>NC_044555.1:87461709-87776173 GCF_007565055.1 Rhinopithecus roxellana | reverse complement strand
GCGTGATACTCAAAGCTAGTCCCAGGTCTCATCTTATCTTCCACTTGGGTTTCCAGATAGAGTATGATATTTGTTAAACTCAGTGCTTTCAGTTTTCGTGCTCTAGCCAGCAGAGGACATAAGCAGAAGCAGGAAATTATTTCAGCTGATAAGTCAAATAAAGTTCTAAGGTGAGTGGGTTTTGAGTACAGTGGTTATCATTCTGACTCCATGATGAACAGAAAGATTGGCTTTCAGGATTTGGTAAAAAAACCTTTGAGGCATCATGAGGATAACCACGCTGGCAAAGGCAAAGGATAGAAAGACCCTGATTACAGATATGCCCGTGGTTAACAGAGCATATTCATCAACATATTAATCTTCTCTATAAAAAAAGAAGCTTCCTCAAAGTAACAAATGATGGCTATGCACTAGGCAATAGCCACAGAAAGAAAAATAGTGAAGTATCAAATGTAGCAGATTTTAGTAATAAATCCTCCTAAAAGCTTTTTTTTGCATGTAGTACGAAGAAAAAGGTAAATATCATTACCTAATAGCTGCTATCCCATGTCCAATTTCATGTACAACACCACTAATGAGAACTGCCGCGAAGAAATAGGTCAGTTGATTGACGGGTAAATTTATACCAGGAACCTGTTCATAGACACAATATGGCAGCAATTATCAGTGGGGGTGCAGGGGAGTCCCACTTGGGCACTAAGATACATGATGTTCATTCTGTATTAAACCTTCAAGCTGAATGTTCTACAAACTAAAGGTAATATGACAATGGTTCACTTCTCCATTTCTATCATAATAAAAAGCAAAAACACTATTTCATTTTTCGAACTAGCCAGTTTCTCTGGAACAAGCACAACACCAATCTAAAGAGAATGGGAAACACCAGGTTAAACAGTTGAAACTTTAGCTTCCTGGAGTCTTCACCATGGGAAAGAATGAGGGAGCCCAGCAAAGTGCCAAGGAATGCAGGATAACAGTGAAGCAGGCAGCAGCTGACTCACCCTCAAAGGCTGGATGCCTGATTTGGGAATGCTTGTTAAAATTCCTAGACCTTCCTCTGAAATGTTATTGCAAGGTTCCAAGTACTTGTGTTGATTAATATAGGAACCCCATATTATTAATCAGCGAGTTTCATTTTAATATCCTCAAGTTATAGGTGAGTTGGTAATGAAAGCTGTTCTAATAGGGATCCTGATCAGCGTGGGAGCATCATACCCTTCTATTCCATCAGTTGGTCTACTATGTTGGTCAGAAAAATAGTGTGAAAGATACACAAATACATTAAAATTGAAATTTAATGTCGAAATTAAGGCATTTGGAACATATAGACATGTTACAAACATGAAGCAGGAGTTGTCTTACAATCATGTGCTCCTAAAATGTGCAGTTATGTATTATTGCATACACAAGGGAAGATAAGAGCTGCACAGCAATTTATTTTAGATAGCAAAGATATATTCTCACAAGATAAGTAATCACTCCCAAGTTATGTCATCTGCTAAAGAGAGACAATAAATTAGGCTAAGTGGGACACACCAGGGTCAGGAATACCATTTACATACTGAGAATCTATTTCTTACAGTCCAGGAGTTGGAACCTAAAAGGTATCATTCTGGAGGAAATTTCTGCTTTCTTTTATAATTATTATATTAATTATAAAAAAATATGTTTAAAGCAGGAAAACTGGAAAATTCAAAGCTAAACAGAAGCCTAAAATTCTGCTCCCCAAACATACATACACATACAAAACCATTCTGAATCATTCTGATGTGTGTCCTTCTAGTCTTTTCCTGTACACATATATTTAAAAACTATACTTTTATTATAAATCTGGTTTTGAAATTTGCCCCTTCATTTAACAGTATCACAGACATCTTCCCATGAGTATTTTCTATTTCAATATGATTTTTAATAGCTACACTGTGTTCTATGGAATAAACTGTTGGGCATTTAATTGTTTTAAAAGTTTCTGCTCTTATAAATAATGTGATGAAGATATTTGGACACACACACATCTAAATATTTTGGAGGAAGAAATTCTTAGATGAGCATACTTGCTAAGGGATTGGGCTCTTGAGACATATTATGGGTTTGAGGTCCTGTCTCTGTTAACTAGCTAAATGACCTCAGGAAAGTTGGCATTATTCCTCCAACATTCCTATTTTCTCATCATTAAAATGGAAATAACCACATTTGCACAAAAGGGTAATTTTGAGGATTAGATGAGCTAATCTTTGTCCAATGTTTAATGTTATGCCTCACAGAGAGGGTATTAAATGCTATTATTACACAAAATTTAAAAGATTTTGATACATATCATCAAATTGTACTCTAAAAGCAGACCCTTCCATAATGTTGGGCAAGCTCATTTTATTCAAATCTGCAATGTGATTTACATTTCTTTGACCATTTGTAAAGCTGAACTTTCTCTGTACTTTTGACTTTTTTTTGGTCTTTCTGCGAGTTGCCTACTGATGACCTGACTTGTTTTCTCCTAAAGTATTCATCTTTTTCTTACTGATCTGTAAGATCACTTCAAATATCAGCATTGGTCCTTTGTAATACATGACATAAATGTATTCCACAGTTTGTTTGCCTTTTAATTTTACTTTGTTTTTAGTTTTTGATATATAAAATTTAGGTAATCAAATCTATTAGTATTCATGGTTTCCTACAACACCAAGAGTGAACCCTAATGTAAACTATGGGTGGTGATGACATATTCACGTCTGTTCATCATTGTAAGGGGGAAACCTCTGTACCTTCTTAATTTTGCTGTGAATCTAAAACTGCTCTAATAAAGTATTTAAAAAATAAAAAATAAAGGTGTTACTGTTATATAAAAAATATTCATGGTTTCTACTATTCACTGTATGTCTTCCTCATTCTGTGTTCATAAAAATGATAACCTGGCTTTTTTCTTTCAAGGTCTTTTATGGTTTCAAGTTTTAATTTTAATTCAACTGGAATTTATTTTTGTGGACACAGAGAAATCTCATCTAAAAAGCCTCCTTTAATAACTGAAGATTCAAACAGTGCTGCTTGAATCATTTTCTAAATTCCATTAATTCCAAGTGTCCTTTCTCTAGTTATGAAACTAGTTATAATCATTTTTGTTGTTGTTGTTTTATTTTATTTATATATATTTTTTGAGATGGAGTCTCGCTCTGTAGCCCAGGCTGGAGTGCAGTGACGCGATCTCAGCTCACTGCAAGCTCCGCCTCCCAGGTTCACGCCATTCTCCTGCTTTAGCCTCCCGAGTAGCTGGGACTACAGGCGCCTGCCACCACGCCCAGCTAATTTTTTTTTTGTATTTTTAGTAGAGGCGGGGTTTCACTGTGTTAGCCAGGATGGTCTCGATCTCCTGACCTTGTGATCCGCCCACCTTGGCCTCCCAAAGTGTTGGGATTTCGCTCTTGTTGCCCAGGATGGAGTGCAATGGTGCGATCTTGGATAACTGCAACCTCTGCCTCCCAGGTTCAAGCAGTTCTGCCTCAACCTCCCAAATAGCTGGGACTACAGGCACACGCCACTACACCCGCCTAATTTTGTATTTTTAGTAGAGATGGAGTTTCACCACATTTCCTAGGCTGGTCTCGAAATCCTGACCTCAGGTGATCCACCCACCTCTGCCTCCCAAAGTGTTGGGACTACAAGCGTGAGCCACCGCGCCCCGCGGAAACTAGTTATAATCATTTTTAATGTGTACATAATATCTAATTGAATGAGAATCCAATAATTTAACCACTCCTCAGATATTTTAGTTGCTTTTAATTCTTCACAATAATAAATAATGTTAGGCTAAAGAGCTTAATGAATACTATTTTTTCTGTATTTGAAAGTGTTTCCTTAAGCTAGAGTCCCAGATATGGAGGTAAAGAGTCAAAGGAAATGGATGTTTATAATGTTCATTATCTGAAATTCTCTTTACTTGGACCCTATTGAGCAACTTCTTTCAAGAACTTCTATGTCCCTTTTTATACACCTGCTCCATTCCCAAGTTGTCAGACATCTTTCCAGTATTACACTTTTCTCTGACCCCTCTCTAAATTTACATACTTAAGATTGTCATACATACCCTCTATATCACAAAATATCCTGGTTACCTTAATTTCAAATAAATCAGTAAGCTTGGTCCAATAGGATATTTCTTCCTTCTCTTTATTATTTTCTGCATGTACTAGTGAGTGAGATAAAGTAGGAATATGAATGTGTGATAATACCAACAGATGGTAGGTCTTATTTGTTGGCAACAGTACACGATTGCCCATCTGTCTCTGCCATGATTCACACAGGGTATTAGATGTACCGGAATACTGAATACAGAATACTTTCAACAACACAGAGTGCCATGGTTTGGAGAATCAATACTGAACAAGGCTGTCGGGAATTATAGGGTAAACAGAAGGTATGTTACCTAAGCGACAAGAGCTCATGTCAAAGTCAGGATTCATAACATTCTTAAACTTATACATGAATATGCATGGTGGGCTCCAGAGGGCAGCTGACTTCTTAATGGTTCCAAAGCACGGCTCTCCTAATAGAGCTGATATTTTTGTGAGCACTATGAATAAACTGAGTGGTAGAGAAGAAATAATTTCTTCCCTAAACAACGTTTTGCCATTCTAATTCAGGCAGGCAGATAAGCCAATGATCATATTTTCTCCACCTGGCTTCTTTCTGTCTTATCCTCTTTCTTGGTGAACAATAACCAATCATGTAACCTGAGTCATTCTAAACTTTTCCTTCTCCCTCCAGTCTCACATTTAATTCATCACCAAGGTCTGAGAATTCCACTCCAAAGGGTCACTTGAATCCATTCCCTTTATTCTCCTTGCCACTAATTTTAGATCTTTATCACTTCTAAAATAAATTACTGCTCTTAAATGATCTCCACATCTTCAGTCTAATGACTTTGGTCCATTTTGTATAGACTTGCTACCTACAGGTAAAATATAAACTTCATAACCTAGACCCTATCTGTATCTCTCACCTTATTTCCTGCACTATCCTGTTCTCTTGCCTCCAGTCCCACCTATCCTCCCACCATATACCTAGAGGTATAAAACTGTAAGTAAAATTATTTATAGTTTCTTGAAGAATTATCTACCTCTCTTAAAAGTAGAGCATAGGCCGGGCGCAGTGGCTCATGCCTGTAATCCCAGCCCTTTGGGAGGTCAAGGCAGGTGGATCACCTGAGGTCGGGAGTTCAAGACCAGCCTGATCAACATGGAGAAACCCCGTCTCTATTAAAAATACAAAATTAGCCAGGCGTGGTGGCACATGTCTGTAATCCCAGCTACTCGGGAGGCTGAGGCAGGAGAATCGCTTGAACCTGGGAGGCGGAGGTTGTGGTGAGCTGAGATCGTGCCATTGCACTCCAGCCTGGGCAACAAGAGCAAAACTCCGTTTCAAATAATAATAATAATAATAATAATAATAGAGCATAATGTCCATAGGCTCTAAGATCAGTGATGATGGATCTACTAGTTATGAGTTGTGACCACAGGCAAGTGACTTAACATGTCTGTGCCTCGATTTTCTTATCTGTAAGGCAGGGAATGTTTGCTGAAGAAATAAATAATTTATTCTGAGGCCTCACCTGGTAAATCTTTTTAATCTCTAAGAAAGAGCTATGGCCATAGGAGAGATTATTGTTTTCTACAAATGACTTCTAAATCTTCCCAGTGACCCAGCCTAGTAGAGGCCACAAAGAGACAAGAAAAAAAAAACCCCAATCTGTTACTAATCCTAGTCTACTCTATTAATAAGAACACGATTAAAAACAACATCCATGACTCATGGAAATGGGAACTATAAATGTAAAAATGTGAAATAAAAGTGAGCCAATATAAAGCCCCCTTCCAAACTTTGGAGACATAAAATGATAAGGTATAGGTCTACACATGAGTTTTAAAGGAGTACAACTCAGCACATTATTCTTCATATTAAGAAATCACAGTGACCACTCAGAAAGGTCTTATATCTTTAATTAAATGGATATTATTGGTTAGGCTCTGAAGGCCATGAAAAGGAAAGGGAAACACTTTGCATAGAATTAGAATGCAATTTACTTATACATTATAGAGATCTTAAATCAGCATGCTTATTCTTTGAAAGTAACAATCATTTAACATCTTAAAAAGACATTCAGTCACATATCTGTGTAATTGCTGACAGTCTTAACGATGGTTCATTTGTTCTCTGTTACCATTAATACTACAGCTACTACCAAATATTTCAACAATTCCTTGCTGTATTCTTATTAATTTTTTTGTGTAAGCAGGTAATTTGAAAATTATTAGACTTTTAATTTATTTTCATATTTATATTATGGATAGGTGTTACACTAGGTCAGAAGTGATATCTTGCATCTCTATTTCGATAGTTATTTAAAGCAAAAAGACGATACTTACCACAACTTGTAACACCTGTTCATTGTGAAGCGAGGAGGAAGAGGAAGATGATGAAGAAGAGGAAGAGGAAGAAGAGGAGGAAGAGGAAGAGGAGGAAGAATAAGAAGAGGGAGAGTCAGCCATCATTTGTGCCAAAGTCTGCATCAGCGTTTTTCCAAGGAGAAAAAATGAGCTAAACATGGCAATTACACCAAACACCATTCCAAAATTGAACCTGTCAAAAGGAAAAAAAATTACGTTAATTTACAATTTTTCTCAATTCATGGACTAGCAAACTCACTGACCAGCCACATTTCATAGCTTTAAAATAATGGCTAAAAAATTTCAATAACTCTGCCTCTTTTTCCTACATGAACTTCAAATATTTGACTGAAGCATGAGCTTAGTTTAAGCAGTTTTATAATTTATAATTCTCTGATAACTGAAGAATCTGAATATCATTCCCAGTGAAAAAGTTTGTTTCCTCTCATGCACTTGCTCATTTACATAACGTTGTTTTGATCTTGTCCTTATATCGTTATGAAAGCCCTTTTGACGTTATAGACATCCATCCTTTTTCATCTACCTCTTCTATTGTCTGCATTGTATTTCAGCTTTACTTTGTGATAAAATGAGCTTAAATATTAACATGGCACAATTTAATAATAGTTTCTTTTTTCTATTGTTTTAATAATTGGAAGCTACCCTTCTATAGTGGAGATAATCTGCCATGTTTTCTAACTTTGGTAAGTTGTGCTTTTCAAGGAACTTGTTTACTTCATTAAAACTGTCAAATTTATAGGCATAGAATTTTCTTAATAGTCTTACTATGTTCTTTTTTTTTTTTGAGACGGTGTGTTGCTTTGTCACCCAGGCTGGAGTGCAGTGGCGTGATCTCAGCTCACTGCAAGCTCCGCCTCCCGGGTTCATGCCATTCTCCTGCCTCAGCCTCCTGAGTAGCTGGGACTAGAGGCGCCCGCCACCATGCCCAGCTCATTTTTTTGTATTTGTAGTAGAGACGGGGTTTCACCGTGTTAGCCAGGATGGTCTTGATCTCCTGACCTCGTGATCCGCCTGCCTCGGCCTCCCAAAGTGCTGGGATTACAGGCGTGAGCCACCACGCCCGGCAGTCTTACTATGTTCTTAATGTCTATAGAATCTGTAGTAATGTCCTCTTTTCAATTCCAATTTTTCTTTTTGAGATAGGGTCTCACTCTGTCACCCAGGCTGGAGTGCAGTGGCACGGTCACAGCTCATTGCAGCCTTGACCTCCCAGGGCGCAGGTGATCCTCCCAACTCAGCCTCCCAAGTAGCTGGGACTACAGACCCAAGCCACCACGCCTGGCTAAGTTTTATATTTTTTTGTAGAGATGGGGTTTCACCATGTTACCCAGGCTGGTCTCGAACTCCTGGGCTGAAGCATGGGACATTGTGCCTGGCCTCAATTCTCATTTTTAATTACTTATGTTTCTTTTTTCTTCATCAGTCATGGTAGGGATTTATCAATTAATATTTTCTATTTATTTATTTATTTATTTATTTAAGACAGGGTCTTGCTGTGTCACACAGGCTGCAGTGCAGTGGTGTGATCTTGGCTCTCTGCCAACCTCTGCCTCCTGAGTTCAAGCAATTCTTGTGCCTTGGCCTCCCGAGTAGCTGGGACCACAGACGTATGCCACCATGCCCGGCAATTTTTGTATTTTTAGTAGAGACAGGGTTTCACCATGTTGGCCAGGCTGGTCTTGAACTCCTGGCCTCAAGCAATCCACCTGCCTTGGCCTTCCAAAGTGCTGGGATTACAGGTGTGAGCCACTGCACCTGGCCCAATTAATATTTTCAAAGAACCAACTTTTGGCTTTGCTGCTTTTCTCTATTGTGTATTTTCTATTTCACTGATTTCTGTTCTTATCTTTATTATATCCTTTTTTCCACTTTGTATGCTTTGATCTGCTATTGCATTTTCTGCTAACTCTGATGATCTGATTGTTTACATTTACCTCTAATCCATTTGGGGCTAAATTTTTAACAAAAAGAAATTTAGACCATGCCACCCCTGACCCTCACATTCGCTCATCTACAGAACCTGCCAGTATCTTGGGTGTCCCAGAGATCATTATGAAGCCCCTAATCATAAATTGCCATAAATGCCTTGATTTTTAATGTATGCAAGCCCCAATGATACGATCCCATAAGGTTATATAAAACCAGAAAGTTTTAATATTGTCAATATTTTAAAACTCAGAAAACTGCAAAGTGATGGAAATAGTTAATTTAACAAGCTGTCTGTAGTGATCACTTAATGATTAACTTAAACCAAACAAAAGAAGATGAAGAATACCATTGATAAAGCATCCTTGCTTTCCGCCGTCCCCAACTGTAAAAGGCACGATTGAAAATAGCAGTTTGCCATCTTATGTGGAAAGGGGAGATGCTCAATCCGTTGTTTTCCAGCCAGTCTTCATAAGAATGTTTAAAATAGACAGATGACTAAGAGAGAAAGAAAAGTTCTTAATCACTCAATTTTGAAGAACAATTTATAATGTGTAAGAAAATAACACAAAGTATTTTCTAGAGGAAATCAAGATGCTGACTGCCCAAATGTTTATAATCTTGAAGCTTTATGTTTATTCTTCACAATATTAAAGGTCACAGACCTAACTGGTCTACTGAGATTAGGGTCTGGTAAACTATGGGCAGCAGGCCAAATCCAGACTACAGACTGTTTTCACACAACTGTGAGCTAAGAATAGTTTTCACATTTTTAAGGGATTATAAAAATACAATAAAAACCAAAAATATGCGACAGAGACCCTGTGTGGGCCAAAAAGCCTAAAATACTTACTACCAAGCCCTTTACAAAAAGTTTGCTGACCCCTGCTTAGAACAGTGTTGTCCAATAGAAATATAATGTGAGCAACAAATGTAAGCCACATATATAACTTTACATTTTCTAACAGCCAAATTTTAAATATTAATTTTCATATACCTTTACCCCAAAATCCAAGATATTTCAACATGTAATCAACATATACTATTGTTGAGATACTTTACTTTTTGGGGGGTACTAATTCGTTGAATTTCAACATCAACTTTATACTTACAGCACATCTCAGTTTGGACTAGCTCTGATCAAAGGCTCAATAACCACATGTAGCTAATAGCTGCCATATTGGACAGCACTGGTCTAGAAGCCTTGTGTTATAATTTAAAAAAAAAAAAACCAACCAATCCAAGAGAAGGGACAGTAGCAATCAGGGCTTGCTTTCTTCTTCTGAGCAACAACCCTAAGAAGTTAGGCCAACCTTGATCATGTAAAAAGTAAAAAACTTATCTAAAACCATCTTGGGCTCAGTAATGTCCCTTAAATTCTCTGGGGTTGTGGGAATACTGCTTATACACAGCCCCAACACGAGTTTTACCTTTAGGGAAGTTTGAAGTCCTTGACTAATATAGGATTTTGGATGACATAAGGCTGTGTTATATATCTGACTCAGTTACAGTAAGTACAGCAGTAAGTATTGTCATATTGATGCCCACCCATGTGAGAAACTTATCTGTCCAAGAAGGAAATCTTAGCCCTATCATAGTCTTAAAAAATGACCATAGTCTAAATATAGGTAGCTGTTTGCTTTGGATCTGTAATGTTATCTGCTCCCAGTCTTCCGGTAGTTAAATTTTAAGTCTGCTTGTTTTCCAAGACTTGGAAAAGGAGTGACACACTTCTCCAACAGATGTATATGCAGAAATCCTAGAAAAACCGAGGATGGATCAGCAGACCAAGCTGGAAGCAGAGAAACTAAAGGTGCAGGCTCCTAAAAGTTGAGGTCTCTCCATTTCCCATGCAGATACTTTGAGTGGGTGTTAGGTCTTTTGCTCAGAGGATGGTGCACTCTTAAGGAGCTAGGGGTTGTCACTGAAACCAGTGACATCTTGGGTTTTTTTTTCCACATATGCAACATGAAGAAATCATGTGGCTTTGTGTGTGTGTCTTACTATGTTGCTCAGGCTGGCCTGGAACTCCTGGCCTCAAGCGATCCTCCCGCCTCTTCCTCCCAAGTAGCTGGGACTACAGGCTGCACCACCATCCCTGGCTCATGTGGCTTTTTCAAACAACAAAATCACTGTGGCCTGTATGGCTTATGACATGTTAACCACTATGCCAAGTACTTTAAATCAGTGCTTTTTCTTTTTTTTGAGACAGGGTCTTGCTCTTGTCACCCAGGCCAAAGTGCAGTGGCACGATCTTGGTTCACTGTAACCCCTGACTCTCAGACTCAAGCAATCCTCCTACCTCAGCCTCCAGAGTAGCTGGGACTACAGGCATGCACCACCATGGTTGGCTAGCTTTTAAATTTTTTGTAGAGATAAACTCTCACTATATTGCCCAGGCTGGTCTTGAACTCCTGGACTCAGGCAATCCTCCCACCTCAGCCTCCCTCAAAGTGATGGGATTACAGGTGTGAGCCACTGTGACTGGCCATATCAGTGCTTTTCAAACACAAACAGGTGCAGAGGAGTCACCTGGGATCTTGCTAAGATGCAGATTCTGATTCCCTAGGTCAGGGGTGAGGCCTGGGATTCTGCATTTCTAACAAGCTCCCAAATGATGCAAATGCTACTGGTCCTTGAACCTCAAGTTGAGGAGCGAGACTTTATGTGGATACACTAATGTAATTCTCTCTATAATCTTAGGAGATCCTTACTATTATCTCTATTTAAAGACGAGAAACCAAGGCACAGATAGCAATTTTCCCAAGGTCACATTGGGTAGAAGCCCAGCCTTGGATCTAAGGACTATGCTATATAACCTCCTGCACTTTACAAGTTTAAATGAAAGAAGGAAAAGTCTCATTTCATTTTACTGTTAAAGCTAAAACACGCAATACTATGGTTTTCTATTTTAAATGGTATTCATAACATGAAGGTTTTGCTATTCATAACTGGAATTTGTATTAAACATTTGAGAATTTATATGATCTTATTCCACATACACAATTACTCTCCCCCATCCCCTACCCCGGAATACTCAATTTCAAAAGCTTGCCTGAAGCATGTGGTCAGACAACTCTTCCTGATTTTTTGCTACCCTTCTCAAATAACTGGAAAATGGACCGTGCACCCAGGTATCTGGTTAGTGTGAAGAAGTGGGGTGCAGGGTGCAAGTCAGAATTCAAGTAGTCAGAAACTGGTTATGTAAATCCTTGCTATTTGAGTGTGCTACTCTGAAGTACACTCTGTGATCTGGCAGTATCAGCAGCACTTGGGAAGTGGTTAGAAATGCAGAATTTTAGGCCTTGCCGCAGACCTGCTGAATCGGAATCTGCATTTTGACCGTAACAGCAGATGATCATATGCATTTAAAAATTTGAGACTACTGATCTAAATCACGACTTGATTTAGATTCATTCCAATATCTGAGTCTCTAGAGCGTCTTGACCTTAAAAACAATAAGGGAAAGCACTGTCTTTACTAAGCAGACGTTTTCTTTTCCTCCCTGCTGCACTGCAGCGGCTGGGTCTGGCAGGGCCCCGGCCCTCCGGATCCCACCACTGGCGCCTCCCAGGCAGGACCCGAAGGCTGAAGGGCCTGCACTGTCCCGCACTGCGACAGTGGCAGCCGCGCAGGCCGCCACACCCCTCCCGCGGCCGGCAATGCTTTACTCCACCGGGCCGATCCACCACGCGGACTGTCGCACGTGGGCACCGTCCAGCCCGGGAGGCGCGAGGCAGGGGAAGAGAAAAGAAGGCCTTGCGCTTCGGCCATGGGCACCGCGGGCTTGGACCTTAGGCCCAAGGCCCTCACCTTCAGCACCAAGTCGGTCAGGTAGACGACAGTCCAGCCACCCACCACCACCACCACCAACGACACCGGAATCATGGCGGCGGCGGCGGCGGCGGCAGAGGAGGAAAGGCGAGCCCCGGCGTCCTCCTCCCTGCACCGCAAACAGCTGACCGCGCGCGCCTTACAGTCCCAGCATCCGCTCAGGAACCAAGCTACTGCCGGCTCCTTGCCTGCGGTGGCACAGTTTCCCACCGGACACTTCCAGTGAGGACATACAGGAGGATTTGCTAGTACCGGAAATGGCGCGGGGGCTTATTTTTGTGGGCGCTCGGGCGCCGCCGTCCTGGCAGTAGTTCGAAGTCGGCGTCTAGTCTTGTAGCGATTTCTTAGGCTTTGGCCCTCCCTGCTGTCTGCTCTCCATTCTCGCCAGTTCTGATAAGGAGTTGGCTGTTTCTTTTAACCTATGAGGATTTGGGGTCGTCTGAAGTAATCGTCTCTCCCTACCCGACCCTGTCATACATATGCAGATTTAATTATGCAGATTATCCTTTTTACTGAATTGTAAATTTACATATAATGAAATCATACATACAGAGCTCAATTGTCCATTTCTGTGAGTTTTGATATATATATATATATAATATAATATATATATATATATATCTCCGTGTACCCTAATCAAAATAGAGAAAATTTCCCTCTGAGGAATTTCCTTCTTGTGTCTCTTCCTAGTCAATAGCCCCTCCCCCTGTTCTGATTATTTTTAACTTTATGTAAATAGAATGCAATAAGTAATCTTTGTGTCTGGCTTGTTTCGTTCAACATGCTTTTTGAAATTTATCAATGATGATTAAATTAGGCTCTTTTTTCAAACTTTTCCATTATAATATTTGAGATGGTGCTATGGTTAAAAATCAGAACTCTGAACACCTACACATTTTAATGTTGATGTATACCTGATTATATATTGAACTAGAGCAGAGGTTCTCAGCCTTACCTGCACTTTAGGATCACCAAGGTCTTTTAAAATTCCCGATGCCCGTTCTGTATCCTCGACCAATTAAATCAGATGCTCAGTGGGACCCAAGCATTTATACTTTTTAAACCCCTCAAGTCATTGCACTGTACAGCCAAGGTTGAGAACCACTGAACTAGATAATCTCTAAGAGGAAAGAAAACTATTTATTGGTTTTTTTTTTTTTTACATTCTATTAATGTGCATCTTTAAAAGTTATTTGTTTCAGTTTTTCTGGAAAAGCATCATTAGCTATAATAATGCTAATACCAAAATATTGAGGACATAATACTATCTCAAGAACAAGTATCCCAAATAAAAATGTATCCTCAACACCCTTCCAAGTGAAAATATAGAATAATACCAGAAACCTATATTACAAATATTGCTACTAATTTGCCTCATTCTCTCTGCTTTTCCTAAAGTTTTACTCACTTAGGGACATGTTTCTCCAGCTTCAAGACAGCTTATGACTGTTTTACATATCTTTGCCTATTTGCGTGTATATGTGTTGTTATAAATGATTTCAGTTTTCTTTGGACATAGCTGGGTGTAAATTATAAAAGTTTGTATTCAACCACCCTGTTACTCCACAGTTTTCCATATACAAGTATCCCAAAAGATTTAGTGCTGTTTTAAGCTTTAATAATTTCTGAAGTATTAATGCTACAAACTTGCAAAAAGTCACTTGAAAGTTTATTTAAATTTCTGAAATGCTTATTTTATTTTGTGAATTTTGAACATTTTTAAATTTTTCTGTCTCTGTAGCAGAAGATGGCAAACATTGACTGCAACAAAAAAGTAAAACACATTTACTGTTCAAAAATTCACAAACCAAATAGGCAGTTAAATAATTTTATAGTTAATACAGTTAAATAATTTTACTTTCAAATGATGTATAAGTTCATAGAATTTATACTCCTGAAGTTATTAAAAGCTTAATACTATACTGAGACTTTTTTTTTTTCTTTTTTGAGACGTAGTCTCGCTCTTGTCGTCCAGGCTGGAGTGCAGTGGCATGATCTTGGCTCACTGCAACCTCCGTCTCCCAGGCTCAAGCAATTCTCCTGCCTCAGCCTCCTGAGTAGCTGGGATTACGGGCGCCCACCAGTACTCCCAGCTAATTTTTGTTATTTTTAGTAGAGACGAGGTTTCACCATGTTGGCCAGGCTGGTCTCGACCTCTTGGCCTCAGGTGATCTGCCGGCCTTGGCCTCCCAAAGTGCTGGGATTACAGGTGTGAGCCATCATGCCTGGCCATATACTGAGACTATTGATACACTATTGTGTTTGATCTGACCTTTGTCTGTTCTTATACAATGACTCTATAGTTTTTAACAATATTCTTCCCTGGGAGCAGAATATTAACTTAAGAACTGAAATGTCTTCTCTTTTGTTAGCCTGCAGCCTTGTCTGGACCACTTACTGGGACAAGTACCAGCTACCATGTGGCTATCTGATAGCCCAAAGTACATAGGAAATGAATTGGTTGTGCTTTTCTGTTTCCAGCCTAAAAATTTAGTTATTCAACTGACTTGGTGTTTTCATCAGGGACTCAGCAGTCAAAACAAAGCACTGAATTGAATCCTGCTGGTTGCTGAAATTTAGCAGTAGTGGAAGCCAGCTGGTGGCAGCAGACGAGACAAGATAGAGGATGCAAGGTGGCAGCAAAAAATGCCTGAATTCTAGAAGATCAAGGTATTCTTCCATAGAATAAATTTGTGATTTAATTTACAAATTGTTTCAGGTTTCTGTGACGTATGTATTTTAAATAAAGGACACATAACCAAGATTGAATTTATATCATTTGTATATATATTATTTTTAGAGGGGCACGGAATATATATATTGACTGAATGCAAGGCAGCTGCATGTTAAAAGTCAATATTTGGCTGGAGCAGAATATCACCATTATATAATAAACTTCAGTGATAAAAAATACATGAAATATAACATTTAAAAATTAAATGTTTATATTAGTTTTCTTGAAAATATTACTATTCAGTTAGTCATTACACAATGTATACATATTTCAAAATAACATGTTGTACATGATAAATATATACAATTTTTATTTTTCAATTATCAAGTATTGCTGTTTAAATTTTTAAAGTTTGACATGGCATTCAGAATTATGTATTTCTCATCAATGTGAGCAGATAGTTTGCTTCTGGGATCATTATAGTCTACATTTATGACATTAACTTGCAGCAGTCAGGATAACCTAGCTTATGCTTTGGAAACCAACCCTAAAATCCAAAGGCTTAAAACAACAAAGATTTATTTTTTGTGTGTGCTAGTTGGCAGGATATGCAGGTAGGAGGGTAGCAGGCTGATGGAAACTCCACCATTTTATCATGTCCACATCACAAGATGACGCTTAGGGTTCACCAAGGCAGGGAAAGAAGTGAACTAGGGAGTCTACCACTGGCAGTGAAATGGTATAGCTCAGATATTCACATGTTACTTCTATTCATGTTTCATTATCAAAACTAGTCAAATAGCTGTGCCTAACTAAAAAGGGCAGGGAAAGTGTAATCCCCTGTATACCTGGAGGTAGAGAAGAATATGCCTGGAAGTAAACAGTTGTGAACCCAAAAGTATCTGAGACAGGTCTCAATTAATTTAGAAAGTTTGTTTTGTCAAGGTTAAGGACACACCTGTGACATAGCCTCAGGAGGTCCTGACGACGCCTGCCTAGGCGTCATAGGTAGGTAAGAGACAAAAGGTTGCATTCTCTGAGGTCTTTGATCAGCCTTTTGCTGAATACACAATTTACACGTTGCAGGGGGTAGAGAAATAGTCACTTATGCCTTAGTCTGATTCAGTGACTTTTGCATTTTTACATAAACAAAGGAAGCAATCCAGCCAGGTGGGGTGGCTCACGGCTGTAATCATAGCACTTTGGGAGGCCGAGGCAAGTGGATCACCTGAGGTCATGAGTTTGAGACCAGGCTGGCCAACATGGCAAAACCCCATCTCTACTAAAAATACAAAAAGTAGCCGGGCATGGTGGCAGGCGCCTATAATCCCAGCTACTCAGGAGGCTAAGGCAGGAGAATCACTTGAACCCAGCGTGGGGGTGGGATGGGAGGCGGAGGCTGCAGTGAGCCGAGATCGTGCCACTTCACTCTAGCCTGGGCAAAAGAGCAAAAGTCCATCTTTAAAACAAAACACAAAAAAACAAAGGAAGCAATCAGATAAACATTTGTCTTAGGTGAGTAGCAGAATGACTTTGAGTTCTGTCTTTTTTGTCCTGTACCTGTGAAGATAAGCTATCAATTTACATTACCAGGGTAAAATTCAACAGAACTGTTTTAGGGAAATTCCTTGTTGGCCTGTTGTGAGGGACGTATGTAGCTTTTAAAAAAACATCTATGTAGCTATCTTATTTAGGACTAAAATGGGAGGCAGGTTTGCCTGATGCATTTCCAAGCTTGACTTTTCCCTTTGGCTTAGTGATTTTGGGGTCCCAAGATTTTCTCTCTCTCTCTCTCTCTCTTTCTTTCTTGAGACAGGGTCTTGCTTTGTTACCCAGGCTGGAGTGCAGTGGCGCTATCGCAACTCACTTCAGCCTTAACCTTCTGGGCAAGTGATCCTCCCAACTCAGCTTCTGAAGTAGCTGGGACCACAGGTGCGTGCCATCATGTCTGGCTAATTTTTTTTTTTTTTTTTTTTTTTTTTTTTGGAGACGGAGTCTCACTCTGTCGCCCAGGCTGGAGTGCAGTGGCCGGATCTCAGCTCACTGCAAGCTCTGCCTCCCAGGTTTATGCCATTCTCCTGCCTCAGCCTCCCGAGTAGCTGGGACTACAGGCGCCTGCCACCTCCCCCGGCTAGTTTTTTGTATTTTTTAGTAGAGACGGGGTTTCACCGGGTTAGCCAGGATGGTCTCGATCTCCTGACCTCGTGATCCGCCCGTCTCGGCCTCCCAAAGTGCTGAGATTACAGGCTTGAGCCACTGCGCCCGGCCAACTAATTTTTTAAAAATGTTTTTGTAGAGATGAGGGCCTCATTTGTTGCCCAGGATGGTCTCAAACTCCTGGACTCAAGCAATCCTCCCACCTTGGCCTCCCAAAGTACTGGGATTTACAGGTGCGAGCTACTGTGCCTAACCTTAATGCCAGTGTTATGTACCACATAAATAGATGTTCACTTTCACCTAAAGAGGGTAGAGTAGCAGATGTTTGGTTAGCTCTGCCATTATGGGATACTGCTAGTGTTGATGTTGCCACAAAATTATTAAGCTTTCCTTTCTGTTTAATAGGAACTGAGTAAGGTAAAGATTCATCTCCATTAAAATCTTAGTCCTGTGATTGCCAGTGATGGTGCAATTTGATTGGAGTAGTTCTATAAATGGATGCTTTGAGTGCCAATTGGAGAATCTATTTTCTGAATCTTTTCAGAAAGTATTGTTCTCACTTTCTGTATTTTTGTTTTTGTCTGCACATGGTGCTTTTACACAGTCACTTGAAAAAATGTGTCCTTAAACCTTGAGTCTACCAATATAGCAATGGAGCAATATAATTGGCTTTCAAGAAACCAGTCATCTCAGGCTTTCCATCTGCATTTCAGTTTCATATCATACACACCAGTATAAGCATCTTCCTGGAGTAGATAAGAGAATTTTTTCAGCAGCTATCATATGAGAAATATTTGCACTCTGAAAGCATTGGCTTGGTTATTTACTTTCTCTTCAGGTTCCAGTAAGCAAACTACTTTCTCTGCAAGTATTTTTAATAAGTTAAAATAAATTTTCATCTAAAAAGTATATTGTTTTTATTTCATTCAACATGGCTTTTAAACATGTAGTAGCTGCTATTCCATCTTCTTTAAATATCTTGTTAAATATATGACACGGCCATTCCAAAATCTCTGGACATCATATATTTTGTCTTGACTGAGGTATGATGAAGTGGCCTACTAACTTTGTGCTTATAGACAGTTATAATTGCTTTCTGATTGCAGTACTGAAGGGTATGTGAACAAAACATTGTATGCTTGTGGTTCCTAAATCAGCCTAAGCTATTTACTATTTACTATCTGGCCCTTCACTATGTTGGTTATATTGTTGATAACAACTGAATGACACTCTTCTTTACTGATTTCTATCCTATAAATAGTTCTTCAATCAGAATGTATTATATTAATAGCTGTATGAGACCTCAATGATCTCCCAATAATCAAGTAGAAGTAGAGTTGAATTCATCATTAATCTACCATGCTATTAAACTTAAATATGACTTGTAGTTGTTTCAGCATATCCAAATGTCTTAATGTCCAAGGTAGAGTAGTCCATTTAATATTATCATAGCCATTCTGTACACAACAGAATACAATTCAAGAAAACGTTTTTGATAATAAATTTTCTAGAAGGACCTCAAGTAGGATTCATAGCTTCAGCAAATCTCAACAATCTTTCATCTTCACCTACTGAAAATAGTTCACAGTCTAGAGTAGGGACTGTCAAACTACTGCCTAAAGGCCAAATCTGTCCTTTTTTAAATTTTTTATTTTTGAGACAGGGTCTTGCTCTGATGTCCAGGTTGGAGTACAGTGGCACGGTCACGGCCCACTGCAGCCTTAAACTCCTGGACTCAAGCAGCCCTCCCACTTCAACCTCCCTAGTAGCTGGGACCACAGGTGCATGCCACTGATATGGGAGGGGGGCAGAGAAGTGCTGGGTAGAGAAGGGCGTGGTCCCTGGCTAGGGTTCCAACCCTGGGCCTGTGCCCACCGACCTAGGTGAGGACAGGCATTTCTGTTTTTGTGCCCAAATGTTGTCTTTCCCTAGACCACCCTGGCCCGCCACACCCCATCCTGTGCCTATGAAAACCCCCGAGACCCTAGCGGGCAGGCACACAAGCGGCTGGATGTCAAGAGGAACACATCTGTTGAAGAGCACACCAACAGGCGCTGGCAGACGCCGGCAGGCCACCGACCAGCGGAAGGATGTGCAGTTTGGCCAGGGTGATCGGAGGAGAGTCGGGTCTGCTGAGCAGCCCGACTCCAGGGGAAAACCACTTGACCATTCCCCTTCCGGCTCCCCATCCATCTGCTGAGAGCTACTTCCACTATTCAATAAAACCTTGCATGCATTCTCCAAGCCCACGTGTGATCTGATTTTTCCCGTATACTCAGGCAAGAACTCCAGGATACAGAAAGCCCTTTATCCTTGCGATAAGGCAGAGGGTCTAATTGAGCTGATAAACGCAAGCCGCCTACAGACAACAAAACTAAAAGAGGACACGGTAACACACACCCACTGGGGCTTCAGAAGCTGTAAACGTTCACCACTAGACGCTGCCGTGGGGTTGGAGCCCCACAACCTGCCCGACTGTAAGCTCCCCTAGAGGTTTGAGCAGTGGGGCACTGAAGAAGTGAGCCACTCCCCCGTCGCATGCCCTGCAAGGGGAACAAGGGAACTTTTCCCGCTTCACCACTATGCCTGGCTAATTAAATAATATATATTTCTGTAGAGACGGGGTCTCATTATGTTGCCCAGGCTGGTCTCACAATGATTCTCCCGCCTCAGCCTCTCAAAGTGTTGAGATTACAGGCATGAGCCACAGCTCCTGGCTGAGCCTGTTTTGTAAGTAAAGTTTTATTGGAACACAGCCGTGCTAATTTGTTGCATATTATCTACGGCACCTTTATATTACAACAGAGTTGGGTAGTTCTGATAAAGACCTTATGACCTGCAAAGCCTAGGATATTTAGTCTCTGGCCCTTAACAAAAAATTTGTCAACTCCTGGTCTATAGTAATAAGATCAATAAGCTTTTTCTTTAAACTTTTAGCTCCCCTAGACATAACTATAAGGAATTCTCAAAGCCTTTTTCTAAAATTTATTATTTTTAAGTTTGATAAGTGAGAATAAAGTGTGGTTTGATACCTCATTTTGCTCTAACACTGTATTTGACTCTTTTTGTGTTTTATATTTATCATATCTAAATTGAAAATGGTTTATCAAGGATGTTTGTATTTATTTATTTAATTATTTATTTATTTATTTATTTATTTATTTATTTATTTATTTGAAAGGGGTCTCGCTCTGTCACCCAGACTGGAGTGCGGTGGCGTGATCTCGGCTCACTGCAACCTCTGCCTTCTGGGTTCAAGCGACTCTCATGCCTCAGCCTCCAGAGTGGCTGCGATTACAGGCATGCGCCACCAAGCCTGGCTAACTTTTGTATTTTTGCAGACATGGGGTTCCACCATGTTGGCCAGGCTGGTTTGGAATTCCTGACCTCAAGTGATCCGCCTGCCTCAGCCTTCCAAAGTTCTGGGATTATAAGCATGAGCCACTGCGCCTGGCCTCCAGGATTTTGAGATTCTTTGAGCAGGATTTTTGAGTTTTCCCTACTTGTGAAATTTTAAGGTGGCAAAGCTAAAATTCTGCTTTAAGTTTACCCTTGCAAGATGTGAAGATTTTCCTAATAATACTTTTTCTTGTTAGACTTATGACCTAAGTGGAATTAAGAAACACAAAATTAAATATAGTTGTTTATTTTAGGGTTTGTTGCTGCAGCATAAGGTAGTAAAAGCTGAGCAATGCAGCTTGTTAATAATTGGTTTTCTATGTCAATAGTATTAAAAATCATAACTATTGCAGCATTTTACTCTTCACTACTGAGTATACTGAACCAATGAATAACATTTTTTAATTCAAGTGATGGATATAAACATAGAAAACTCATAAAGAAAAATTTCACTCCAAGTTATTTTTAGAATGCTTATGTATATTCAAAAGTAAATATTAAAGTATTTTCAATTCATCCAAGTGGCATACCTTATTCATATTACAGACATTGTTTCACTAATTAAATATGATAGTACCTACTCAATCATATGATAACTGGTTGTGCAACTTTTCAGGGATGCCAGAAATGATGTTGAAGTAGGCATCTGGCTAATTGGATTTCTAAAGGCAAGGCTGAGGGGGAAACTAAACCCCAGATCCCAAGGCCAGGTCTTTTAGACCATGCTGAGTGAAATAATAGAGATGCACTAAACTTTGGTGATCTCTATTATTTAACTCAGCGTGGTCTAAAATTGGTCAATACCCTTAGCATTCTCTTGAATAGTAACAGGACCTTTGAAAGCTTTAATGATCATTACCCCACTCCCGACTTGCGTGTCATTTTTTTTCTGGTATTTTGGTTCTCTGTTGATGTTATTTAAGCACATAAAAAGATATTTTTGTTGTTTATTAGAGGCAGTATTTCTTTAGATAACTGGATGCTTACTTTTTAATTTTTTTAAATTAAATTTTATTTTTTTGCTCACCATTGCCTGGTAACATTTCAGGCCTTTCTTTTGGGACAATTTGTCTTTTTCCATAAGTATAGTTTTTAGTAATTTCTTTGGAGTGTCCCAGTTTGTGGAAAACACTTGGGTTTTGTCTGAAAAATATCTTGATTTCCCTCTTATTTGGAGATGATAGTTTCATAGAGTATGTACTTCTAGGCTGACAGTTGTTTTTAATCAGCACTTTGAGAATGGTACTTATTTTCTGGCTTCCACTGTTACTGTTAAGAAGTCCATCATCAGTCCACCAGTCACTTCTTTTAGGCAGTCTGTCCTCTTTCTAATGTTCTAAATTTGACTTCGATGTGTCTAGTTGTGCATTTCTTTTTATTCTTCCTGATTGGAATTGTTGGTATTTGAGTCACAGTCCAGGCAGCAAAAAGAAACCATGCTAGGTATTTTAAAATATTTTTGTATTTTATATAAAATTTTTATGTACAGGATTTTGTAAGGAAATTAGCTACACATATGTCAAAAGGTTGAAAGAGGAACAAAGGTGAGGTGGCCCAGAGATTAGAAAACACTGAAAGTAGCTATCACATCTCTACGGCTCAAGGAATCAAAGAGAGTATGTTGCATTACCAGAATCTAGAAGGGAAGAGGAGGGATCACCATCTCCTCAATGGTTGGGCTACTGGGGCTGAATAGTTGGAGGAAGTGCTATTGCTGAGAGCTTAGAGCCAGAAGGAAAAGAGCAAAAAAGAGAGGGGAAGAACTACTGCTATTCCCCTTTCCTACCTTATGATCACTGACCAGTGCCTATTATTGGTGAAACCTTGGGGGAAGTCAGCCACTAACAGAGCCTGGAAAAGGGCTTTGAAGACATCCCATCCTATCATTATTTTGCAAGAAATAGAAGGATGGATGTGGAGTTGAAAGCTAGATAAATAACCAGTGCAGTTTAGCTTCTGAATTTTAGGATTTGTTGTCTGCATCACGTATGGTAAAATTTCTGCCATTTTCTTTTTCTTTTTTCAGAGACAGGGTCTAACATTGTCACCCAGGCTGTAGTGGTGCAATCATAGCTCACTGTAGCCTCAAACTCCTGGGTTCAAGCAATCCTCCTATCTTGGCCTCCTGAATAGCTAGAAGTACAGGCACATGCCACCATCCCTGGCTAGTTTTTTAAAAATAATTTTTTTTTTTTTTTTTTAGAGACAAGGTCTTGCTATGTTGCCCGGCCTGGTCTCAAGTGATCCTCCTACCTTGGCCTCCCAAAGTACTGGGATTACAGATGTGAGCCACCATGCCCAGCTATCATTCTCTTGGAATATTCTCACTTGCTTGTTCTTTAATTTCATTTTGAAAGTCCAATTAGATATAAGAGCTTCTCTATTTTCTGTGTCTTTTGCCCTCTCTTTGGAATTTCCATGTCTTTCCTTTGCTGCATTCTGAGTAATTTCTTGAAATCTATCTTTCAGTTTCTTAATTCTCACTTCAATTTTGTCTTATCTGCTGTTTTAACCAGGCTATTGATTTCTTTTTTTTTTTGAGACAGAGTCTCACTCTGTCGCCCAGGCTGGAGTACAGTGGCGCCATCTTGGTTCACTGCAACCTCTGCCTCCTGGGTTAAAGCAATTCTCCTGTCTCAGCCTCCCGAGTAGTTGGGACTACAGGCTTGTGCCACCATGCCCGGCTAAATTTTTGTATTTTTAGTAGAGATGGCATTTCGCCATGTTGGCCAGGCTGGTCTCAAACTCCTGACCTCAAGTGATCTGCCTGCCTCAGCCTGCCGAAGTGCTGGGATTACAGGCATGAGCGACTGCGCCCGGCCACCAGGCTATTGATTTGTAATTTCAACTATTTTATTTTTCATTTCTAGAAATTATATTTGGTTTCATTTCACTTGATCTTAGCCAAAAGGTTGAGAAGCAATATTGTTTTCATTTCAGAAATGATTTGCTATTTTAAAAAACCCTCTTGTTCCTCAGTCATATTTTCGATTCTACATATTAAACATCTTATTATATGTTGTGTATCTGATAATTCCAGTGTCTGTAGTATCTGCAGGTACGGTTCTTTGTTTCTGCTAACTGTTGCTCATAGTGACTTATGTTTTTTTCTTTTCCATTGTGAACTTATGTTTATTGGACCCTCATGTGGTGGTGCCAGCACGTGATGCCTGGGCTTAAGGTAAGTTCCTCCAGAGATGATGACTGTTTGCTTTTGCCAAATACTTAGGGGCCTCACTAACCTGAGGTCACTCAAAGTAAATCATTCATGTGGGCTTTCTTTTTAGGTCACAGTTTTAGGTTCAGGATCAGAAGCGTGGTATACAGTTGTGACAGGCTGCTTCTGAAATGGCTCCTCGTGATCCTTGCTTCTTGTTATGCATGCCTTATGTAATCCACTCTCTGTGTGTGTGGACTGGACCAAGTGATATGCTTCTACCCAATAGAATATGGCAAAAGTGATAGGCTATTACTTCTGTGATTTGGTTATAAAAGACTGTGACTTCTGTCTTGCTTGCTCTCTCTCTCTGGCTTTCCTCGCTTGCTCTGATGAAGCAAGCTACTATGTTGTGAGCTGTTCTCTAGAGAGGCCCATGTGGCAAGGACCTGAAGGCAGCCCCTGGCCAACAGCTAGTGACAAACTGAGGCCCCTAGACCAATAGCCTGTGGTAAACTGAATCCTGCTCACAACCACATGAGTGAACTCAGAGGCAGGTCCTTCCCCAGTTGAGCCTTGGGATGACTGCCACTGCAGCCAACACCTTTACTTCCACCTTGTGAGAGGCCCTGAGCCAGAAGACCCAGCTATGCTGTGCAGATTCCTGACCCACAGAAATGGTGAGATCATAAATGTTGTTATTTCAAGCTGCTAAGTTTTGGGAGTAATTTGTTATTCAACAGTGGATAACTAATACACCAATTGAGAGTGGCAATAATCCCACTCTATTCTGTATGGGCTTAGCGGTATCTGCATCACTGTTTCCAGTTATGGCCATTATTCCTTATGAGGAATACTGAATACTGAGACAAACCAGAAGGTACCCCAAAGAAGCCTGTTGAAGTGGGGAGGGGTAGTAAAAGATCTGGGAAATATGTCATATGAAGAACAGGTGAAAGAGTTGGGTGTGTTATACCTGAGAAATTGATCTATAATATTTTTTCAAATTTTTAAAAAGATAATGGAATAGAAGTTGGAACTAGGAGCAATAGAAATCACTGAGACTTTGAGACCCCAAACCTCCTGGGTCCCAGTTCATAAACAGAAGATTTCATGGGAGACTTTTTTCTTCTCCATCTGAGGCCAAGAGAAGCAAATTTCTTTAAGGTTCGCTCCGGGGTGGTTGGTTTGTTCTGGTTCACCCTCTGAGGGTCCAGTTTCTAAGTCTTTGGGCTTTATCTTCTGTCCCCAAAGATGGCCTGTTACAGCAGCAGCTCTGGAGCGCCTAAGATCAGCAGATGACGTCAGGGAAGCCATCAGCTTTAGAGCTCTCTTACCTCTCTGGATTTGTGTTTTTTCATCTTGTATTTTTTTTTTTTTTTTTTTTTTTTTTTACTTCTAAGGATTTCCCTTACTTTCTACTATAGCAACTATGCATTTGTGAAATATTTTAAGTATGTTATTCTACACTTTGGGAATATTTGTACTAGGAGGGTTTTTTCAGGATGGCTAATAGGCTATATTGCTGGGAATGGAAGTCCCTATGAACTTGTTTTTTAAAAATTTTGGTAACATTTACATAACATAAAAATTCGCATTTTAACCATTTTTAGGTGTACAATTCAGTGGCATGTATATATATTTACAACATTGTATAACAGTTACCATTATATATTTCCATAACTTTTTCATCTTCCCAAATATAAATTTTTTACCCATTAAACAAGAACTCCCTATTTTGCTTCCTCTCTAGCCCCTGATAACTTCCTATGGACCTGTTTTAAAGGGAAAAGTCATTGCAGATCTTTGAGAACATATTTGCAGAACCCCAGATATTCTTAGACCCTAAATTGAGAAAAAATGGTCAAAGACCATATATTTTTATTTTTTGAGACAAGGTCTCTGGCATCTAGGTTGGAGTGCAATGGCATGGTTATAGCTCACTGAAGCCTTGACCTCCCAGGCTCAAGTGATCCTCCTGCCTCAGCCTCCCAAGTAGCTGGGACCACAGGTGCACACCATGACACATGGCTAATTTTTAAACTTTTCGTGGAGATGGAGTCTCACTGTGTTGCACAGACTGGTCTAAAACTCCTAGCCTCAAGCGATCCTCCCACCCTAGCCTCCTGAACTGCTGGGATTACGGACATGAGCCACCGTGCCTGGCCCAAAGATTATACATTTAACACTGTAGAATTACACCAGGAAAGTGCTGTTGATAACTGATGTGCTCTGGGCCCATAACCAGTGCCTTTTAAAGTTGAAAAGTGCTGCCAATATTCATATTTAAGAAATTGCAATATGTTTCTTCCAACCATTCTCCAGATGCCATGCTGCTTCCTAATTTTACCTTTACAATTTTCAGCAAAAAACAAATTCATTAAAAAAAAAACCATCCTGCAGGAAATACCTGGTATAGGCTGGTAGATATTGCTAAGAAGAGTAAGACAACAGCTTACTACTACATTTTAGGTGAGGGGTCGGTCAATTGTTTATACTGGTACACAGTCACTAAAGAGAAATAATCACTCAGTGGTATCTTTTCTCTAGGAAAGTTCAATTAACTTTATAACTGAGGATATGTGAGGGAACAAGATACGTTACTGGCTGAGCATTCCTTCATTCTCTCCCCCTAACTATCTAGTAAAGAGAATTTTGTCTTTGCTATTCTATTCTGCATCTTTTATGAGGCAGAATTGGGAAAATGAGATGGACTTAGAAAGAGATGGACCTGAAAGGGGGTGGGTAAGAGGAAAAGATTTAGTAAAAAGCCAAGTCAAGCCTGGGATTAAAATTGAAAGAAAGGAGAGATGAAAGAAAAAGTACTTGCTGGATGCCACAGTGAGTTTTGGGGTTTGGTCAGTGAGGGTTACTGTAGCAGAATTGGGGAGGAGAGAAAAACTGGCTTTAGGACGGGTGTTGTCAGTTATGATTTGGATGGCCTTTGATGTTCTTTGTTGTTTTCACTTTTTTCTTTTCATTTGAGATGTTGCTCACGTACAGTCAGGCGCACAGTCCTAAGGGCTGAGCTCAATGAATTTTTACGTGTCTACACCTGTGTCACCACCACCCAGATCAAAATACAGAATATACCAGCACCTCACGTCTTCTTCCTCATCCCCTTCCCAGTCAACCATCTGCCCCCACCCACCCCACCAAGAAATAATCACTTTTCTGGTTTCTAGCACCATAGATTAGTTTTTGTCTGTTTTTTAACCTCATAAAAATGGAATCATATGCCAGGCACGGTGGCTCACGCCTGTAATCCGAGCACTTTGGGAGGCCGAGGCAGGCAGATTACTTGAGGTCAGGAGTTCAAGACCAGCCTGGCCAACATGGTGAAACCCCATCTCTACTAAAAATACAAAAATTAGCTGGGCATGGTGGTGGGCACCTGTAGCCCCAGCTACTTGGGAGGCTGAGGCAGGAGAATTACTTGAACCCAGGAGGCAGAGGTTGCAGTGAGCTGAGATCATACCACTGCACTCCAGCCTGGGCAACAGAGTGAGACTCCATCCAAAAAAAAAAAAAGGAAAACAGAAATGATACAGGAATGATACAATATGCACTCTTTTGTGTCTAATTTCTAAAGTTTTTTTTTTTCTGAGACAGGGTCTCCCTTTGTTGCCCAGGCTGGCGTGCGGTGGTGTGAACATGGCTCACTGCAGCCTCAACCTCCTAGGCACAAGTGATCCTCCCACCTCAGCCTCCTGAATAGCTGGGACCACAGGCATGTGCTACCACACCCGGCTAATTATTTTATTTTTTGTAGAGGCGGAGTCTCACCATGTTACCTGGGCTCATCTTGAACTGGGCTCAAGCAATCCTTCCGCCTCAGCCTCCCAAAGTGCTGGGATTATAGGCATGAGCTGCTGCACCTGGCTTTAGTTTGATTTCTTTCACTCAACATTGCATCTATAAGATTGATCGATATTGTTTTATGTATCAAAATAAGTTTTTAAAATCACTGCGTAGTATTTCATAAATCATTCATCTGTTCTATAGTTGATGGATATTTGTGTGTTGTACCATTTGGTTATGAATAACAGTGCTATGAACATTCTTGTCTATATGTGCTGGTGGATGGACGTAAAGCACTCATTTATGTTGAGTGTCTGTTCAGGTGTGGAATTACTGGGTCATAGAGTGGACATATCTGTATCTTTATTATTTCCTGTCAGGCAGTTGCAATAGTCTCAGTGAGAGGTAGTATTGAAGGAGGTGAGAAGTAGTTGGATTTGGGAGCTCTTTGGAGGGGTAGAGCCAATAAAACTTGTTTTTAAACATTGTGATCCTAGAATGTTCCTTGGGTAGATTTCTTTTCCCTTCCCTTCCCTTCCCTTCCCTTCCCTTCCCTTCCCTTCCCTTCCCTTCCCTTCCCTTCCCTTCCCTTCCCTTCCCTTCCCTTCCCTTCCCTTCCCTTCTCTTCCCTTACCCTTCCCTTCCCTTCCCTTCCCTTCCCTTTCTTTCTGTTTTTTAGACAGGGTCTTGCTCTGTCATGCAGGCAGTGGTATGATCTCAGCTCACTGCAGCCTCTGCCTCCTGGGCTCAAGTGATCCTCCCACCTCAATCTTCCAAGTAGTTGGAACTACAGGAGTGAGCCACCATGCCTGCTAATTTTTAAAATTTTTCGTAGAGACAGTTTCGCCATGTTGCCCAGGCTGGCCTTGAACTCTTGGGCTCAAGCGATTCACCAGCCTCAGCCTCTCAAAGTGCTGGGATTACAAGCATGAGCTACTGCACCTGGCCTCTGAGGTAGATTTCGTGTGTGTGTGTGTGTGTTTTAATTTTTAAAATGTAACTGGCAGTACAGTTTTGTTGTTAGACATACAGGCTCTAGAGCTGGGTGGCCTGGTTTCAAATTGCAACTCTACTACATATTGGTTGTGTAATCTTGCAAGTTACTTCATTTCTCATTTGTAAAATGTTGATAATATTAGCAGGTGTTTCTTGTAAGGAATAAATGCGATACCTTCTGTAAAACACTTCTCATAGTGCATGGAATATGGATTTTTAATTGGTTCAATTTTGAGCAAGAACATACTCCCTTGATATGATAATGAGGATTGTCAAAACAAAATAACAGAAAAGAAAAATTTACATTTATTTTCTAATATTATCTGATAAGTAAAATAATTTGCAGAAAGCTAATTTTATTTTATTTTTTATTTTTGAGACAGAGTCTCACTCACTCTGTTGTCCAGGCTGGAGTGCAGTGGCGTGATCTTGGCTCACTGCAACCTCCGCCTCAAGTGATTCTCCTGCCTCAATCTCCTGAGTAGCTGGGATAGGTTCAAGTGATTCTCCTGCCTCAATCTCCTGAGTAGCTGGGATTACAGGCACGTGCCACCACACCTGGCTAATTTTTGTTTTTTTTTTTTAGTAGAGACGGGGTTTTGCCATGTTTGCCAGGCTGGTCTTGAACTCCTGACCTCAGTTGATCCACCTGCCTTGGTCTCCCAAAGTGCTGGGATTACAGGTGCTAGCCACTGTGTCCGGCCGAAGCTAATTTTAAAAATTTGATTTTTATTACTTTTACATAAAGCATAAATGTGTCAACAGTTATTCTGATAGATCACTTGAAAAATGTAGCTTGTACCTTGTCTTAGTCTTGTTTTGTTCTGCTATAACAGAATATTACAGACTGGGTAATTTACAAAGAACAGAAATTTACTTTCTTACAGTTCTAGGGGCTGGAAATCAAGATGCCAGCATCTGGTGAGGACCTTCTTGTTATGTCCTCACACGATGGAAGATGAAAGGGCAAGAGAGCAAGAGGGGACCAAACTCACCCTTTTAATGGCATTAATCCCACCCATGAGGGTGGAGCCCTTATGGCCTAATCACCACCCCAAATTCCCACCTCCCAACACTGCCACAATGGCAACCAAATTTCAACATGAGTTTTGGAGGGGAAAAAGCATTCAAACCTTAGCATACCTTCTGTGCGAATTCTGCACAATATTTAAAATGGGCATTTTATTCATTTGGATTTAATGGGTGATATATTTTGGCTATTTTTCCTCTCCAAATCTGATGTTGAAATTTGATTTTAAATGTTAGAAATGGGGCCTGGTGGGAGGTGTTTGGATCATAGGGGTGGATCCCTCATGAACGGCTTGCTGTTGTCTTATCAATAATGAATAAGTTCTCACTTTATTAGTTCATGCAAGAGCTGATTGTTTAAAAGAGTGTGGGTACCCCTCTTGTCTCTCTGTTGCTTTCTCTCTTGCCATGTGACACATCTGCTCCCCCTTCACCTTCCACCATGAGTGGAAGATTCCTGAGGTTTTTACTAGAAGCAGATGTCAATGCCATGCTTCTTGTACAGTGTGCAGCATTGTGAGCCCAATAAATCTCTTTTCCTTATAAATTACTCAGCCTCAGGCATTCCTTTATAGCAACACAAAATGGATAAGACAATGGGTTTTAGTAAGAATTGCAGACGAGATAGCAGCTCTACTTGGTACTTAAAATTTTTCATCTACTTCTTTAGTTATCAGAGACACAATTAAAAACTGCTGAATTATTATTCGTTCAGCTAAAAAACTGCCAAAGTTCAAATGCTATGATATTGGCTTACAGCATATTGACAGGCCAAAGCAAATGATAATAAAAGTTTTAAAATGTTTTCAGAGCTCAGCAAAATTTTGGCCAAAGAAATTTTCCATGCAGGAAACATGATGTAAACATCTATTTTTTCTTACCCTTTCAGAAAATGAAATTGTCCACTATATAATAATACATAATTTCAACAAAATCTTCTGCATACAATTAGCTATAAAAAGAACTAACTCCCAAAAGGCAATCACTTGTAGCAAAAGCATTTTATCTTTGTAGATGCCAAGAAAGGTTTCATTCTTTTGAAAAATAGTCTAAGATTATTTTCCAGCAAAATATAAACAGAATCCTTGAATGATATAACGATCCAAGCTTATTATTTTCTATTGCAGTGAGTCTTAAGCACAGATGCACATTAGAATTACTAGATGCAAGCCTGGAATTCTAAGGCTGGAGCGTGGACATGTTTATGTTTACATACTTCCTAGACTTCGATAGGTCTTCTATTTTGGGCCACATGGCAGAATGAATAATCTGAAAACCATTCTGCTACAGAACACCTAGAAGTACTGGATAAAATAAGGGAAATATCCTTTTAAACGCATAGTTCGAATTGTAAGGGAAATTGTTTAGGGACAAAATGAGAGCTGGAGTTACAATTCTACGTTAATAAGCAGGTGCTGATACCTTGTTTCCCTTGGCATTGGAAGAGAGTGCAGCAGGTCTTTGAATATCATTGTTTCATTCTTTTACTATAATAACATTGATGAAAGAAAAAAATGGATTCTGGGCTGAGTCACCATCTATGCGGAGTCTGCTTGTCCTCTCTATGTCTGTATGGGGTTTCTCTGGGTGCTTCCCACATCCCAAAGCTGTGCACGTCAAGTTTATTGGTGTGTCTAAATGGTACCAGTCTGAGTGAGTGTGATGCGTGTGAGTGGCCCTGTGATGGAATGGCGTCCTGGCCAGGACTGGTTTCCACCTGGTGCACTAAGCTGCTGGGACATGCTCCAGCCACCTATGATCCTGAACTGGAATCACTGGGTAAATGATTATCTTATTTATTTTTATTAATCTTTCTTAAATGTTTGTATAGCTCACACATATTCCAGTGTTTCATATTAGAAGTGCTTTGGTCTATTTAGAAGTTTGATGATGTTTTTGTGACTAGAAATATGCTGTAGGAACTTAATTGTATGTCAATTAGCCTATGGAAAAATTGATTTCATTATACTACATTGTTTTTGCTTAGAGACATGGTTTTCAAGAACCTAAGGACGATGTTAAGTGAGGACATACTGTACTCTGATTTTCGTAAACAAGGAGCTTGGGTTTTAATAGCTTTGGGGGTCAGGAGACAAAGTTGTAGAAAGACAAGATGGGGAATTGAAACTAAGAATCTTGTTTAGACTTGGAAGTCTGGAAGGGCTACAGCTAAGTAGAAAGAAAAGTCATCTATCAGTTGAGGTAGAAAACAAAGAAATTTGTCTGCCTTTGCCTGAGCTCTGAGTGAAAAAAACGTATCCCTATGAGAATTAATAATCACTACCTTTTCTCAGGTGGGTTGTAGTCTGAATTTATATTACCTGTGTGGTCTGGCAGTACTGAGATATTAGTATAAAAAATGGTTGACATACTCCTAGTTGAGATATTAGTATAAAAAATGGTCCTAGGCTGGGACATTTTTAGGGCTCCTGGCAAAAGCAAATGCAGGACTTCTCTTGAGGGACACACTCAAGCCAGATGAAACTACGGTTGCATGGGGACATGTGAGTGATGTTAAGCAGAGGCCAGAGGCTCTTGGGGTGAGAGGTGAATGAAAACAGGGTAGACTGCCTGGCCTCAGGCAATCACTCCTGCCCCTACCAACCCACCAGGCTGATGGAATGCCACCTATGAGGACCTCCTTCTCCAAGTGCTACACTCTCTGAGGGTTCAAAGGTATTTTCCTGATTTGGGAATTTGTTTGATGGGATGAGAACAAACAGGAGTGATTAACTCTGTTTTCTGTGGTGCTCAGACCTAGGACTCCTTTTTACTCTCCTTGTACTTTGGAGTTGACTCAGATCAGGGGCTGGCCTGGCCTTCAGCCATTACCTGTAGATATTATGAGGCAAATAAGCCAGTACCTCCATGGGAATGTGAGTTCATAGGCCCAAATAACCAGGCATCTGAAGAGGACAGATGCCTCAAAAGAAAAAGAAGAAACTGGAAACCATGTACCAACTGTGGTAGAAATAGTAATAAACAAACCAGGAATTTTAAATAAATATGAGAGAACTTCTTCTGGTTAGGTTGTAAAAAAATGCAAGAGGCTGTTATTCTCACCCTACCAGGTGATTCTGAAACAACCCCCACCCCACTGAAAACTGCTACTGCGTTCCAATAACCTGGATAGCAATAAATGCATATGGATAAATGTACACAGGCTAAGTTTGACAAGAATGGTGGTCTATGGTGATATTATTTACATGGCTTGTGCTTACATTTTATTTAGTGTGTATAATTTTATCTTGAAACTGCTTAGACAATTAAGGATTAGTTGGGGGAGATATAAAGGTGAATACAACAGTGACACAATGATTTATTACCTTGTGGTTCATTGGAAGACCATAGCTGTTCAAATAGTTGTGAAATTTTCCTTAATCCCTTGTCTTTGAGGTATAACTCTAAAATAAAATTGGTGTGCCAGCAGTGTAATAATACAATCAACTTTATAAGAAGAACCAGCCAAATTTTAATTTAACACTATTTACTTGCTGATTTGTTTACAAATTGTATTGCCTATCCAGCCTTTCTGTATTGAAACATTCCACATGCAAAGACTCCATGGCCTTGATGCAGGCAATTGCCTACAGAGGCCTCTTGGAAACCCTAGTATCAGTCAGAAACAAGGATTGGCCAGCAGCAAAGCCCTAGAAAAAAGCAGAGTGAGCTAAGTAGTGGGTAGTGCCCTTCTACACACTGTACTGGGGAGAGGATCCCCTTAAATCTTGATAAGTATCCAAAATATCTGGACTCTTCAAACCCTGCAATTATGTCAGACTAATAAACATGACTCCGTTTTAACATTCAGGTCCTCTTTCTTTGCTCTAACTCCATAAACCTCAAACTATCTTGGGATGGGTATCCCCTATAGCATGTCTAAAGGAAAAAAATGTACTGGTTAAACAGATAAGCATAAAAATGTCTGCATGATAGTTATATTTTGCAATAAAAAATTAATCATGAAGCATATTGGGATGTTTTAGTCCCTTGTGGGTTAGTGTGAATCAGGCTCTCTGAGATAAAGCTCATAGATTTTGGCAACTGAGGGCCAGACTTAGAGCAGGGTAAATTTATTAAGGTAAACTCTATTAGGGTAGTAGCATCCTGCTAGCCCTTCTTGGCTGTGTGCCTGCCTTCCCACATCTACACTGTATATGGGAAATGTTCTGTATTAGTTCATTCTCACATTGCTATAAAGAAATACCTGAGACCAGGTAATTTATAAAGAAAAGATGTTGACTTGGAACCAACCCAAATATCCATCAATGATAGACTGGATAAAGAAAATGTGGCACATATACACCATGGACTACTATGCAGCCATAAAAAAGAATGAGTTCATGTCCTTTGCAGGGACGTGGATGAAGCTGGAAACCATCATCCTCAGCAAACTAACACAGGAACAGAAAACCAAACACTGCAGGTTCTCACTCGTAAGTGGGAGTTGAACAATGAGAACACATGGACACAGAGGGGGGAACATCACACACCAGGGCCTGCCATGGGGTGGGGAGCAAGGGGAGGGAGAGCATTAGGACAAATACCTAATGCATGCAGGGCTTAAAACCTAGATGATGGGTTGATAGGTGTAGCAAACCACCATGACACATTTATACCTATGTAACAAACCTGTACGTTCTGTACATGTATCCCAGAACTTAAAGTAAAATAAATAATTAATTAATACAAATAAAAAATAAAAAATAAAGGATGTTTAATTGGCTCATGGTTCTGCAGGCTATACAGGAAGCATAGTGGCTTCTGCTTCAGGAAAGGCCTCAGGAAGCTTCCAATCACCGTGGAAGACAAAGTGGGAGCCAGCTCCTTACATGGCAAGAGCAGGAGCAAGAGAGAGTGATGGGGGAGGTGCCACATACTTTTAAACGACCAGATCTCATGAGAAGTCACTATTGTGAGGACAGTACCAAGGGGGGTGGTGCTAAACCATTCATGAAAAGCTCACCCCTGTGACCCAGTCACCTCCCACCAGGCCCCACTTCCAATATTGGGGATCACAATTGAACCTGAGATTTAGGTGGGGACACAGATCCAAGACATATCACAGTCTAATCCTCACTGATGTCGAATTTAAAACCCAAAGAAGCATGATGAGGAAGCTTTTGCTTGTAATGTGGTTTCCAAACCTAGCACTCTATCAAAACTGCCCTTAAAAGTCAGTGGCAGCCAGGTGTGGTGGCATGCGCCTTAGTCCCAGCTACTCCAGATGCTGAGTCAGGAGGATTGCTTGAGCCCAGGAGTTCGAGGCCAGACTAGGCAATATAGTGAGACTCTGTCTTTAAAAAAAAAAAAAAAAAAAAAAAAAGCCAGTAACAACCTCCTAGACCCAATGCAGCGTCTTCTCAGTCTCCATCCTACTCTCTCTTTGGTATGTGAAACTATGGGCCGTCTCAGTTCAATGGGAGTCCTATCTGAGGCGGTCCAGACCAGAAAGAGACAGAAGGGTGAAGCTGAGCCAAAAATCAGAAAACTAAGCACAAAATCCAAACATTTATCAGACAACTACTGGGTGTTACACATTTTCTCTTAGGCACCTGGGATATATCTGAATAAAACAAAGACCATTGCCAACATGAGTGAATATAAATGTCTCTAGGAACATTAATAGAGTAAAGGATCATGTTCTCCTTTACATTCCTCTAGGCTTTATCCTCACTTCTATTACGGTATATTACAATACTTACAACATATTATTGTAATTATTTATTTACATGTCTGTCTCTGTTTTCTGAACTGTGGGCTTTTGGATAGCAGGGATGTCATATCTTAGTATTCTAACACATGGCAGGCATTCAATAAATGTCAGTAGAATGAATACATGAATGAATAAATGAAGCTGGACTGCTAAAGGAGTTATTGAGCTCTAATGGCTTAGAGAGATTGTGCTTATCTTGGTCTTAGAGGAAAATAGGTTTCATATTAAAAAGAAAAAAATCCACAAAAATGAGCACCGCACTAAAGGAATACTAAACAGGAATCAGTGCTTCTTTCCATCCCCTACCACTGACACCCTAGGCAAGGCCATCATTATCTCTCTCTGAATTAAGAAAGCCTTCTCCCAATTGGTCTCTGCAACTCCTCCAACAGGTCTTCATTTCCTCAGTCTGTTCTCTATAATGGAGCTAAGGAGCATTTTAAAATACAACTATGGCTGTGTCACCCCGTCTTGAAAATTTTGCCATGGTTTTATATTTTAGTTTCTTTTATATAATATCCCCAAATCTCAGTGATTTACACAAATACTTATTTTCGTGTTTTCAGGCATGTAGGTTGGTGGCCGTTTGGCTCACTAAGGCTAGGTTCAGTTAGACTGGACTTCAGGCAGAAGGGGCAGCAGCTAATCTAAAGCATATGCTGGGTATAGAAGATTGCAGGGGTATGAAAAGGCAAGCCAAATGGTGCAAGCGCATTCATAGCTTCTGGCAGCCTTCTCTGAATGTTAACATTCCATTGGCCAAAGTGAGTCTGTGTTAGGTCATTCTTGCATTGCTATAAAGAAATACCTGAGACTGGGTAATTTATAAAGAAAAGTTTAATTGGCTCACACTTCCGCAGGCTGGACAGGAAGCATAGCACCAGCGTCTGCTTCTGGGGAGGCCTCAGGAAGCTTACAATCATGGTGGAAGGTGAACGGGGAGCAGGCACATTATATGGCAAAAGCAGGAGCAAGAGAAGGGAGGGAGGTGCCACGCTTTTAAACAACCAAATCTCATGAGAACTCACTATCTCCAGAACAGCACCAGGACATGAGGGATCCTCCCCCATGACCCAAACACCTCCTATCAGGCCCCACCTCTAACACTGGGGATTACATTTCAACATGAGATATGGGCGGGGACAAATATCCAAACAGTATCAGAGTCACATTGCTAAACCCAAAGTCAAGGAGCAGAGAAATACACAGACCACCATAAAGCCATGGCAAATGCAAAGAATGGCAGCTCTAACATAAAGGGAGTGAAGAATTGGGCAAAATAATCCAATCAACTCCACTTTTCCTTGATCTTAGAGCCAAGTCCAAAACCCTTCACAATCTATTTTTTTCTTGTTTTTCCATTTTCTTCTCTTGCAACTTCTTCCCTTCACTATATTCTCTTAACTCTATTCTTGTCATCTTTTAGTTCCCATGATGCAGCATGCTGTTTCTCACTTTCAAGGCTTTATACATGCTATTGCTTTGTCCTGACCCATTCTTTTCTCATCGTCCCCACTCCTCTGTTCCCACTCCCACTCACCCTGGGGTGTCTACCCCTCCTGGTCAGCAGTATGAATATTATCTCTGGTAGGAATGAATTAGTTGCCCCTTGTCTGCATTGCCAAAGTTCTAGCACTTGATTTTATAATATCGGAGCCTTTATCACAGGCATTGTTTTTTCTTATTTCATTGACTGTTTCTCCTGCTAGACTAAGACTATCCTGAGGTTGGGACTGTGACTCTATTTTACCATCTTGTCCCCAGCATCTAATATAGTATCTGGCATATAAGAAGTACCCAATTTGTTTTTATTTAATGAATGTATACATGAGCGAGAACAAACAACTGAGAATACAGTTTGGTTTCAGGATCTCCTTAAAGGAATTTATTTTGAGAAGTCTAATGTATTGACATATCCTTGACACTTATGGCAATGAAGTATGTGCACAGCCTTTGCATTTTTCGAAGTCCTTTCTGCTCTCTGCTGTTTATTACACAAAATCTCCCATTTGTTAGAATTTTGTCATTCACACACTACATTGCAGGACAGCCTACAGGTGACCCTAGCAGCTTGAAGAGAGAGACTGTGTCCTGTGGCTATAATAAAAAAGACAGAACTGGGCTGATAATGTTTGCAACAATTCAAAGGATACAACCTGAATAATGATCAGCTCTTATGGCTGATCCAATGCTAAGGGACAAAGGTATCTCCCGCAGGACAGAGTGGTAGGATCTGCCCTTGTAAGATACGGTGCTCCAAGTTATTTGTTTATAACCAGAAGACTAATTCTTAATCTACGCATTTCTGAGTAAAGAGATCCAGATGTTATATGCTAATTTTTGTTTTTAGTGTGTGTCAATTTATGCAATACTGGCTTAAGGGCTGGGAGACTTGATCAGTCACACCTGACTAGCTGCTCTGCATGAAAATATGAACAATAATGTTTTGTCTCTGAAATTTGAGGAAGAAAATCTCATTAAAGACAGAAGCCATTTCTAGTCCCTAATAAAGGGCAGACAAGAAGGCCGATTAAGGATTTGAAAGTGATTGGCTGGTGGGTGGTGTGGGGTGGGAGGGCGAGGGGATGTAGGGGGAATGAGAAGTAATGGAAGAGACCCAAATCTTCCAGGGTCCCAGCATATGGACTTGTTTACTTCAAGAGGTAATTGCCAGCTGAGGCCCGTGTTCTTGCAGCTCATTTTGAATTTTGATGATAGAGAAATTATTCCTTTATTTGACGATGAGAAATCTGATCCAAGTTACAAAGGCTTAGAAATGTCTACGCTAGTAATTTGCTAGATTTGAGGATATAGGATTTCACAATTAGATTCTCAATTAAGAAAAGCCATCTTGCTTTATTTAGAAAATTAGTCTTTTATTAGTCAAAATGGATTTGCTTCTGAGGCCTAAACTATTTGGACTCATTTCAGGCAAACGTTTTCTAGGAGCCAGGTTCTTAAATTGAAAGAGAAACATAGCCAACATAATAATATATTTAATGAACTGCATGAATGCTCTAGAAAATCCCATCCTGGCCAAACATTAGAACAGAAATCACGATTGAAGGTGCCAAATGGTTTCCATTTCCCCTAAAGACCCAAATCATCCTAGGTTACAGTATATAGGTCTTGTACATTTATTTATTTTTTATTTCCTGAATTTCTTCTTGTGTAAAGCCTGATCCTTTAAAAATTTGTCCTGACTTTCCTGGCTAACTTAAGGGCATGATTGTCAACAGTAAATAGACTGTTTCTCAAATGATATCAGTAATCCCATTGGGAAGAGAGAGAGAGAGAGAGAGAGAGAGAGAGAGAGAGAGAGAGAGAGAAAGAGAGAGAGAGAGAGAGAGAGTGTGTGTGTCTGTGTGTCTGCATGTCTGTCTGTTGGGGTATAATGGCAGAGGGTTATGGAGAGGCTTCAGGAACTATATTTTGTTGTTGCTGTTGTTTGAGATGGAGTCTTGCTGTTTTGCCTAGGCTGAAGTGCAGTGGTGTGATCTCGGCTCACTGCAAACCCCACCTCCTGGGTTCAAGTGATTCTCCTGCCTCAGTCTCCCAAGTAGCTGGGATTACAGGCATGCGCCACCACGCCCATCTAACTTTTTTGTATTTTTAGTAGAGACGGGGTTTTGTCATGTTGGCCAGGCTGGTGTCGAACTCCTGACGTCAAGTGATCCACTCGCCTCGGCCTCAGGGAACCACATTTTAAACACTCAAGCAAGGATGTTGGGAACTCTAGTTAGCATGATTAGCCTCTTTCAAAATGTATATCTTCTATCCTTTGTGTTGTGACCCTTTATCTCCCAATTATTTCAAAAGTTGCCATGAAATTCTCAGCACAGCTGCTTGAACTTAAAAATGGCCTTGGGGACTTCTCCTCTGCCCATTTTGTCACCCACTTTGAGAGTGAACTTCCTAAAGTCCAGGTGGGAATTGTTCAATATCCAGAGGGAGGAGCCCCAGCAGGGGAGGAGCCCCAGCAGGGCAGGGCCCCGGTGAGGAGTGGAGGTGAGGGAGAGTGAGATGAGGGTGGAGGGAGGGATGGTAGCAGGATCTGGAGTACTGGAGGACAATGAACTGGAAGGTGAAGAAGTGGTTTCTCAACACACACATTTCCAAAGTTCTGGGGAGAAGCCATGGAAGAATTTTCATGGATGCATAATCTGCTGACCATGCTCTTCTGACTTGGCCCCCCTAAATATTCCCTTCTTGGGATTTTCTCACTGGTAATGCTGCCATCACCATCAGCACTCTTAGAGCTCTTGTGAGTGAACCTAATCCTGTGTGGCTGCTTGCTACTTGCCAGGTTCTTTGGTTAATATAGGGAAATACTATCAGAGATAGGTGAATGTTCTGTATGTCCTACCCTATAACCAGGTTGGATTTAACTGTAAAAGTAAGCCATAGACCAAATTCTGCTAAACATGCAAATACTTAGAGTGAACAGTCACAAAACAGCAACCTGTTTGTGTGAGCTCAATACACTTTTCTTACTTTCAGTTCTTTAGGCATTCCGACAAGCACCAAAGGTTTATTTAATCCAAGGCAGACTCCACAATATTCTGAAGACAGGTAAGCAAGGCTTTTTAGTCTGATCAGGCCCCACTGTCCTTTATGAAGGGAATGGAACACAAGATCAAATACAATGCTGGGCCTAGATGTTGGTAGGCTGCTGAGTGTACTGGATTCTTCTTTTCATTTATGCAAGAGCTATGAGTCCCATGCAATCTTTCTGGCCCATAATATACCTGGAACACCACTCATTCTATCAGTGAGACATTGCTTCTTCTTCTCCTTCTCCTTCTTCTATTATTATTATACTTTAAGTTCTAGGGTCAGTGAGACATTGTTTCTAACACCCGTTAAATTAATGTAAAAACCCCAGGGCAGATTCAAATGGCCATCTTTGCACAGCCACCCTGGAATGTGGATTACTGGCTAGAGCCCTTCAATGTTAACTAGCTGCCCCTGGGGTGTAGGCGAAAGTATGTTTCACTCACAGACTTAGCAGTTCCTGTGCTCTTCTCCCCGAACCAGTCCCCATAAACAATATTATAAACATCATTCATGGAAATAAAATAATTTAACAAAATCCTTGCCACTCAGGATAAAGCAGTGTGCAGGTTATGAAGCCATTGTTTCTCAATTCCACACTCTTCTTTGTGATGCTGGGGACGGGACTCTGAAAAGGACATTTTCTGCTTTGCCAGATGTCCCTGTTAGGCTTTGTCTGGAGGGACACTAGAGAGAGACTGCAAAGCTGGACAAAGGAGAAGGGATGCTCCTTCCTGTCTGCTTCCTGTGTCTTTCAGCATCAGTCCATCAACTGCACTTTGCTTTGCCAGCAGCAGTTGATCTCAGCAAACTGGCTCCACTTTCCAGGTGTTTTTTAGCACTCCTGGAGCCAGCCTCTGATGCTACCCTCAGAGGCTTGTGTCCCAGTTCCATAAGACCCTCTTCGTAGCTTCTGAGGCACCAGTCTCTGCCAGGCAGCTCCCCCTCCTCAGAGGTCTGGGTCCCAGCTCCATAGGGCCCCTCATTTGAGCTTATCATAGAGCTGGGAGCAAGAGAACCACCAAGCTCTAACTTCTCCCCTTTGTTTCCCCAGCCTCAGGGTTGGTAGCTGATTCCTGCAGTTTACTGTCTTTGTGTTACTTCAGTGTTCTGTTTTTGCTTTTTCAGCTCTTCAATAGCTGCTTTACTAATTCCTATATTCACTTTTATCTGTTAAAACAGTTACTAGTTTGGTTTGTTTTCTAGACTGGATCCTGAAGGATACTGTCAGAGTCTAAAAATAAGAATGGAAGCAGAAAAACATTCCAGGAGTTTTATCGATAAATTCTCAACCCAAAAGTTTGATGTACAAGGAAAGGACTAGGAGGATAGGACTGTCTTTGGATAGCTCAAGATCCACTATGTCAGTATGGCAAGACTGTTTCAGGTGTGAACGGAAAATACAATCTCAGGATCCCAAACTCACTATACTAAAGGGAATAGTTAAGCTTGGAAACGAAGTCACAGAAAAAAAAACTCCCTTTATTTTTGTTCTTAAACAGATGGCTGCAAGATAGAAGGCCACATATCTCCCCAGGTAGACTCCTTCATGCTGAAAATGTACATTAACAGTTTATCCTCACAAGTGGGGGACAAAGACAAGACTAGAAATTTTCCCTCCACCCACCCCAAGACAAATATTTCACTTCTTCCTCTACTCTGTATTTACTTTGTCCTATATAAAATGCAGATTTACTGAGCACAAGAGGAAGATAATTGACTGTTCCTCTACTCTCTCGTTTCACATGCAACCTGTGGATTCAGTGATTGCTAATCAAAGCCTCATAAGAATGTGACCACTCACCTCACTACATACCCTCCCTCTTTTTTTTCTTTCTTATTTCCTCTCCTGCCCACTTTCCCCCCTTTATATATGAAGCTCTCAAAACTCTCTCTAGGAAAAGTGCAGGCCATGGATTCTGCTGTGACTTGTGTCTCTTCTTCCTGGGCACATCACCAACCCTGGCAAAGTAAACCTGTAAATTGATTGAGACCCATCTCAGACACTTGTTTTAGTTTGCACAGGTAATCGGAAGATTGTTCAAAATCTAGTCTTCAAAGTTAGCTGACAGCAGGAACTGGGGAAGCAGGCACTGAGTGCTTGGGAGTTATGGACAATGTGCTAGCTAGTTTCTAAAGATGACCCCACAGTTCCTTCCCTTCTTCTGTATATATGTCACTCTTTACATCTAGAGTAGAACTTATTTTCCTTCCCTGTGAATCTGTGCTGGCCTTGCGATTGGCTTTATGCTGACATTCTGGGATTTCTGGGCATAGTCATTAAGAGGACTGGCAGTTTATGCTTTTTTCTCTTGGAATGTTTGTTCTTCAGACACTCCCTTGTATATCCCAGTCACCATGCTGTGAGAAGCCTGAGCCACATGGAGTAAGCTACATGAAGGAAAACTGGTGTACACTGGTTAACAGCCCCAGTTGAGATCCCCATGGACAGCTAGCATTTACTGCCAGACATGTGAGTAAGTCATCTTGAATGTTCTAGACCAGCTGAGCTCCCAGATGACTATAGTCCCAACTGACATCATGTGGAGCAAGAGAACCACCCAGCTGAGCCCAGTCAACCAAGGAACTGGTGAAAGAAAATGAAATGGTCATTCTTTAAGCCACTAGATTTTAGAATGGTTTGTATGCAACAAAAGAGAACCAAAACAGAAAGCCTAGTTCCCAAATACCGGGAGGCTAGGGTCACTGATAAGAAACTTGGTGACATGGTTGCTAAGGTTGGTCAAACCTATCATAGCAAGAACATTTATACTGCTTCCAAATGATTCCTTTTAAGCTAGCACAGCAAGGTAAAAATTTGATCACACCCATGGCATTTGAATTTAGGAAGGGTCTAAAATCTTTTGATGGGCTGCTTGGGAGATGGAAGATGAAGCACTTGGACATTGAATGGAAGAAGGCAACAAAAATATAGGCAAAATTGCCTACATAGAAATGGATAGGAATTCCTGGGGTGAGTTAAGACAGAGGAAAGAGGAGAAGGGGAGTAGAGGGTGAGACAGCAAGTGAATGAATAAGCAAGCATGAGAGTGAGAGTGAGAAAGCATGAATGAACAACATGGCCAGAGGCCAGATTCTGTGAGGAGGGAAGACCTGTGAGAAATTCCCAGTGGTGGGAGGATGGAGGCCTTTTAGAACAAGGTTGTCCAGTATATAATATTTGCTATAAACTTATATGCCTTTTTGGAATGTTTGCTGTTGAAATTGATGTATAAATGATACCACAGACTCAAAAAACTTTGAAATAGAACATTCAACATTCACTGGAAAGATTCATTTGGGAAGAAAGGAGGAGAGCAAGCCAGAGCCGAATGTCAATTTGCCTCAGTTCTTAGCATATCAGTTTTACCAGCTCTCTTATTCATGAGTACAATCCAAGATCTCCCATCCCATCTCTTTCCAGAAATTGTGTTGGGATCCACACAGTTTGGAAAAGCAATTCGAGTATACATTTTGAAAACAAGGGGAGTCCAGAGAGAATAGGTGTTCAACTGGATTAAGATGCAGGTGATATAAAAAGAAAGAGAATGGGCTGGGCTCACGCTTGTATTCCCAGCACTTTGGGAGGCTGAGGTGGGAGGATTGCTTGAGTCCACGAGTTCGAGACCAGTCTAGGAAACATAGTGAGATCCTAAAAACTTAGCTGGGCATGGTGGCACACACCTGTAGTCCCAGCTACTCAGGAGGCTGAGGCAGGAGGATCACTTGAGGCCAGGAATTACAGGCTGTAGTGTGTTATTTGCACCAATGCACTCTAGTCTGGGTAAAAGAGTGAGATTCTGTCTCCTAAAAAATAAAAAAGAAAGAATTACAGTATTCACTTAGAAGAACATAAGGATTAAACATTGAGGGAACACAGCATTAAGGATCTATATTTTTAGTTTGGTGTTTTAACTTTTGGAATAAATATGTTATGGTATTATGATTCAAAAGTGTCCCCCAAAGTTCCCATATTGGAAACTTAATTGCCAGTGTAACAGTGTTGGGAGGTGGCACCTTTAAGAGGTAAATTAGGTTGTGAGGGCTCTGCCCTCATGAATGGATTAATGCCCTTATAGTGGGAGTGGGTTAGTTATCCTTAGAGTGGGTTCCCGATAAAAGGGATGATTTGGGCCCCCTGCCACCTCTCTTTCTTTCTTTTTTTCTCTCTCTCCTTCTCTGTCTCTCTCGTGTGTGCACATGTGTGTGCTCTCTTGCCCTTCCACTTCCCTCCTTCTGCCCTGGGGAGACACAGCAGGAAGGTCCTCACAAGATGCCAGCACCTTTACATTGGACTTCCTAGCATTCAGAACCATGAGAAATAGATTTATTTTCTTTACAAATTAACTAGTCTGTGGTATTTGGCTATAGCAACACAAAACAAATGAAGACAACATGATTTAGAATCATTTTGCTTTTGGGATAGCTAATTTCCCTCAACTAGATAAAGAATAAAGAGCTGCATTTCTCACCTGGACAGAGGTGAGATAACAGAATAGGAAGAAATGTGTGAGTGGGACTCAGCAAGAACTGGAAATCTTATTGAGAAGTGGCCCCGAAATCATGAGCTCCCAGGAATTTGCAGACATTTGGGGAGGGCATGGAAATTCTCACAACGTTCGGAGAAGCTTGAGTGGAGCTCCTCCAACTCCAAAAAAAAGATGCAGGGAACAATTACAGCCTTTCTCAAATGGGTTCCAAGAGAGAACTGGACTCAAGTGTACTATGAGCATTCATTGTATGCAATGAATTAACTTATTTTCTGTAACTTTCATCCCAGAAGAACCTTCTAGATTGGTACTTATTATCAACTCTTCTTGGGAGAATTGAGAACAAAGTCATTCAAATAATCTTCTGTGTTCTCGGGTTTGGATGTGGAATCCCAGTTGAGACATCAGGTTTTTTATAGCACAAATAAGGTACCTTCTGATAGAGCCAGAAGAGTTTTTATTTTTATTATGTTTTCCTTTTAAAAATGTTTAATTACTATGGGTATATAATTATACATTTATGAGGTACATGAGATATTTTGATATAGGCATACAATGTTTAATGATCACAGCAGAATAATTGGGGTATCCATCACCTCAAGCATTTATCATTTCTTTGTTTTCACCAATTCCACTCTTTCAGTTATTTTAAAATACACAATAAATTACTGTCAACTATAGTTGCCCTATTGAGCTACCAAATACTGGATCTTATTCATTCTATTTATACCGGGAGTTCAGAAAGGAATCAGTGACCACGAAGCCTTCCCTGATGGGTATTTTTTGTACCCATCAGTGATTCCCACTTTATACCCCCTCTCTGCTACCCTTCCCAGCTTCTGGTAACTGTCACTCTACTTCTATCTCTGAGTTCAATTTCTTTTTTAGCTTTCATGAAAAGTGAGGACATGTGATATTTGTCTTTCAAAAGAGTTTTTAGAGAAAAACTCTGGTGATGTGCTCCAGGTCCTGGCTGGTGAGAAGGTCCCCATTTTAGCCCCATCAGGAGCCTCTGGTCACACAGCTTCCAAACTGGAAGGTATCTTGAGAGTCATAGGACTCCATCCCCTTATTTTCTTGATTGTGAAAATGAAGCTCAGAGAGATTCAAGGTTAATTTGTCCAAGCTTAAGAGTGGTTAGGCAGCAGAGAGAGAAGTGGAACCTGGTTTTTTGACTCTCAGCATGGGACTTTTCAGAGAGATAATTCCATTAATTGTTCTGGTAGATGGTATTACTGTTCCCTCAAATATTATTTCTGCCAACTCCTTTCAGTGCCCCTCACCTGCAGTTCATAATCTTTCTTTTCCTGTTGCGTCAATGGCCTGAGTAAACACAGAATGGAACAGAGCTGTGATAGACATGTAGTGTGAACAAGAAATATTCTTTTCTGTTGTGAGCCACCAAAGTTATGGGGTTGTTTGTTGCCACAGTCTAACTTAGCCTATCCCAACTATTGCATTTATCTTCTGCATTGTAAGCAGGCTGTCTTGCAAGTGAAAGAATGTATTATCCATTGGTCTACCTAGAGACTACATTTCTGTTATAGCTATTAATTTGAACTGTTGCTACAAATTCCTTTTCTATAAGTTTGGGTTGCATGAGCAGTGTCTAAACGGATTTGATCAAACTGGATAACTGCAACATCACAGCCAGGAGTTCAGAAAGGAGTCAGAGACCACGAAGCCTTCCCTGACCATCCCTTTCTCCAATAGAGAGGACACAAGGGAGATAAGTGGGAGGGTGAGAGTGAGGGGGCTAGGCCAAGAAAGGGATGTGAGGGATTGAAGATGGACAAAATTTCCTGACTTCATATTTTTGTGTAGGACCAATCTTGAGAATTAGCTCTTCCTTACTCGATGTCATCCATCTGACCCACCCTCTCACAGGAGGCCATTCCTCAATCACAGCCAGAAGGAATTGCTAAGTTGCTAGCTTTTGGACTGTATCCTAAATGTTAAATTTCAATTTTCATCTTAGCAGTGCAAAACAAGATCTTCATTCTTTACTGCTATTTTTTTTCATAATCAAGTGTTAAATAATTTAAGAGGTTTTATTAGGTAATCATTGGTGATTGTTTATCACATGCCATTAATGTCACCCATTGTATGTCATTAAAATGAGTCAGCCTAAGGTGAGATAATGGCAGTCCCACAATGGGATTGTGTCATAAGAGAGTCACCCTTTGGTTGAAGATATTATATATGCCCTGTGATTCATACACTTCCCAGAAGCAAATTCTAAGCACCTGACTTAGGTTAAATCATCTTCTACTTCTCCTCCTCCTCCTCCTTGTCCTCCTCCTCTTCATCCTCCTCCTCCTCCTCTTCTTCTTCTTATTATTTAGAGATGGGGTCTTGCTATGTTGCCCAGGCTAGCCTTGAACTCCTGGGCTCAAGCAATCTTCCCGACTCAACCTTCTGAGTAGCTGGGACTACAGGCGCACACCATTGCTCCAGGCTTTAAATTTACTTTGAACTTCTGGAACTTTTGTATTTCCCTTGACAGAGTCAGAGTTACCTAAGTGTATTGCCAAACCCAGAGGGAGATCCATTTTCATCATTATAACCTGAAAACATCATTAAACATTCCTCATATCTTAAGCCAAATTTGTATGTTTTATAAAATAGTGAGTAACCTTTAAAAGGAGCTCTGAATAAAATGTACATGTATAAAAGCCTTCTTAAAATGAATTTTATATTTGGTACTTCAAGGATAAAAAATGCACAAGTAATTAAAACCAATAGGAGTAACCTTTGTGTTTCAAATATTGATACCTAATGACTCCGATAGTCAAGACAAAAGCTATTTCATGTCAACATTAGGCAGGCAGACATAAAATCTCTCTGAAGTAACTGCATGAGAAACAAGATGTTTTGTTTACATCTTTTGAAAAGTTCACAAAGACTCCATTATGTGGGAGTGTTAAATGTAACCCAAGTGACAATTCTATCCTAACATAAGCCATGTCTGATCTTGCCTGGCCCAGAGCAGCCTAGCTATGGGAACTGCTCTTTTCACACATTATTTAGATTAGATGCAAATATTTAGGCATCTTATTAACACAGCGTATCACTGTTCAGATGGAGTATTCCTCACAGTCCAATGGGTGCCACCACAATCTACCACCACAGCACTGGGTAAAGGCACCAGACCCTGGGGGTTGATGAATGAATGACAGTGCCCACCATTCACTCCTTCTTCATCCACATGCTTCCTACTGCCTCTGAGCTGCACTTTTTTTTTTCTGTGTTTGATCAAAGCACTCCAAAATTTACTTGGATAAGAAGAAGTGTAGTGGTTAGGAGCATGAATTCTGGGACCAGGCTACTCAGCTTCAAATCCCAGATCAGCCACTTATTAGTTATGTGTCCTTGGCAGGTTCCTTAACCTCTGTGTACCTCAGTTTCCTCATCCGTAAAATAGGGGTAATGATAACAGCATCTACTAACAGGGTTGTTGTGAGACCAAATGAATTGGGCATATAAAGGGCATGGAACATGTTGTTTCGGCTTATAGTAAATGTTATGTAAATGTTAGCTGTGACTATTGCCTCTGGTTACAGTTACTGTGATTTGGAATTGCATTTGGCAAGACAGGGTTTATCTGGTTTATCAGGGCACTCAGTTGCGAAGATACCTAGAAAACCCACCATAGGAACTAATTTGAGGCCCTGGCCTCCTCCCAAGGGGCACCCGAGGGGGCCAGAGTCTTAGGGGAAAGTTTCACTAAACTTTGTTCACTGGGAGGGGCATGGACAGCCCCAGGATTGTAATGCCTCCTTCCTTTTTTTTTTTTTTTTTTTTTTTTTTGACAGAGTCTCACTCTGTCACCCAGGCTGGAGTGCAGTGTGGCATGATCTTGGCTCACTGCAACCTCTGCCTCCCGGGTTCAAGCGATTCTCCTGCTTCGGCTCCCGAGTAGCTGGGATTACAGGTGCCTGCCACCACACTCGACTAATTTTTGTATTTTTAGTAGAGACGAGGTTTCACCATTTTGGCCAATCTGGTCTCAAACTCCTGACCTCAGGTGATCCACCCGCCTCGGCCTCCCAAAGTGCTGGGATTACAGGTGTGAGCCACTGCGCCCAGCCTGGAATGCCTCCTTTCTAATGGGAAATGGTGGGGCCCAGGGTCTCCCCATCAAACATCCCAGACTCGAGGCTTGGACAGCCAGACCAGTTCCAGACTCCCATTCCCTAGTGTGAATGCAACTTCTAATACTCTTGTTCAGATGGCTCAGGAAGGTCTTTAGCATCACATAAGTTTTTGGAAAAAAATTCTCTTAAGCTAAAATTGCATGCATGCTCTCGTCATGTTAGAAAGAATGCCAAAGTCCTCCCTGGAAGTTCCTGAGATGTAAGCAAAGATGGGAAGCTAACTGATGGCAGCAGCCAGTCTCCTGGAAGGGCATAAGGAGGACTTTGGCTTTCTTTTCTTTTCTTTTCTCTTCCTTTCTTTTATGTGCGTGAGACAGAGTCTTATTCTGTCACTCAGGCTGGAGTGCAATGGCATAATCTTGGCTCACTGCAACCTCCGCCAAGAGATTCTCGTGTCTCAGCCTCCCTAGTAGCTGGAATTACAGGTGTGCGCCACCATGCCCGGCTAATTTTTGTATTTTTAGTAAAGACGGGGTTTCACCATGTTGGCTAGGCTGGTCTCAAATTCCTGACCTCAAGTCATCTGCCCACCTTGGCCTCCCAAAGTACTGAGCTTACAGGCATGAACCACCATGCCTGGCCTGGTATTATTTCTTACATGAAGAGAGCATGCATGCATGCAGTTTTAGGTTAAGAAGATTTTTTTCCCAAAAACTGTCATGCTAAAAACCTTCCTGAGCCATCTGAGCAAGAGTATTAGAAGCTGCATTCTCACCAGGGAAAGGGAGTCTGGAATTGGTCTGACTGTCCAAGCCTGGTATCTGGGATGCTTGATGGGGAGACCCTGGGCCCCACCATTTCACATGAAACAGCAACCTCCCTTCCACACTGCCGCAGACACTGTTGCCTGGTTATTCAATAACCATTCCTCTTTTTCCCTTGCCTTCCTCACACTAGAGAGGTCAAATACTATTTGCTCTTGTGGGTATTCATGTGACACATCTTTCACCAGTTAGATATAAGGTATCTTCCCTTACTTTTTGCCTTTGGGGCCAATTATGTGAGGATCTTATGCTTATAGCTGTGGCAACAATTATGTGATCATTAGGTAACACATTTTAGGGCAAAAAGTGAATATGCTGAAGAATGGTAGAGGGGAAGGATGAAAAAATCCTGAAGTTTCAATGTTATCACTGACCTGCTGAACAAATCCTAGGACTGCTTATCTGTGGACTCTTTATTCTGTAAACAATGAATGCTCTTAAGGCTTAAGTCACTATTAGTTGCTTCTAACACTGTTAGTTGTTGTTATTCACAACCCGAAGCATTCCCAAATGATACTTAAATTCTCACTTTGTGTGTTTAACTTGTGTAGCTGAACTGCCGTTTTGTTTTTTTTTTTTTCTCCTGAGTCAGGTCCTTGTATGACCAGGCTTTGACAGCCATCCCAATTCTTGCATTTCTCTTTTTCTCCATGGTGCTCGAGTTGATTATCTTCAACTACTGGCTGAGACTCAGGATATCCCACTTCCCTTCCCTATGATGCAGAATCTGGCCATAGATGCTGCCCATGGTGTCCCATTCACTGACTTGAACCCCCTTCTGTGTTGATGTCTTTCCAGACCCAAGGCTTCCCTATAATTTTGAACATTTTGATTTGAACTACAGGCTACCCAAGGTTAAGGCAGCTCCCTTTGTCCCAGGCCTACCCAGTTCTGCCTACTCATGCCTCCCTGGTAGACCTTCAGCAAAGGCATTATCCTAGCATGTCTGGCAGGTGGGTCCATGCTGGTTGGAACCCATGAATCCTGAAAGGTTATGGCCCAGAAACTGCTCCTCTCAGTCCTGAAGATTTTGAGTTCTTGGTGCTTTATCCCTCACTTCTTAGCATTTCTCATATTGATGACTTGTTGCTTTGGCCCTGGTCAAGAAACCTGATCTTGATCCTTGCTTTGTATCTGTTCAAAATGGTATTTTGGAAAAGAGGCCTGGAATTTTAGTCAGGAGGTTTTGGCTCTAGTCCTGTCTCTCCTACAAACAAATCAAAGTAGGCTGCTACTGTTTCTCTCTGTACTTCTATTTTCTGTGTACAAAATGGAGTGTTGATCTTTGCTTAACACTGACATTTACCTATTTAGAAAATGAATTTTAAATACAGAGACACAATAAAAATTATAGAGTACATCTTAAAGAAATAATTTAGAACATTGAGGAACATTTCTATAAGTACTCATGGTGTCTTTTTAATTTTGAGGTTTGGGGAGTATAATGAAAATTTTGCTGGAGTCAGTCTTAATTGAAAAAAAAATCACATTCATTTTCCCCCAGGGTTTTCTAACACACCAGATATAAATTACAAAAAGGAGAAAAAAAGTACTAAACAGTAATTCTGCCCAGCTGTAAACCTTGCTTTTCATGTGAATTAAGTCTTTGATCCCTAAAAATCCATTTTGCTCTTGGACAGATTCCAGAGACGCTGCCCTCTTGGGGAAGCAACGGTGTCAGGGACAGAAAGGCTGTTCAGAGCTGAGGTTTCTCCTACAGTTGTGCTGATCCAAGAAAGAAGCTTGAGAAATAGGGATACGGTAGGGGAATGAGCTCAGTGTGCCTTCCCACTTTCCGGCATAAGACAGTGCTTCCCTCCTTTTCAGTTGCCTCTGCTTCTCTCTGCTGTCTTAAGAAACACAGGCCCTAACTATTTTCCTGAGGAGTGTATCTGTCTTTGTGACTCTGCAAGGCTTCAGCAGTCCTGCTGAATAAACTCTGCTTGACATGGTGAGGCGTATAGGCACTTCTATCCTTATGTAAGCTCATCCATTTTCCATATGCGAGCATATCTAGGTACCAACTACTCTCCACAGATGTATTGAGAGTCAAAGTGGGTGGAGGGCACTGAAAAAAGAAAATTGTTTAAAAAGTTTTTTTAAAAATTGAAGAAAGAGACTTTTAAAAATCAGTTTTTAAAAAACTGTGGTAAAATATACATAACATAATATTTATCATTTCAACCATTTGTGAGTATATAATTCAGTGGCATTAACTGTATTATCAAGCTGTGTAACCATCACTACTATCTATACCCAGAAATTTTCCATCATCCTCAACATAAACTCTGTACCCATTAAACAACAACTCCTCACTCCCCTTCCCTTCAGCCTCTGGTAACCTCTAATCTGCTTTCTATCTCTGTGAATTTGCCTATTCTAAATATTTCACATAGGTGGACTCATACGGTATTTGCCCTTTGGTGTCTGGCTTATTTCATTTAGTGTAATGTCCTCAAGATTTATCCATGTTGTAACATGTATTAGAATTTCATTCCTTTTTATGGTTGAATAATATTCCATTGTATGATTGTACCACATTTTGTTTATCCATTAGTTAGTTGATAGACATTTGGTTGTTTCCACCTTCTGGCTGTTGTGAATAATGCTGCTGTGAACGTTGGTGTACAGAGATCTGTTCGAGTCCCTGCTTTTAATTCTTGTGGGTATATGTATACCTAGGAGTGGAATTGCTGTATGTTTTTTACATATAAACATGGTATCAGTAGTACCAACACAGGCCACAGGGATTTGCAAAGACAGGACACGTAGCCATGTCCAGAGAGCTGAGGCAAGGGTCAAGTGAAGGATCAGAGCCAAGTGCAAGGAAAATAAAGGGTTGGAAAAGATGGACCATGCAGTTTTCCTGTAAGATGCTGCAACTCATTTAGGCCCATGGTGAAGGCAGAAGCTTCAGGAGCCTGGTGAATTGTTCCTTTGTAGAAAGATTGCAGGTGCTCCAGGGAGAGTGGGGCAGAGAAGAGTGACAGGGAGACTGGGCAGCCAGGAAGGCAACAGGCAGAGGGTGAGGCTCAGTGAGCCTGGTGGACATGGCAGGAGGACCAAGTTGTTGGCCAAATGCTGGCCATCTAGGAAATAAGGGCCCTGGCAGTCAAAAAGCCTTGACCTTGTGGGAATTTTCCCCAAGTTAGAAAGTCTCTTGTACCCCTCCTGCAGATACAGGGAGAAAATCCCTGATGGCTCTTGGTTTTCGGGGGAGGGTATCAAAGTAAGGGCAGATCCAGACCCAAGCCTACTTGTGGGGAAGAACTGTTGAAGAAATTCCCTCTTGGAGACCAAGATGAGCAGCTGAAGGCTCAAGATGATCCATCATCTGGAACTATAACATGAACAACTACTACAGAACAGCACAGTTTTTATTACATGTTGCACTTGAGGGTAAATATATGGCATGTGTACTGGGCAAAATTTCCTGCTATAAGGCCAAGAAACACACATATTAAATTCTAGGTGATGACTAATCCCCATCTACTTGGCTTAAAAATAACTGCAAAGGCCATTCCAGGCCACTGAGGTTAGTAATTCCATGAGGGTACAAACCAGGTGGTGTCCTAATCCCCCTGACCTACAGCCTGCTGGGAAGGGACTTAACACCTCATTTTTAGGTTTCTCCCTAAAGGTCATCTACTGAAGACAGTCAGAACAGCTGCCTGGGACACATTCACAGTAGGTGAGCACTAAGCCCAGGATGATACAGCCGTATACTCTCATGCTTACCAAGTGAGGCTATACAAATCTTGGATGGTACAAAACCTGCTTAGCTGGAAATCCCAGGTATTTTTTCAATGGGCCTTCTAGACCGGATTCTCTGGGGTGAGAAGTTGCAAAGCACAATCTCGCCTAATCTGTGAGCCTTCATTGGGACTGATTTGTACTAAAAATAACATCCAGATATAATTAGGAAAGGTTCTCTCCTCTGCCACATCCCTGCCAGACAGAATTAACACAATTGCTATCCAGAAAGCACACAGACATTGCTTTGAACTTGCAAAACGCAGAATCTAAGGGAGGAGAATTCACATTATGAGAGATATTAGTTCATGTTCTTTAGAAATTCCGTTCCCCTAAGCATTACAAATAGACCTCTGTAGTAATAGGTCCAACGGTAGTAATTTAGACTCAGTGACAAAATCCTGTGCTTTCCGGCTTCTGATGTGTTTATTTATGCCAGCCCTAGTCTCTGGTGAGTTCTCCCGCCCTCTCCATTTGTGCTCAGAACTTCTTGAGGTTCAAAGATGACTTTCACAAAACCCTCCCTGGGATTGCTTTGCTGCTCCCACAGGCCCCTTCCTCCTCTGAAAACCTAATGGCACTTCCATATTCCGTTTTATCTGTGTATCTTCAAATCTCCTCTCCTATATGGTAAACTTCATGACACATGTTTTTCTTCCTTTTCTCATTTCTCCAGTATGTATTGTACTGGAGAGACATGCAGTAGATATTTATAGAAATAATTAATGAATCAACTCATGAATATAGAAGCGAATGATATTTAGTACAACTTTTTGGAATCCCTATAAAGTAGGGTGTGCCAGTATATTTTGGGGATGCATCCCTAAGTATATAATTTAAATTCCCTGTGTTTCAATGTATCTATTTTTTCCCGGTCATTTTCTTAGTAGAAAAAGCACCACCTGCTGTGTATTTATTTAACTAATTAATTAAATGATTAATGATGTCCTAAGTGTCTCTGCAGCTCCTCCTTCTTCAGGCTGGCTAAGTCCCATTCTTTTTGCCTTCCATTTCTGTCCCTGTGCCTTAGGTTTTTCAGCTGTGAAATAGGTCGGTATGTTACCTCACTGGGTAGGTGCTGTGAGGACTGAATAATACAGTACTGCAGAAATATTTGGAAAACTGGTAAGTGCCAGGCAAAGTGATACTGGACTAGGAACTTTTCAAACCACCGTTAGAATGACACATTTGACCGCATGGGAGAAGACAGCACCATAGAACAAGTTCTTAGTCATAATGAGCTCTAGGGAGGTCATGTGCCTTGAGAGTTGAGTGACGAACAGGAAAAGAGCAGGGCTAAAGAAATTTCTCCCATTAATCATGGTACAAAGAACAGAGCTCTCCTGTGTATCCACTTAATCAAAACAGCACACCTTCCCTCCAAAAGCAGCCTATACCTAAAACACACAAGTGCATTATTTCAAAGTCACAGGAGTTACTGTCCAGAACAAGACAGTCTATTTTAAAATGAGTAATGTGCATTTCTTCCTGGAAAGAACAAATCAATACCCTTCAGTGGGCCCAGTGCCACATACCAGCCTCTGCACAGTACTTTGCCTTTATCCAGAAGGAGGGGTGGAAACATTTGCTTTTCATTCCCTCCCACTGGCATTTTGCCCCAGTGGGAGCACTTCCCACCTCTCTCTCCTCAAGTCTGAGGTGAAAGAAGCTCACCTCCCACAAACACACATTATACATTTCAGCTGTGATGGGCACTCTAAGGGCAAACATTTTCTTCTAAACACCAAGCAGACTTTTCCAGATTAGTCAGAGGTACAATTGTTCGTTTTGTAGAATCAACTACAATCCTTTGTCAGTTCAATTCCATTCAACTGAATTTTCAGATCAATATTTTTGAGCTTCTACTAGGTATCAGACACTGTGCTAGGCACTTTCCATAAATTATGTCATTTAATTCTCTCATTTTATAATAAGGAGATTGATATCAGAGAAGTGTGTGTGTGTGTGTATGCGCAAAGCCACACAATTGGTAAGTGGTGGAGCTGGGTTTTGAACCCAGGTATGTGTAGCTCCAAAACCCTTGCTTTTAACCATTAGGTTCTATCAGTTATTTGTGTTGTGCCAAGCACTGCATTAAATTCTAGAGACGTAAGAATGAATCAGATTTGCTCCTTGTCCTCCAGAGAGACTAGTATATTATCTTGTCTCTCTTACCTACCTTTCATTTAGTGTTCAATGGATAGTCCTACTGTGAAGTGGAAACTGCAGAGCCCTGGAGCTTAAGATCTTTCCCAAAGTTGGGTTAGTAGGTGACAAAGTGGGAATCCAAACCCATGCAATCTGACTCCCCAGTCCACACCCCTAACCACTGTGCTGTCTTCCTCCCTGCAAATATTTGTAAACAGATACTCACCCAAGGTGTGATAATGTCTTTCATAGAGGTAAGTAAATGCATAATGTAACTGAACCATTGCTTGGGTCAAGTGATCAGGGACACCAGATATAGGGTTTAAATAATGCCACCAAGGGAGGTGCAAAGGTGAGAAAAGCATTCCATGAAGCAGGCCTCCAAAAGAGCAGGAGGATATATCTGTGTCCATCATGCACAGTTCTCACTTTGGTCTTATTCAAAGTGATACAATAGTCCAGCATTGCACAACAGTCTCCCAAAAAGAATGGTTTGGTTTTTCATTTCTTGTTTTTTTTTTATTATTATTTTTACTTACATTCATAAAGTGCACTAATCTTAAGTATAAGCTTAATGAAGTTTTACATAGGTATATACCCATATAAATACCACTCAGGGTAAGATGTAGATTATTTCCACAGCCTCAGAAGGTTCCTTCATGCTCCTTCCCAGTCCACACCCATACTCCTCGCCTGAGATAATCAGTGTTCTCACTTCCATCACCTCTATTGGTTGGTTTCACCAGTTTTTGATTTTTGCATAAAAAGAATCATAAAATATGTATTCTTTTGTGTCTAGTTTCTTTTGCTCAACAAAGTGTCTCTAAGATTCCTCAATGTGGTTGCGTGTAGCAGTAGCCAATTCTTTTCAGGGCTGTCTCATTTCAATTGTATGAATATACCTTAATTGCTCATGTATTTTAATGGTTATGGACATTTGAGTTGCTTCTAGTCTTTGGATATTATAAATAAAAGTACTATGAGCATTCTTTGACATATCTTTTGGTGGATATGTGCTCTTATTTCACTTGAGTATATACCAAGGAGTGAAATTGCCAAACCAAAAGATATATGTATGTATATGTGTGTGTGTATACACACATACACATATATATGCATATACACATATGTATAGCTTTAATATGTGTGGTCAGAATGTTTCCCAAAGTGATTGTATTGCTGTATATGACCACCAGCAGTATATGAATGTTTCAGTTACTCCACATTCTTACCAACAGTTGATATGGTTCAGTCTTACCATTTAAAAAAATCTTTCAATTTTGAAATAGTTACAGATTCAAGGAACCATAATCAAGATGTGGAACTGTTCCATCACCACAAAGACTTCCCTCATGCCACCTGTATACAGTTATACCCACCATCTCCCCACATCCTTTGGAACCCTTGGCAATCACTGGTCAGTTCTCCATCTATGTTTTTGTCATTTAGAGAATGTTATATAATTGGAGTCATACAGTCTGCGACCTTTTGAGATTGCTGTTTTTCACCAATTTTCTTTATTGTTTTTCTGTTTTCAATTTCACTGACTACTGCTTTTAACTTTATTATTTCCTTCCTTCTGCTTGCTTTGGGTTTATTTTGCTCTATTTCTAGGTTCTGAAGGTAGGAGCTTAGATTATTCATTTGAGACCTTTCTTCTTTTCTAATATATGCTATAAATTTACCTTTCAGCACTGCTTTAGCTGTGTTCAACAACTTTTGATATTCTTTGTTTTCACTTTCATTTCATTTAATGTATTTGTTATAATTTCTCTGGAGACTTCCTCTTTGACCACTGGAACACTTAGAAGCGTGTTGTTTAGGTTTCACATGTTTGGGGATTTTTTGGTTAGCTTTCTGTTATTGATTTCTAGTTTGATTCCATGGTGGAAAGAGAATACATTCTGTATGATTTCAGTTCATTGAATTTATTGAGGTTTGTTTTGTGGCCCAGAATATGTCTATCTCAATGTATTTTCTCTGGGCACTTGGAAGTAATGTATATTCCACTGTTGGTGGCAGTGTAAATTAGTTCAACCATTGTGGAAGACAGTGTGGCAATTCCTCAAAGACCTAAAGACAAAAATACTATTCAACCCAGTAATCCCATTACTGGGTATATACCCAAAGGAATATAAATCATTCTATTATAAAGACACATACTTGCATATGTTCATTGTAGCACAATAGCAAAGACATGGAATCAACCTAAATGCCCATCAATGATGGACTGGATAAAGAAAATGTGGGGCTGGCCATGGTAGTTCACGCCTGTAATCTCAGCACTTTGAGAGGCTGAGGTGGGTGGATTGCTTGAGGTCAGGAGTTCGAGACCAGCCTGGCCAAAATGGTGAAACCTTGTCTCTACTAAAAATACAAAAATTAGCTGGGCGTGGTGACACACATCTGTAATCCCAGCTAACTGGGAGGCTGAGGCACGAGAACTGCTTGAACTTGGGGAGGTTGCAGTGAGCGGAGATCACGCCACTGCACTCCAGCCTGGGAGACAGAGCAAGACTGTCTCAAAAAAAAAAAAAAAAAAAAAAATGGTACATATATATACACCATGGGATAGTATGCAGCCATAAAAAAAAAGAACAAGATTATGTCCTTTGCAGGGACATGGATGGAGCTGGAGGCCATTATCCTTAATGAACTAATGCAGGAGCAGAAAACCAAATATCACATGTTCTCACTGATAAGTGGGAGCTAAATGATGAGAACACTTGACACACAGAGGGGAACACCACACACTGGGGCCTACTGAAGGGTGGAGGATAGGAGGAGGGAGAGGATCAGGAAAAATAACTAATGGGTACTAGGCTTAATACCTGGGTGACAAAATAATCTGTAAATAAAACCCCCATGACACAAGTTTACCAATGTAACAAACCTGTGCTTGTACCCCTGAACTTAAAATAAAAGTTAGAAAAAACCAACGGAGACTCCCCATCCCCAAATAACAAAAAGACAAAAACAAAAAAGAAAATAATGTATATTCTACTGCTCTTTGGTGGAGTGTTCTATCAATGGTGATTAGATTGTGTTGGCCGATGGGGTTGTTCTTTTCTATATGCTTGCAGATTTTTTTTCTAGTTGTTGTTCTATCAATTGTTGAGGATTTTTCTATTTCTCATTTTAGTTCTGTCAGTTTTTGTTTCACATATTTTGCAGCTCTGTTGTTTTATGCATTAGGATTACTTTGTCTTCTTGGCTATTTAGCCCTTTTATTATCTAATGTCCCTCTCTGTCCCTGGTCATTTTATTTGCTCTGAACTTTACTATCTTATATTAATATAACAAATCCTACTTTCTTTTGATTAATGTTTGCATGGTATATCTTTTTCATCCTTTTACTTTTAGCTTACCTGTATGATTAGATTTGAAGTGAATTTTCTTGTAGACAGTATATAGTTAGGTTACATTTTTTAAAAATTCATTTTGCCAATTTCTTACTTGGTGTATTTAGACTTTTGACATTTAATGTAATTATTGATATGCTATGGCTTGAGTCTGCCAGTTTATTTTTTATTTTCTGTTTGTTCTCTCTGTTTTTCATTTCTCTGTTTTTTTCTCCTGTTTTTCCCCCCGTAGGTTACGTGAACATTCTGTAGAATTCCATTTTGATTTATTTTTGTTTTTTATAATTTGTGTTTATTTGATTTATTGTGTTATGGAGTATACCTCTTTGAATAACTTTACTATATTGCATATATAACTTACTAGATCTAGTGTCAATATTTTTTATCAGTCCAAGTGAAATGTGAAAACCTTACTTACCTTTGTGTCCCTTTACCTTCCCCCTTTTATAATCGTCTTAAATATTTTCTCTACATACATTGAGAACTACACTAGTCTGCTCTCATGCTGCTAATAAAGACATACCCAAGACTGGGTAATTTATAAAGGAAAGAATTTTAATTGACTCACAGTTCCACATGGCTGGGGAGGCCTCACAATTGGGCAGAGGGCGAGTGAGGAGCAAAGTCACGTCTTACATGGCAGCAGGCAAGAGAGCATGTGCAGGAGAACTGCCCTTTATAAAACCATCAGATCTCATGAGACTTATTGACTATCATGAGAACAGCATGGGAAAGACCTGCTCCTGTGATTCAGTTACCTCCCGCTGGGTCCCTCCTATGACACGTGGGAATCATGGGAGCTATAATTCAAGATGAGATTTGGGTGGGGACACAGCCAAACCATATCAACCAGTCAATGTTATAATTTTTGCTTTAACTGTCAAACATAATTTAGAAAAGTCAAGAAGAGAAGGAAGATCTATTGTATTTACCCATATTTTTATTCTATTATTATTTCTTCCTCTCTAATGTTGCAAGATTTCCTTCTTTTATAATTTCCTTTCTGTCTAGAGAATTTCCACTAGCTATTATTTCGGCATAGGCCTACTGGTGACAGATTCCTTGTTTTTCCTTCATCTGAGAATGTCTCTGCTTCCCCCTTTATTCTCAAAGGATATCTTCACTGATATAAAATTCTGGATTGGCAGTTCTTCTTTTTTCTTTCATCGGGACTTGAGAAATCTTGTGACACTTCTTTCTGGCCTCCTTAGTTTCTTGTGAGAAGTCTGCTCTTATTTGAATTGTTTTCCCCCTACAGGTTAGGTGTCATTTCTCTCTCACTGCTTTTAAGATTTTTACTTTGTCTTTAATTTTCAGAAGTTTGACTCTAATGTATCTTTCTGTGAAATTCCTTGGGTTTATCCTGTTTGGGGTTAGCATAGCTTCTTGGATATGTTTATGTCTTTTTCCAAATTTGGAAATTTTTTAGCCATTATTTCTTGAAACACTTTTTTAGCCTGACCCTCTCTCTCCTTTCATCTTGAGACTGATGATACAGATGTTACATCATTTGTTACAATTCCACAGGTCTCTGAGGTTCTATTCATTTTTTTTTCAGTTGATCTTTTCTCTGTTGTTCAGATTGGGTAATTTCTATTGTTCTATATTCAAGTTCACTGATTATCTGTCATCTAACCTCTACATTTTGCTGTCAAGCTCATCTCTTGATTTATTCTACAATTTTGGTTATTGTATTTTTCAGTTCTAAAATTTTCATTTGATTTTTCTTTGTATTTTCTACTTCTCTGCTGAGACTTTCTGATTTTTATTCATTTCAAGAATGTTCATAATTGCTTCTTAAAGCATTTTTATAATGGTTTCTTTAAAATTCTTGTCAGATAATTGTAACATCTGTGTCATCTCAGCGATCATATCTGTTGATTGTTTTTCTTGTTCAAGTTGAGACTTTCCTGGTTCTTGGCATGAAGAATAATTTTTGGTTGAAAGGTGAACATCTTGGTTATTATGTTATAAGATGCTGGGTCTTACTTAAATTTTCTGTTTTAGCTAGCATCTCTTGACATCACTCTGGCAGAGAGAAGGAGGGGTGCTAACTTGTTACTTCCAGGTGGCACTACAAATCCAGGCTCTCCATTGGCTTCCAGTGATACCTGGGGGTGGAGGAGGGACTTCTGATTACTGCTGGGTTGCGGTGGGAATTCAAGTTTCTTCCTTACTAGGCTTCTGCCCATATAACTGTGACTGGAAGAAACAAGAGTACTTTACTGCTCCCCATGTAGCCTCCATTGACACCATGGGTGGGAGGCCTCATGACCACTGGGTGGTGGTGAAAGTCTTAACTCTTCATCAGGCCTCCTCTGATACCACTCCAGTTGCGCAAGGGGTGCCTCATTACTGCCAAATGGAAATGAAAGTCCAGGTTCTCCACATAGTCTTTGCAGACACCAGGAGGTGGGTGAGCAGAAATGAAAGTCCTCATGTGGCCTTCTCTGACAACACCCTGCTGGGAGAAGGGGGTTTTGTAGTGCCTTGTTACAGGCTGGCAAGTGTGGAAGTATGGGTTTCCCATTCACCATTTGCTGATGAAGATGGGGGTAGGGGCTGTAGTATTTTCTATTGTGTTTACCTGGAGTAGAGCAGTTACTGTCTAAAAGTTTTCTGTCCTTCTAGGCTGTCCCTTTCCTGGTCCTCTGGTTAGAGAAGGCAGGCTTTTCTTGTCTGCACCCATTGGATTTTCCAGTTTGTTGGCTTCTCCAGCATCCAGGCTGGTACATTTGTGGCAAAAACAAAAATCGAACAAAAAAAGAAGGAATTTACCACTGTGCTGTTCTTCAGGCTCCAAGGCCCTTAGTTCATCTACCGTCTTCTCTTTTCCACCTTTCTGGGTCTTCTAATATTTGTTTTATATATAATGTCCAGGGGGGTTTAGCTGTACTTAGTAGTTGAAATAGGGAAAAATACATTTATTTCATTTTTCTGAAAACAGAGGTCCTTTCTGAATGCTGTTTCATGCCATTTTAGCGTTCTGGGGTTTTCCCTCAGGGGCTGCCATGGTGAGGAGAGGATTTGGCAGAGGAAGATGTCAAGTGGCAATACTCTGGGAGCCCTTACCTATGATTTAGTACACCAGCTTTGTTGATTTTATATACTGGGGTTCTAAGATCTCATGGACAAACAGGTTCTGCTGCTTAAAAGAAGTTAGAAATCAGTGCCATAAACTATTGAAATGTCCTCAAATTCTAGCATTTTAGTTTCCAGACTATCTCTCTCTCACTGTCTTTTATGCCTGAAAGAAGTGCAAAAATCTTTTGTCAAAACCATGTGTCTGTGTTTTTAATTTGGGCAACATGGTAGCTATAACCATATGCCATGAAAGCAAAGTATCTAGGAAAGTTTCAGATATTTGCACACCTAACACAGATGTTTCATTTTGCTGTTCTTTCAGCTAGTGGGACAGAGGAAAGGATTCAGCATCTGGGGGCCACATGCCTAGATGTGAGTCTTAACTAATCTCTAGCTATATGGTCTTATATGAGTGACAATTTCTCAAAGTTTCTATGTTCTCATCTGAAAACAGGGATGATAAGAACTAATTTGTGTGATAACTTATTAAATGCTAATGGACCATACAAAAGACACTTACTTAAAGGGTTGACCTCTGCAACACTGTTCAATATAATAGCCACTAGCTATGTGTGGCTATTGAGCATTCGAAATATGATGAGTGTGACTGAGGAATTTAATTTTATTTAATTTGAATTAAAAAATGATTATTGATTCAGTTATTGAAAAACTTTGAAGTATATTTGGAACAATTTAAGTATGTGTATTTGGAACCCCTTGAGTACGGAACAACTATAAATGTTGTGAATCTAAATAAAGGTCAAGTATTTCTGATGGAAATTTTGTGTCTGAGTTGTGTTGTGCTGTAAAACACACTGGATTTTGAATACTTAGTATGAGAAGAAGAATATAAACTATTGGTAATTTTTATTATCAATATTTAGTACATGTTGGAGTGATATTTTAGAAATATTGGAATAAAATATTTTTAAAAGTGATTTCATTCAGTTCTCATTATTTTTTAAAGTATGGCTACTAGAAAGTTTATAATTATATGTGTGGCTTACATCATATTTCTCTTAGACACTGTTCCTCTAGAATGACCATCATATTACATATGATGTGGGTAAATAAACATCATATGCTTTTAAATTTGGTGTGACTGAGTGACTCCTTCAGATAGTTTTATCTGCTTGAGCTATTAAAATATATTTTCTTAAACAACTGAGCACTTGTGGGACATGTAGAATTTTTACCTAAAAGCTGACTGAGGTTGTAAAAGAGAAGCTCCTCTCATTATTGGTGGGAATGTAAATTGATATACCCCTTACCAGGTGACCATTCATTCATTTATTCATTCAGGAAATGTTTTTTGAGCTTCCACTGTGTGCCAGCTGCTATACTGTATCTGCAGACACAGGTGTAAGCAGATATGAGATGCTTGCCCTTCTAGAAGTTACTGGATATAAGGAACAACTCAGTGTTAGGTGTGCAAATATCTGAAACTTTACTGAATATTTTGCTTTCATGGCATATGGTTATGGCTACCATGTTTCCCAAGCTAAAAACATAGACACATGTTCTTGGCAAAAGATTTTTACACTTTTTTCAGGCATGAAAGACAGTGAGGGAGATGTAGATTGGGAGCCAAACTGTTGGAATTTACTAACTACTTGGAAAGTCAGTCACTGGAAAAATAATTACAAGAATAGTCATTTAGTTGCAATTGTGGTAGGCTCTACAAAGTTAAAAATAGCCTTAAAACACTCTTAAAATGAGCATGCCATTTGAACAGAAACTTTGCTCTTGGGAATTTATCTTAGAGAAATATTCATGGATGTGCCCAAAGATACATGTACAGGAATGTTCCCTGATGTGTCAAAATAACAAAAATACCTAGAAACAACCCAAATGTTCAACAATTTGGGATTGGCTACCTAAATTATCTATTTGATGGAATACTACACAGTCATTTAAAATCATGCTGAGAGAGATCTTGAATGACTTTAAAGTGTGATCACAAAAGCAATACGTGTACTATGATTCTGATGAAATAAACATAAATGCATGGAAAAGTACAAGTGCAATCTTCATCAACATGTTAATAGTGTTTATTTCTCTGGTGGGGTTACATGTGACTTTTTTCTCTCCTTTGACCTTTGTGAAATTTCTGCATATCTTTTACAATGAACATCTATTAATTTGCTATTCAAAAAATTAATATGTTTTTGAAAAAATAAGCTGATTGAATCAGTCTGAATTTTATTTCATAATTTTGTTGAATTGGGACAGAGGAGAGGAAATGGAAAATGGGAATGCTAGTCCTATAGGATTTAATAGTTAATAAAAATTTAGACCATATTTAGTCTATATTCATTGCTTATTTGAAACAATTAACATTAAATCAAAAGGAAATTGAAAAGAAATGAAAAAGCAACCTCAGCAACCTGAGTGGAACAGGAGATGATTGTTCCTTCTGTGCTTGAGTTTGTCATCATGAGCCAGATTTCTCTGCACAGTTCACTTTCTCAGGAGCCACATTTTGTAAATTCAGATGCTTCAGAAATTCACAATAAAGGTGTTTAATCAAAGCTTGGATTCGACCTATTTCAAAGATTAAAGGTCCCTTTCAACAAAATGGAGATTACTTGAGGCTTATAAATAAGTTACCAAACAAGAAGCAGCCTTCATTTTTCATTGTCCGCTTGATACCACTTGGCTTATCCTGTGTTTCATAAGAGTAGGATTTTGGTTTTCTCCCATTTTATCTGTTCTTTGGGCTGCTCCTTCCATTGTCCAAGTAAAAAATTACACAAGCCTGTTCAGAATGGAGATTTCACTATATCACAATCTGCCTGGAGTAGAAGTCTTCATATGCAACTGCCCTGAGGACTGTCTTATGCAATAATTCAGCTTCCTTCCCTCAGATAAAAAATACTTGTATTTAAACAGTGACTAAAAGGAGGTTGGTAGCACTTAAAAAGTGCCGGTGCAGGAAAGAATGCCGAAGGAATCAGGGGAGGAAAACTTAGAATAACAACCAAACCCAAACCAGCTTTGCTTTCCTAACTATTGTTTTAATGAAGATAATAGACATTTGTAATTGCATGTTGTGTGCACCATGGTGGAGAGATAACTATGGGTCACTGCCACAAAACTGACTTCCAGGGGTTTTGAAGAAATGTCCAGTGAATGGGGACAAGGACCAGTGAGGAAAGGTCCTGAGGTCCTGGACAAACAAAAACAAGCCAATAACAATAGCTGCTACATTAATCGAATGCCTACTTTGAACCAGACGCTGATCTAGGCATTTTAAATAAGTTATTTCACATAGTCCCATATTTATTGGAGGCTTTGTTCGTTTCCTTTTACTCTTTTTTCTCTAAACTTGTCTTCTCGCTTCATTTCATTCATTTGATCTTCAATCACTGATACCTTTTCTTCCAGTTGATCGAATCGGCTACTGAAGCTTGTGCATTTGTCATGTAGTTCTCATGTCATGGTTTTCAGCTTCATCGGGTCATTTAAGGACTTCCCTACACTGGTTATTCTAGTTAGCCATTCGTCTAATCTTTTTTCAACATTTTAAGCTTCTTTGCAATGGGTTTGAACTTCTTCCTTTAGCTCGGGGAAGTTTGATCGTCTGAAGCCTTCTTCTCTCAACTTGTCAAAGTCATTCTCCGCCAGCTTTGTTCTGTTGCTGGCGAGGAACTGTGTTCCTTTGGAGGGGGAGAGGCGCTCTGATTTTTAGAATTTTCAGCATTTCTGTTCTGTTTTTTCCCCATCTTTGTGCTTTTATCTACCTTTGGTTATTGATGATGGTGACGTACAGATGGGATTTTGGTGTGGATGTCCTTTCTGTTTGTTAGTTTTTCTTCTAACAGTCAGGACCAAATCTACGCCTGATTGGTGTGCCTAAAAGTGATGGGGAGGATGGAACCAAGTTGGAAAACACTCTGCAGGATATTATCCAGGAGAACTTCCCCAACCTAGCAAGGCACGCCAACATTCAAATTCAGGAAATACAGAGAACGCCACAAAGATGCTCCTTGAGAAGAGCAACTCCAAGACACATAATTGTCAGATTCACCAAAGTTGAAATGAAGGAAAAAATGTTAAGGGCAGCCAGAGAGAAAGGTCGGGTTACCCACAAAGGGAAGCCCATCAGACTAACAGCAGATTGCTCAGCAGAAATTCTACAAGCCAGAAGAGAGTGAGGGCCAATATTCAACATTCTTAGAGAAAATAATTTTCAACCCAGAATTTCATATCCAGCCAAACTAAGCTTCATGAGTGAAGGAGAAATAAAATCCTTTACAGACAAGCAAATGCTTAGAGATTTTGTCACCACCAGGCCTGCCCTACAAGAGATCCTGAAGGAAGCACTAAACATGGAAAGGAACAATCGGTAGCAGCCACTGCAAAAACATGCCAAAATGTAAAGACCATCGATGCTAGGAAGAAACTGCATCAACTAACGAGCAAAATAACCAGTTAACATAATAATGACAGGATCAAAATCACACATAACAATATTAACCTTAAATGTAAATGGGCTAAATGCTCCCATTAAAAGACACAGACTGGCAAGTTGGATAAAGAGTCAAGACCCATCAGTGTGCTGTAGTCAGAAGACCCATCAGTGTGCTGTATTCAGGAGACCCATCTTACGTGCAGAGACACATATAGGCTCAAAATAAAGGGATGGAGGAAGATCTACTGAGCAAATGGAAAACAAAAAAAAGGCAGGGGTTGCAATCCAAGTCTCTGATAAAACAGACTTTAAACCAGCAAAGATCAAAAGAAACAAAGAAGGACATTACATAATGGTAAAGGGATCAATTCAACAAGAAGAGCTAACTATGCTAAATATATATGCACCCAATATAGGAGCACCCAGATTCATAAAGCAAGTCCTGAGAGACCTACAAAGAGACTTAGACTCCCACACAATAATAATGGGAGACTTTAACACTCCACTGTCAACATTAGACAGATCAACAAGACAGAAAGTTAACAAGGATATCCAGGAATTGAACTCAACTCTGCACCAAGCAGACCTAATAGACAGCTACAGAACTCTCCACCACAAATCAACAGAATATGCATTCTTCTCAGCACCACATTACACTTATTCCAAAATTGGCCACATAGTTGGAAGGAAAGAACTCCTCGGCAAATGTAAAAGAACAGAAATTATAACAAACTGTCTCTCAGACCACAGTGCAATCAAACTAGAACTCAGGATTAAGAAACTTACTCAAAACCACTGAACTACATGGAAACTGAACAACCTGTTCCTCAATGACTACTGAGTACATAACGAAATGAAGGGAAGGCAGAAATAAAGATGTTCTTTGAAACCAATGAGAACAAAGACACAATATTCCAGAATCTCTGGGACACATTTAAAGCAGTGTGTAGAGGGAAATTGATAGCACTAAATGCCCACAAGAGAAAGCAAGAAAGATCTAACACTGACACCCTAACATCACAATTAAAAGAACCAGAGAAGCAAGAGCAAACACATTCAAAAGCTAGCAGAAGGCAAGAAATAACTAAGATCAGAGCAGAACTGAAGGAGATAGAGGCACAAAAAAACCCTCCAAAAAATCAATGAATCCAGGAGTTGGTTTTTTGAAAAGATCAACAAAATTGATAGACCGCTAGCAAGACTAATAAAGAAGAAAAGAGAGAAGAATCAAATAGACACAATAAAAAATGGTAAATGAGATATCACTACCAACCCCACAGAAATACAAACTACCATCAGAGAATACTACAAACACCTCTATGCAAATAAACTAGAAAATCTAGAAGAAATGGATAAATTCCCAGACACATACACCCTCCCAAGACTAAACCAGGAAGAAGTTGAACCTCTGAATAGACCAATAACAGGCTCTGAAATTGAGGCAATAATTAATAGCCTACCAACCAAAAAAAGTCCAGGACCAGACGAATTCACAGCCGAATTCTACCAGAGGTACAAGGAGGAGTTGGTACCATTCCTTCTGAAACTATTCCAATCGATAGAAAAAGAGGGAATCCTCCCCAACTCATTTTACGAGGCCAGCATCATCCTGATACCAAAGCCTGACAGAGATACAACAAACAAAGAGAATTTTAGACCAATATCCCTGATGAACATCCATGCAAAAATCCTCAGTAAAATACTGGCAAACTGAATCCAGAAGCACATCAAAAAGCTTATCCACCATGATCAAGTGGTCTTCATCCCTGGGATGCAAGGCTGGTTCAACATACACAAATCAATAAATGCAATCCAGCATATAAACAGAACCAAAGACAAAAGCCACATGATTATCTTAATAGATGCAGAAAAGGCCTTTGACAAAATTCAACAGCCCTTCATGCTAAAAACTCTCAATAAATTCGGTATTGATGGAACGTATCTCAAAATAATAAGAGCTATTTATGACAGACCCACAGCCAATATCATACTGAATGGAAAAAAACTGGAAGCATTCCCTTTGAAAACTGGCACAAGACAGGGATGCCCTCTCTCACCACTCCTATTCAACATAGTGTTGGAAGTTCTGGCTAGGGCAATCAGGCAACAGAAAGAAATAAAGGGTATTCAGTTAGGAAAAGAAGAAGTCAAATTGCCCCTGTTAGCAGATGACGTAATTGTATATTTAGAAAACCCCATGGTCTCAGCCCAAAATCTCCTTAAGCTGATAAGCAACTTCAGCAAAGTCTCAGGATAAAAAATCAATGTGCAAAGATCACAAGCATTCTTATACACCAATAACAGACAAACAGAGAGCCAAATCATGAGTGAACTCCCATTCACAATAGCTTCAAAGAGAATAAAATACCTAGGAATCCAACTTACAAGGGATGTAAAGAACCTCTTCAAGGAGAACTACAAACCACTGCTCAACGAAATAAGAGGACACAAACAAATAGAAGAACATTCCATGCTCATGGATAGAAAGAATCAATACCTTGAAAATGGCCATACTGCCCAAGGTAATTTATAGATTCAATGCCATACCCATCAAACTACCATTGACTTCGTTCACAGAATTGGAAAAAACTGCTTTAAAGTTCATATGGAACCAAAAAAGAGCCCACATTACCAAGACAATCCTAAGCAAAAAGAAGAAAGTTGGAGGCATCACGCTACCTGACTTCAAACTATACTACAAGGCTACAGTAACCAAAACAGCATGGTACCAGTACCAAAACAGAGATATAGACCAATGGAACAGAACAGAGCCCTCAGAAATAATACCACACATCTACAACCATCTGATCTTTGACAAACCTGACAAAAACAAGAAACGGGGAAAGGATTCCCTATTTAATAAATGGTGCTGGGAAAACTGGCTAGCCATATGTAGAAATCTGAAACTGGATCCCTTCCTTACACCTTGTACAAAAATCAATTTAAGATGGAGTAAAGACTTAAATGTTAGACCTAAAACCATAAAAACCCTAGAAGAAAACCTAGGTAATAACATTCAGGATATAGGCATGGGCAAGGACTTCAGGTCTAAAACACCAAAAGCAACGGCAACAAAAGCCAAAATTGACAAATGGGATCTAATTAAACTAAAGAGCTTCTGCACAGCAAAAGAAACTACCATCAGAGTGAACAGGCAACCTACAGAATGGGAGAAAATTTTTTCAATCTCCTCATCTGACAGGGCTAATATCCAGAATCTACAAAGAGCTCAAACAAATTTACAAGAAAAAAACAACACCATCAAAAAGTGGACAAAGGATATGAACAGACACTTCTCAAAAGAAGACATTCACACAGCCAACAGACACATGAAAAAATGCTCATCATCACTGGCCATCAGAAAAATGCAAATCAAAACCACAATGAGATACCATCTCACACCAGTTAGAATGACGATCATTAAAAAGTCAGGAAACAACAGGTGCTGGAGAGGATGTGGAGAAATAGGAACACTTTTACACTGTTGGTGGGACTGTAAACTAGTTCAACCATTATGGAAAACAGTGTGGCGATTCCTCAAGGATCTAGAACTAGAAATACCATTTGACCCAGCCATCCCATTACTGGGTATATACCCAAAGGATTATAACTCATGCTGCTATAAAGACACATGCACACGTATGTTCATTGCAGCACTATTCACAATAGCAAAGACTTGGAATCAATCCAAATGTCCATCAGTGACAGACTGGATTAAGAAAATGTGGCACATATGCACCATGGAATACTATGCAGCCATAACAAAGGATGAGTTCATGTCCTTTGTAAGGACATGGATGCAGCTGGAAACCATCATTCTCAGCAAACTATCGCAAGGACAAAAAACCAAACACCGCATGTTCTCACTCATAGGTGGGAATTGAACAATGAGAACACCCGGACACAGGAAGGGGAACATCACACACTGGGGCCTGTCATGCAGTGGGGATGGGGGGAGGGATAGCATTAGGAGATATACCTAATGTAAATGACGATTTAATGGGTGTAGCACACCAACATGGCACATGTATACATATGTAACAAACCACACGTTGCGCACATGTACCCTAGAACTTAAAGTATAATTTTTAAAAAGTATAAAAAATAAATATGTTATTTCATTTGCAAACTTATTCTTAGAATTGTACAAAGTCGGTCTTATTTGTTTCACTTTATAGATGAAGAAAATTAAGTTCAGAAAAGTTATTACATAATACTGTTATTATTAATGCTACTGTTATGACTGCTGGTCAATTTTATTGAGCAATTGCTATGCACTAGGCACATGCTCTGTATTTCTCTATCTCATTTAATCCTGGCAACAACACAATGAAGTATTCACCAGAACATATACCTAGTGACCTGAGATTCATACCCAATTGCGTATACTTCAAAGTCCAACTCTTTCTATTGCACCTACAACGTCATCTACCACCAATCATCTTTAAAATGGTAGAATAATGATACCAATGAAGAGTAACTGAAGAATAAAAGTGAACTTGATTTTTCTTTCATTTCTAAATTTGCTATAGATTTCTTTGGGGGCGGGGGTGTTGCTAATATATGTGTCACTAATTTTCATCCTCCTTTTTGAGGAGATAAAATTTTAGGGACTTACATGTGTTGCAGTGTTTATTTTCATCCCATTCATTAAACTAAGAACCCTTGGTTCACTCAATAATAATCCCTGGGGTTGATCCTTAATCTATTCCCAACCTGGGACTTCCTGCCAATCCAATGCTTAACAAACATTGACCAGTCTGATTGTTTTCCTTAAAAGCTTGTCCAAAATCAAATCAGAAATTATTTTTTTACCCCCAAATCAAGACAATAGAGTTCATTAATCAGAGTTATCTAGTTACTGGATTTGTGAAGTAAAAGGTACTCCTGGGCCCAGCCACGTGTTCTCTCTTAGGCATATTTGTTCATTCCTCTTGCAGATTTTGTAGATTAAATGCATATTAGAAAAACTGTTATTTTGAATGTGAAAAAAACTAGACCACCTTGAGGCCAGCCTCAGTGTGGTGGTACATTTAAAATATAAATGTAGGCCAGGTGCCGTGGCTCATGCCTGTAATTCCAGCACTTTGGGAGACTGAGGTGGGAGGATAGCTTGAGCTCAGGAGTTTAAGTCCAGCCTGAGCAACATGGCAAGACGTTGTCTTTACTAAAGAAAAAAAAATAGCTTGACTTGGTGGTGCATGCCTGTAGTCCCAGCTACTCCAGAGGCTGAGGCGGGAGGGCTGCTTGAGGTTAGAAGGTGGAAGCTGCAGTGAGCTATGATCATGCTACTGTACTCTAGCCTGGGCAATAGAGCAAGATCTTGTCTCAAAAAGAAAAAGAAAAACCTATTATAGTTCCAAAGCCTTCAAGAGTGATGCAGATATTTATTCAATACTCAGCTAGCTTTTCTTTTCTTTCTCTTTCCTTTTTCATTTATTTCCAGCCACTTGCTCTAACAAGTATGCATTTCTACCTATTCCCTTGATCACAACAATACAGTATCAACTATCAGAGGGGGGACTGGAGGGCAGGATATGCAGGAGACAGAACTTGTGCATTTATGATTGTTATGTGCATGGGACCTGAGTACTGTTAGTTTTTGTTTTTATTAATTGTAGGCGATTTTAATGTGCAGTCCAAGTTAAAAACCTCTGCTTTAAGAGATATATAGTTGGATTCTTCTGTTTCATCTCTTTAAGGATGTGGCAATTTTCCTTTTTGTCTTTCCTGCCTCTTACTGTTTTGTTTTTCATATTCACTTTCCAACCTTTCACTTTTCCATTCTCATTTGTTCCCTTACACCTACTTTCTTTCTAATCAACAGTTGGGATGAGAATTCAAGTACAAGTTGTTCCTTTGTGAGGTGATCCTAGGAGATTCCAGTAGCGGAGTGGGGAAGCGAGAAAGGGCAGGGAAGGCAGTTAATAAGAATGTGTTATCAAGGGTGCCTACTCTGGGCAATGAGAGCTTTGTCTGGTTTGAAAGATAAAACACATACCTCAGAGTTATCCCATCCAGGGGGCACAGGAGCTGGGAGATTTATCTAACAGTTCCTGCCAGACATTGGTTGAGGACTGTTCCCAGGAGCCCTTAATCCTCTACCCCTTCTAGCCTGTTGTGTGCGCAGGGAGAGTGTGGGTGGTAGCAGCCAAAAAGAGCTCTCAAGCCAAGGGCTATAGGTGCTGATAGTTGGAAGTCCAGTCAGTACACAGCAGAGGTAAGCTACATTATACTCTTGTTCTCAATCACTAGTAAACAGATTCAGGTTCAGCACCTTTACCGCTACTCTGTTCTCCCTCAGCTTTTTCCAATTTTTTCATTATCTTATTTCACACCATGCTGCCTCATACTTTATCTTTCCTCAATTGCTCTTTCTAGCACTCTCCTTTTATATTTAAGGCCACGATCCCCTCACTCCTGGATAAGTCTGCATAAGGCACTGGTGGTTAATTAGGGTAACAGTAAAGAATGAGTGAATGGGCATGATCCACATTGCTGCCAGATCTAAACCCCAGTGTGTTTCCAAAACATATATCTGAGGGAAATTCTCCATTGAAATGAAACTTTTTTTCATTGCAGTCTTGTTCTATAATTTTGCCTGTGGCATTTGACCTCCCTGATTTAATCAACTCATTAGCAATTTAACATCATACTTTTCCTCCCTGGGATGTCATTTCAATTAAGCTGTGAGTGCAAAAAACACACTTAAACTCAAAGTTCTTTTTCTTTTCTCTTACTCAGTAACAATCAACACGGAAGACTTCAGCGACTAAATGTATGGGGTTTTTTCCTTACCAGCAAGCAAGCAATCAATCAATTCTGCAGCAGACACCAGTTTTGTGTTCTCTAATTCAATTCTGACATTACTGGAGATAGCATCAGATCCCACAGGTTGAGGGATCAGTCTCAAAAAACTACTCCCACTTCTGATGCCAGTTGCAAGCCCCAGTTTGTTTTACCTGTGCTTCTGACTGATTGGTAATAAATCGGGAATCCCATGATCCTCTTCTTGGGTTCAATTAATTTGCTAGAGCAGGTCACAGAATTCAAGGAAGCACTTAGTTATGTTTACCAGTTTATCATAAAGGATTTACAAAGGATACAGATGAAGAGATACATGTGGCAACACATGTGAGAAGGGGTGTAGAGCTTCTATGCCCTTCCAAGTGGGTCACCCTCCAGAAACCTCCACATGTTCACCTCCCTGAGGTCATGGAGTGGGACTGAAAGCCCCAAACCTCTAAACATGCCTTGGTCTTTCTTTGAAACCTTTCTTTAATACTCTAGGAAGATTCATTGTAAGTTCCCTAGTACTTACACAGCCTTCAGTTACTGCCTCTACTACAACACCAGCCAGTTTATAGTCTGGTTAGGTTTATCTGTCTTCCTTACTATGAGACCCTCAGGGATCCAGACACCCTTTTTTTTTTTTTTAATTATACTTTAAGTTCTAGGGCACGTGTGCACAATGTGCAGTTTTGTTACATATGTATACATGTGCCATGTTGGTGTGCTGCACCCATTAACTCATCATTTACATTAGGTATATCTCCTAATGCTATCCCTCCCCCCACCTCCCCACAATAGGACCCGGTGTGTGATGATCCCCTTCCTGTGTCCAAGTGATCTCATTGTTCAATTCCCACCTATGAGTGAGAACATGAGGTATTTGGTTTTCTGTTCTTCCGATAGTTTGCTGAGAATGATGGTTTCCAGCTGCATCCATGTCCCTACAAAGGACATGAACTCATCCTTTGTTATGGCTGCATAGTATTCCATGGTGTATATGTGCCACACTTTCTTAATCCAGTCTGTCACTGATGGACATTTGGATTGATTCCAAGTCTTTGCTATTGTGAATAGTGCTGCAATGAACATACGTGTGCATGTGTCTTTATAGCAGCATGAGTTATAATCCTTTGGGTATATACCCAGTAATGGGATGGCTGGGTCAAATGGTATTTCTAGTTCTAGATCCTTGAGGAATCGCCACACTGTTTTCCATAATGGTTGAACTAGTTTACAGTCCCACCAACAGTGTAAAAGTGTTCCTATTTCTCTACATCCTCTCCAACACCTGTTGTTTCCCGACTTTTTAATGATCGCCATTCTAACTGGTGTGAGATGGTATCTCATTGTGGTTTTGATTTGCATTTCTCTGATGGCAAGTGATGATGAGCATTTTTTCATGTGTCTGTTGGCTGTATAAATGTCTTCTTTTGAGAAATGTCTGTTCATATCCTTTGCCCACTTTTTGATGGCGTTGTTTGTTTTTTTCTTGTAAATTTGATTGAGTTCTTTATAGGTTCTGGATATTAGCCCTTTGTCAGATGAGGAGATTGAAAAAATTTTCTCCCATTCTGTAGGTTGTCTGTTCACTCTGATGGTAGTTTCTTTTGCTGTGCAGAAGCTCTTTAGTTTAATTAGATCCCATTTGTCAATTTTGGCTTTTGTTGTTGTTCCTTTTGGTGTTTTAGACATGAAGTCCTTGCCCATGCCTATGTCCTGAATGGTATTACCTAGGTTTTCTTCTAGGGTTTTTACGGTTTTAGGTCTAACATTTAAGTCTTTACTCCATCTTGAATTGATTTTTGTACAAGGTGTAAGGAAGGGATCCAGTTTCAGATTTCTACATATGGCTAGCCAGTTTTCCCAGCACCATTTATTAAATAGGGAATCCTTTCCCCGTTTCTTGTTTTTGTCAGGTTTGTCAAAGATCAGATGGCTGTAGATGTGTGGTTTATTTCTGAGGGCTCTGTTCTGTTCCATTGGTCTATATCTCTGTTTTGGTACCAGTACCATGCTGTTTTGGTTACTGTAGCCTTGTAGTATAGTTTAAGGTCAGGTAACGTGATACCTCCAGCTTTGTTCTTTTGACTTAGGATTGTCTTGGCAATGTGGGCTCTTTTTTGGTTCCATATGAACTTTAAAGCAGTTTTTTCCAATTCTGTGAAGAAAGTCATTGGTAGCTTAAAGGGGATGGCATTGAATCTATAAATTACCTTGGGCAGTATGGCCATTTTCAAGGTATTGATTCTTCCTATCTATGAGCATGGAATGTTCTTCCATTTGTTTGTGTCCTCTTTTATTTCACTGAGCAGTGGTTTGTAGTTCTCCTTGAAGAGGTTCTTTACATCCCTTGTAAGTTGGATTCCTAGGTATTTTATTCTCTTTGAAGCTATTGTGAATGGGAGTTCACTCATGATTTGGCTCTCTGTTTATCTGTTACTGGTGTATAAGAATGCTTGTGATCTTTGCACATTGATTTTGTATCCTGAGACTTTGCTGAAGTTGCTTATCAGCTTAAGGAGATTTTTGGCTGTGACAATGGGTTTTCTAAATATACAGTCATGTCATCTGCAAACAGGGACAATTTGACTTCTTCTTTTCCTAACTGAATACCCTTTATTTCTTTCTGTTGCCTGATTGCCCTAGCCAGAACTTCCAACACTATGTTGAATAGGAGTGGTGAGAGAGGGCATCCCTGTCTTGTGCCAGTTTTCAAAGGGAATGCTTCCAGTTTTTTCCATTCAGTATGATATTGGCTGTGGGTCTGTCATAAATAGCTCTTATTATTTTGAGATACATTCCATCAATACTGAATTTATTGAGAGTTTTTAGCATAAAGGGCTGTTGAATTTTGTCAAAGGCCTTTTCTGCATCTATTAAGGTAATCATGTGGCTTTTGTCTTTGGTTCTGTTTATATGCTGGATTACGTTTATTGATTTGTGTATGTTGAACCAGCCTTGCATCCCAGGGATAAAGCCAACTTGATCATGGTGGATAAACTTTTTGATGTGCTGCTGGATTTGTTTTGCCAGTATTTTACTGAGGATTTTTGCATGGATGTTCATCAGGGATATTGGTCTAAAATTCTCTTTGTTTGTTGTATCTCTGTCAGGCTTTGGTATCAGGATGATGTTGGCCTCGTAAAATGAGTTGGGGAGGATTCCCTCTTTTTCTATCGATTGGAATAGTTTCAGAAGGAATGGTACCAACTCCTCCTTGTACCTCTGGTAGAATTCGGCTGTGAATTCGTCTGGTCCTGGACTTTTTTTGGTTGGTAGGCTATTAATTATTGCCTCAATTTCAGAGCCTGTTATTGGTCTATTCAGAGGTTCAACTTCTTCCTGGTTTAGTCTTGGGAGGGTGTATGTGTCCGGGAATTTATCCATTTCTTCTAGATTTTCTAGTTTATTTGCGTAGAGGTGTTTATAGTATTCTCTGATGGTAGTTTGTATTTCTGTGGGGTTGGTGGTGATATCCCATTTACCATTTTTTATTGTGTCTATTTGATTCTTCTCTCTTTTCTTCTTTATTAGTCTTGCTAGCGATCTATCAATTTTGTTGATCTTTTCAAAAAACCAGCTCCTGGATTCATTGATTTTTTGGAGGGTTTTTTTGTGCCTCTATCTCCTTTAGTTCTGCTCTGATCTTAGTTATTTCTTGCCTTCTGCTAGCTTTTGAATGTATTTGCTCTTGCTTCTCTGGTTCTTTTAATTGTGATGTTAGGGTTTCAGTGTTAGATCTTTCTTGCTTTCTCTTGTGGGCATTTAGTGCTATCAATTTCCCTCTACACACTGCTTTAAATGTGTCCCAGAGATTCTGGTATGTTGTGTCTTTGTTCTCATTGGTTTCAAAGAATATCTTTATTTCTGCCTTCCCTTCATTTCGTTATGTACCCAGTAGTCATTCAGGAACAGGTTGTTCAGTTTCCATGTAGTTCAGTGGTTTTGATTGTGTTTCTTAATCCTGAGTTCTAGTTTGATTGCACTGTGGTCTGAGAGAGTTTGTTATAATTTCTGTTCTTTTACATTTGCTGAGGAGTTCTTTACTTTCAATTATGTGGTCAATTTTGGAATAAGTGCGATGTGGTGCTGAGAAGAATGTATATTCTGTTGATTTGTGGTGGAGAGTTCTGTAGCTGTCTATTAGGTCTGCTTGGTGCAGAGTTGAGTTCAATTCCTGGATATCCTTGTTAACTTTCTGTCTTGTTGATCTGTCTAATGTTGACAGTGGGGTGTTAAAGTCTCTCATTATTATTGTACGGGAGTCTAAGTCTCTTTGTAAGCCTCTCAGGACTTGCTTTATGAATCTGGGTGCTCCTATATTGGGTGCATATATATTTAGCATAGTTAGCTCTTCCTGATGAATTGATCCCTTTACCATTATGTAATGGCCTTCTTTGTCTCTTTTGATTTTTGATGGTTTAAAGTCTGTTTTATCAGAGACTAGGATTGCAACCTCTGCTTTTTTTTTGTTTTCCATTTGCTTGGTAGATCTTCCTCCATCCTTTTATTTTGAGCCTATGTGTGTCTCTGCATGTGAGATGGGTCTCCTGAATATAGCAAACTGCTGGGTCTTGACTCTTTATCCAATTTGCCAGTCTGTGTCTTTTAATTGGAGCATTTAGTCCATTTACATTTAAGGTTAATATTGTTACATGTGAACTTGATCCTGTCATTATGATGTTAGTTGGTTATTTTGCTCGCTGGTTGATGCAGTGTCTTCCTAGCATTGATGGACTTTACATTTTGACATGTTTTTGCAATGGCTGGTACCTGTTGTTTCTTTCCATGTTTAGTGCCTCCTTCAGGATCTCTTGTAGGGCAGGCCTGGTGGTGACAAAATCTCTAAGCATTTGCTTGTCTGTAAAGGATTTTATTTCTCCTACACTTATGAAACTTAGTTTGGCTTGATATGAAATTTTGGGTTGAAAATTATTTTCTCTAAGAATGTTGAATATTGGCCCCCACTCTCTTCTGGCTGATAGAGTTTCTGCCGAGAGATCTGCTGTTAGTCTGATGGGCTTCCTTTGTGGGTAACCCGACCTTTCTCTCTGGTTGCCCTTAACATTTCTTCCTTCATTTCAATTTCGGTGAATGTGACAATTTTGTGTCTTGGAGTTGCTCTTCTCGAGGAGTATCTTTGTGGCATTCTCTGTATTTCCTGAATTTGAATGTTGGCCTGCCTTACTAGGTTGGGGAAGTTCTCCTGGATAATATCCTGCAGAGTGTTTTCCAAGCTGGTTCCATTTTCCCCGTCACTTTCAGGCACACCAATCAGACGTAGATTTGGTCTTTTCCCATAATCCCGTATTTCTTGGAGGCTTTGTTCATTTCCTTTTACTCTTTTTTCTCTACACTTCTCTTCTCGCTTCATTTCATTCATTTGATCTTCAATCACTGATACTCTTTCTTCCAGTTGATCGAGTCAGTTACTGAAGCTTGTGCATTTGCCACGTAGTTCTCGTGTTATGGTTTTCATCTCTATCCGTTCTTTTAAGGTCTTCTCTGGATTGATTATTCTAGTTATCCATTCATCCATTCTTTTTTCAAGGTTTTTAGTTTCTTTGCGCTGGTTACGTAGTTCCTCCTTTAGCTCTGAGAAGTTTGATCGACTGAAGACTTCTTCTCTCAACTCATCAAAGTCATTCCCCGTTCAGCTTTTTTCCATTGCTGGTGATGAGCTGCGTTCCTTTGGAGGGGGAGATGCGCTGTGATTTTTCGAATTTCCAGCTTTTCTGCACTGCTTTCCCCCCAACTTTTTGGTTTTATCTGCCTTTGGTCTTTGATGATGGTGATGTACTGATGGGGTTTTGGTGTGGGTGTCCTTTCTGTTTGTTAGTTTTCCTTCTAACAGTCAGGACCCTCAGCTGCAGGTCTGTTGGAGTTTGCTTGAGGTCCACTCCAGACCCTGTTTGCCTGGGTATCAGCAGCGGAGGCTGCAGAAGATAGAATATTGCTGAACAGCAAGTGTTGCTGTCTGATTCTTGCTCTGGAAGCTTCGTCTCAGGGGTGTACCCCACTGTGTGAGGTGTGAGGTGTCGGTCTGCACTTAGTGGGTGATGTCTCCCAGTTAGGCTACTCAGGGGTCAGGGACCCACTTGAGCAGGCAGTCTGTCCGTTCTCAGATCTTAACCTCCATGCTGGGAGATCCACTGCTCTCTTCAAATCTGTCAGACAGGGGCATTTACCTCTGTCGAGGTTTCTGCTGCTTTTTGTTTAGCTATGCCCTGTCACCAGAGGAGGAGTCTACAGAGGCAGGCCGGCATCCTTGAACTGTGGTGGCCTCCACCCAATTCAAGCTTCCTGGCAGCTTTCTTTACCTATTTAAGCCTCAGCAATGGCGGGGCCCCCACCCTCGCTGCCGCCTTGCAGTCAGATCTCAGACTGCTGTGCTAGCAATGAGGGAGGCTCCCTGGGCGTGGGACCCTCTGGGTCAGATGTGGGATATAATCTCCTGGTGTGCCGTTTGCTAAGACCCTTGGTAAAGCGCAGTATTAGGGTGGGAGTTACCTGATTTTCCAGGTGTTGTGTGTCTCAATTTCCTTTGGCTAGGAAAAGGAATTCCCTTCCCCCTTGGGCTTCCCAGGTGAGGTGATGCCTTGCCCTGCTTCAGCTCTCACTGGTCGGGCTGCACCCGCGGACCAGCGCCAACTGTCCGACACACCCCAGTGAGATGAACCCGGTACCTCAATTGAAAATGCAGAAATCACCCGTCGTCTGTATCACTCACACTGGGAGCTGGAGGCTGGAGCTGTTCCTATTCGGCCATCTTGGGCGTGCCCCAAGACACTTCTTTTGTATCATTGCATTGCCAGGTGTAATTCATCACCTATCATATAGGGGGCTCTCAGTAAATATTTGTTGAACAAATGAATGGAAGTTTAGAACATTTAAACAGCTAAGAATTGACTAAACAATGCTTTTACAAGGGGGTAGAGAGACCTTATAATGTGGGAGTGGGAAGAAAGAATTTGATATGTTAGCCTTCAAGGATTGGGCCTGAATCAACTTGAGTTTCATTTGAGAATTAAGTATGTCTATACCAAAATCAATGAAGAAAACTAACCCTATTTTGGTAAAAATGTAAGTTACTTGTTTGAAATTTGCTATGCCTACTTTTTCCATGATAAAATGGAAATTTTAAGGTATTTCATCTGAAGAAGATGTGTAAATACAGTACAAATGAAGGAATTATGAATATTCATGAGGGATTATTACTATATTAATAGAAAAATGAGTCAGGTCCAAATGTGTTCAATCTAGGCCATAATTGCTTGCTGACATAAAGTGTGAGCTCTAAGGAAAACTGCTATTTCAAGTTTTATGAAAGCACATTATCCTTCAAAATATTTTAATTAAAATAGCTCAGTAAAATACTTAGAATCAAATTCAGAGGTTTTTCCTCCTTTTTCCAAATGGGGTGGTCAGGAAGAAAGTAGGTCAGAAACAGCTCTTTGGAGATGAAGGGCAACACATCTCACATCAGCCTCAGAAGTGCCAATTGCAATTAACATCTGGCAAACCACATAGTTCACACTGTGTTGGCAAGTCATTTTCTACTGCCAAATTTTATCTTCCAAATTTCTGGACTTTTTCAGGTTAAATGTTTCTGATAATACATTATTTTTACTTTTCAAGGATATTCTGTGTATCTGTCTAATGTCTGACCTTGTTCCCAAGGACTGTGGGATGGCCTTGGATACCAAAAGAGGCAGGGTTACCGGGGCTTTGTGGGAGCCAAGTCATGGATCATGGCTTTCGACCTGATGGAATGCGGCATAAATCTGTCTTTTCTATTGTGCATGTATGTTTGAGGGTTTGTACTAGCTACTTAATAGTAAGATTGACATGATACTTGCCTTCTAAAGTCTATCTACACCAGGGCTTCTTAACCTAGAGTTAATTCGGGGGGCTTAAGGACTTAAATATTTCTTTTCATTATCCTATAACTGAAATTTAATATTATTTCACTTATGAATATTGGCGATGAACCACAATGTTGAGAAGTTGTGTCACCAAGGGGTTAGCGTGTGAACTGTGGAGTCAGGCTGCCTGGGGGTCACTTCTACTCCATCAATGACTAGCTCTGTGACCTTGGGCATTCACAGAATTTCTTGGTGTCTCAGTTTCTACATTTATAAAATGGTGAAAATAATAGTACTACCTAATTTATACAATGTTGTAATGGAATAATTGAATAATTGATTTCACTAAAACACCACTCTCAATATAGAAAACATTAGCTATGTCTTAGCCTTATTATATCTACGATTTTTTTCCAGTTTATTCACGTCTCATGGATTTGATTGTAGCTGAAAATCTCCAAACCCTTTTCTCTCACACCTTTGACTATTATCCTTTTGTTAGGATTATTTTACTGCTTTAATTTTACTTTTTAAAAGAGAATTTGAAAGATTCATATTTGAGGGATTTTTGACTTGGTGAAACAAAAGTCTTCAAATATAGAAGTGTTTTGCATATTTACCATCAGGAGAAAAATAATGAAATAGGAATTGAGACCATATACTAGAGGTAATTGTGTATATCCTGATTATAAAAGCATTCAATGAGTATTCTGGTTACTTGTATTTTGAAACTAATGCCTTTTCAAAAAGATACTACTTTCATTCTAATCCAATGAGGGATAAGGAAATAATGTATGCATTTTTATTTACTAAAATACTTTAGTTTGGAAACTAAAAAGAAGTGAAAAATTTCAAGTTGGGAAATACCTTCTTTAACACAGGAATGAAAAAGTGAACTAACCAGTACCATATACAGGAACACCAATCTATATATGGTAGGCCAGAGTTTTCTCTAGAGTGGTCTGCAGAAGGAATGAACCTGGGGTGGGGGGATGCCCTGTGACCTAGAATGATGCTGTTGTAGACATGTAGATATGCCGACTGATGATCTGATGGGGGCTCTACTGCATTAGTCTGCTAGGGGTGCTGTAACAAAGTACCAAACTGGACAGCTTAAACAACAGAAATTTATTGTATCATGGTTCTGGAGGCTGGAAGTCCAAGATCAAGGTATGGGCAGGATTGGTTTCTTCTGAGGGCCGTGAGAGAGAATCTGTTCCATGCTACTCACCTAACTTTCTAGTGGTTTGCTGGCAATCGTTGGCCTTCGTGACTTGTAGATTCATTACCCTGATCCCTGCCTTGGTGTTCACATTGTATTCTTCTCCCTGTGCATATCTGTGTCAGGATTTTCCCCTTTCATAAGGACACCAGTTGTATTGGATTAGGGCCCACTCTACTCCACTACGACCTCATCTTAACTAATTGCACTTGCAATGACCATATTTCCAAATAAGGTCACATTCTGAGGTACTGAGGGTTAGGGCTTCAACATATGAATTTTGGAGGGGCAGGAACAACAATTCAATTCATAATATTTACTAATGGGAAAGGTAGCAATTATAGTTTTAAAGGTTGGCTGTGCCCAGATGTAGGTTGCTAATGGATAAACTCTTCTCTTAGAAAAAGTGTGGATATAAAATGTATTCAGAATTAGCCAGAATCTTTTTAGCCACTTTATTTAACCAAACTGGATTCTTCCTCTCTTCGGCCTGAAGACATCCCTCTCATCTACTTTCCAAAATCTTGTTATGTTAATGCATATGCTTCTCTTTAAGGCCTTCCTTGGCCTATGCTGCTACTTTGCTTCTATTTTGGGATAATTTTGGCCTTTGCAACAGGTGACCTAACACTACCAAAACCACCTAGTGCATGGTGACAAGAAGAAAGCAATAGAAGAAGAGTCAGGGACTAGGCAAGTGATGTGTCCACATGGCAATAATGAAGTAAACTGTGTATATTAAGAATGACTATCTTTCAGGTTTTCAAAGCTGACGTTTTCTTATTTCTTCAGGGCCACAGGAGTGGCTTTCTAAGGTCTAACTCAAAAACAAACCAAGGGTTTTTTCTCCCCTAAAACCTAATTCAAATGTTAAAGGATAGCAAACCTGTTGGTTCTAGGTGTAGTGATGATTTTAAAAATACACATGAAATAATACTTGGCAGGGAGGAAGAAAGTTCATGCTGCCATCTGGTTTAGGCCACATGGCTGTGGCTCCAGTTTTTTGATGATCACAAATACCAGTGTGGGATTAATCCAATGCCAACTCATATCTTGGTTTCTCAGAGGTTTTTTTTTTTTTTTTTTTTTTTTTTTTTTTTTTTTTTTTAACTTCTGGATATTTGCTATATTCAAAGAGTAAATGGTAACTGAAACCAGCCTTGGGTCTAGTGCAGCTGTCCCAGAGTTATGTTTCAGTATTTGTGTGGGCTACATTCATAATACACTTTGTAAGAGCTTAATATAAATTCTTGGAACTTAGATAATACCTCTATGTCTATTAAAAGAAGTTAGAACTTTGGGATTTAAGATGAGGTTGCTTGGCAATAATAACACAGAATAAAGCAAGTCACCTTAATGCAAAGCAATTATTTCTTCTACAAGACAGATTGTCATAATTTAAGGAGAAAAGCTTTCATCTTTAAAAAAAACTGGAAAAACACAAGTTACCACATGGCAGAATGAATTTTTTAATTTATAAAAGCAAAATTTTATTTCCAATAATTTAGTAAAATAGAAAGCAATAAATAATAATTATGATTCTATGTTATTTTATTGTTGGAAGAGTTGAAAACTTACCATCCCGTGTTTTTCACTCAATTATAAAGAATTTTTTTGAATGACGGGTTTTTTTCACATGTGAAAAAAACAGTCATTCTCTACAGGGAAAGAAAAAAGATTCAGGAGAATTGAGTGACCTAGGGAACATTTGAATGACTCTATATATCAGATGTTGGCAATCTTCAGCTGTAAAGGGAAGATAGGAAATATTTTAGGATTTGTGGGCCATGCCATTTTGGTTGCAACAACTCCACTCTGCTTTTGTAGGGATGAAAGCAGCCATAGGTAATAGGTAAATGAATGGACATGGCTATGGTCCAATAAAACTTTATTTACAAACACAGGCAGCAGTCTGTGGTTTGCCAACCCTTGCTATATATTATTAGGAAGAGCTTTATGATCAAGTAATAAATAGTGAAAATAGTACAGAATTTGGTGCTTTACAACCTTTTACATAATTTCACATATTTTTTTTCATTGGAGCACTCTAGATTTCAACACTTTTTTCCATCACTGAGGGAAAAACCTATAATGAACATTGTAGGAAAGCCTCCACCAAACCATGAGTTCCTTGAAGACATGTTTCAAATCTTATTTTCCAGTATCTGGCAGTGTTTATTGAATTGAATCAGTGCATTTCCTATAAACTCCATGTACTTATTGTGTTTCCTTGCCTCTTCCTGTCTCAGTGATGCATTTTACTTTCCCCAGCAGCTGTTCCCTTGACCCTGTACACATTTGGAATCTTCCATACTTATGCTGAGTATCTACATGTATTCCTAAAGATATTTCAGTTGACCTAGAGAACTAGGATGGAGTCAATGGCTTTTCTCCCTCATATCTAACTGGCCTATGTGGATCAACCTCATTGAGCATCTATCATCAGGCACTTAAAAAGGAAAAGGACTATTTATACTGGCACAGTGGACAAAAAAGGAAAAGACAGAATCCCTTATTTCTCTACTCCCCTAGTTTGGAATCAAAGCAGGATGCTCTTTCCATCTGGCCACCTCCCTGAGATGGGAGTGACTGGAGAGGATGAGGTGCTAGTGAGTGCTTTTGGACCCAGTTGTGACTTCTGCTGGTCCCCACTCTGAGTCATTTATTCCTAAGCAAGAAGCACCCAGTTATAGTAACAGAAAATGGACTAAGACATATATCCACATAAAATAATGTATAATCACATGTGTGTCTATATATATATATATTCAATCAAGTTTTATAATTGTAGTATTAAATAAAATCATTAACATCCATTTTTAGCTAGATTTTTCCAAATTTAGAAGAGGTGTTTTATCAAAACTTTTTCTTTTGTGTTTATAATAGTCTCTGCTCTGTGTATTTTGACAAGCATCTCTTAATTCTTCAACCTGGTTTGGGGGTGATATTAAGAGTATGAATCTAAGAAAAAATTCTCAAGGAGATTCAGGAATACCCAAATAAATATTTTAGTAGTCATTATTGTCCTGCTCCCTGTACCCTGCCAAATATGGTCCTAAAGGTAAATAGATGCACACAAGAGGAAAATCAGGCTGTATTACTTCCTGGGGCTGTGTCTCCAGACTACACTGCAAACTCATGGACATCACGCAATATTCATTTGCCTGGGCCAGGCTCACCTAAAAAAATAGTCTTGTTTTCTAAGTCCAAACCTAAGTTTAGTCTTGACCCTCCTAACTGAGGAAGGCCACAGCTTTCCACCTGTGCAGGAGGAAACAAGGTGAAAGAGACAGAGAAAACAAGCTTGTCCCAGGGATTAGAGCTGCAGTCCCAAATTTTTTAATGCAGTGACAAAGGCCCCTGAGGTGGGCTGTCATGGGGAAGACAAGGAAATTGAAAGGAAGAGTGAAAGGGTCAGGGAAGGGGAGACAGACAAGCAGACAGAAAGAGATAGTGATAAAGAGAGGCAGGTGCAGACAGAGCCACAGACAGAAACAACTACGATAGTGGGTGTGAATGTCAGACAGAGCAATGTGGCAGAGAGCAGAGCCAGGGGAGAAAGGAAGCTAGTGACAAAGTGCTCACAGCAGGAAGAGCCAAGGACATTCAGGACAGCAGGACAGCAACTGAAGTTGTTTATTGAGTCATACAGTGCTATGATCCTCCTCCATTCTTCCCAAATATGTATATATATATACCACAGTTTCTTTATATACTCAATGATTGATGGGCATTTGGATGGGTTCCGCAATTTTGCAGGAGTTAATTGTGCTGCTATAAACATGCGTGTGCAAGTATCTTTTTTGAATAATGATTTCTTTTCCTCTGGGTAGATACCCAGTAGTGAGATTGCTGGATCAAATGGTAGTTCTACTTTTAGTTCTTTAGGGAATCTCCACACTGTTTTCCATAGTGGCTGTACTAGTTAACATTCCCACCAGCAGTGTAGAAGTGTTCCCTGATCACTACACCTGCGCCAACATCTGCTGTTTTTTGATTTTTTGATCATGGCCATTCTTGCAGGAGTGAGGTGGTATCGCATTGTGGTTTTGATTTGCGTTTCCCTGATCATTAGTGACGTTGAGCATTTTTTCAAATGTTTGTTGGCCATTTGTATATCTTCTGTTGAGAATTGTCTGTTCATGTCCTTAGCCCACTTTTTGATGGGATTGTTTGTTTTTTTCTTACTGATTTGTTTGAGTTCATTGCAGATTCTGGATATCAGTCACTTGTCAGATGTATAGATTGCGAAGATTTTCTCCCACTCTGTGGGCTGTCTGTTGACTCTGCTGACTGTTCCTTTTGCCACGCAAGAGTTCTTTAGTTTTATTAGGTCCCAGCCATTTTTTTTTCTTTGTTTTTATTGCATTTGCTTTTGGGATCTTGGCCATGAAATCCTTGCTGAAGCCAATGTCTGGAAGGGTTTTTCCAATGTTATCTTCTAGGATTTTTATAGTTTCAGGTCTTAGGTTTAAGTTCTTAATTTATGTTGAGTTGATTTTTGTATAAGGTGAGAGATGAGGATACAGTTTCATTCTCCTACATGTCGCTAGACAATTATCCCAGCACCATTTCTTAAAAAGGGTGTCCTTTCCCCACTTTATGTTTTTGTTTGCTTTGTCAAAGATCAGTTGACTGTAGTATTTGGGCTTATTTCTGGGTTCTCTATTGTGTTCCATTGGCCTATGGCCTATTTTTGTACCAGTACTATGCTGTTTTGGTGACTATGGCCTTATGGTATAGTTTGAAATCAGGTAGTGTGATGCCTCCAGATTTGTTCTTTTTTCTTAGTCTTGCTTTGGCTATGAGGACTCTTTTTTGGTTCCATATGAATTTTAGAATTGTTTTTTTCTAATTCTGTGAAGAATGATGGTGGTATTTTGATGGAGATTGCATTGAATTTGTAGATTGCTTTTGGCAGTATGGTAATTTTCACAATATTGATTCTACCCATCCATGAGCATGAGATGTGTTTCCATTTGTTCATGTTGTCTATGATTTCTTTCAGCAGTGTTTTGTAGTTTCCCTTATAGAGGTCTTTCACCTCCTTAGTTAGGTATATTCCTAACCTTTTTTTTTTTTTTTTTTTTTTTTTTTTTTTTTTTTTTTTTTTTTTAGCTGTTGTAAAAGGGGTTGAGTTCTTGATTTGATTCTCCGCTTGGTTGCTGTTGGTGTATAGAAGAGCTACTTATTTGTGTACATTAATCTTGTATCTGGAAATTTTGCTAAATTCTTTATCAGTTCTAGGAGCTTTCTGGAGGAGTCCTTAGGATTTTCAAGGTAAACAATCATATTGTCAGCAAACAGTGACAGTTTGACTTTCTCTTTACCAATTTGGATGCTCTTTCTTTCTTTCTTTCTTTCTTTCTTTCTTTCTTTCTTTCTTTCTTTCTTTCTTTCTTTCTTCTTTCTCTCTCTCTCTCTTTCTTTCTTTCTTTCTTTCTTTCTTTCTTTCTTTCTTTTTTTTTTTTTTTTTGTCTGATTGCTCTGGCTAGCACTTCCAGTACTACGTTGAAGAGGAGTGGTGAGAGTGAGCATCCTCGTCTTGTTCCAGTTCTCAGAGGGAATGCTTTCAACTTTTCCCCATTCAGTATTCTTTTGGCTGTGGGTCTGTCATAGATGGCTTTTATTACCTTAAGGTATGTCCCTTGCATGCCGATTTTGCTAAGATTTTTAAACATAAAGGGATGCTGGATTTTTAAAATGCTTTTTTGGCATCTATTGAAATGATAATGTGATTTTTTTTTTTATTCTGTTTACGTGGTGTATCACATTTACTGACTTGCGTATGTTAAACCATCCCTGCTTTGGTATGAAACCCACTTGATCATGGTGGATTATCTTTTTGATATGTTGTTGGATTTGGTTAGCAAGTATTTTGTTAAGGATTTTAGCATCGATGTTCATCAAGGATATCAGTCTGTAGTTTTCTTTTTTTGGTAATGTCCTTTCCTGCTTTTGGTATTAGGGTGATGCTGCCTTCATAGAATGAATTTCTTCTTTCTCTATCTTGTGGAATAGTGTCAAAAGGATTGGTACAACTCTTCTTTGAATATCTGGTAGAATTGTGCTGTGAATCCATCTGGTCCTGGACTTTTTTTGTTGATAATGTTTTATTTACCATTTCAATCTCGCTGCTTGTTATTGGTCTGTTCAGGGTATCTAATTCTTCCTGATTTAAGCTAGGAGGGTTTTATTTTTCCAGGAATTTATTCATCTCTTCTAGGTTTTTTAGTTTATGTGCCTAAAGGTGTTCATAGTAGCCTTGATTGATCTTTTGTATTTCAGTGGTGTCAGTTGTAGCATCTCCTGTTTCGTTTCTTAGTGAGGTTATTTGGATTCTCTCTCTTTTTTTCTTGGTTAATCTTGCCAGTGGTCTGTCAATTTTATTTATCTTTTCAAAGAACCAGTTTTTGTTTCATTTATATATTTTTTTGTTTCAATTTCATTTAGTTCTGCTCTAATGTTGGTTATTTCCTTTCTTCAGCTGGGTTTGGGTTTGGTTTATTCTTCTTTCTCTACTTCCTTGAGGTGTGACCTTAGATTGTCTGTTTGTGCTCTTTCAGTCTTTTTGATGTAGGCATTTAGGGCTATGAACTTTCAAACTCTTAGCACCACCTTTGCTGTATCCCAGAATAGGTTGTGTCATTTTTGTCATTCAGTTTGGATAATTTTTTAAATTTCCATCTCGATTTCATTTTTGACCCAGTGCTCATTCAAGAGCAGGTTATTTAATTTCCATGTATTTGCATGGTTTTGAAGGTTTCTTTTGTAGTTGACTACCAGTTTTATTCCACTGTGGTCTCAGAGAGTGCTTGATATAATTTCAATCTTCTTAAATTTTGAGGCTCATTTTATGACCTATCATATGGTCTGTCTTGGAGAGAGTTCCATGAGCTGTGGAATAGAATGTGTATTCTATGGTTGTTGGTTGAAATGTTCTGTATATATCTGTTAAGTCCATTTGTTTCAAGGTACATTTTAAATCCATTGTTTCTTTGTTGACTCTCTGTCTTGATGACCTGTCCAGTGCTGTCAGTGGAGAAGTGAAGTCCCTCACTATTATTGTACTTCTGTCTATCTCATTTCTTAGGTCTATTGCAATATTTTTAATTTATAATCTGTTTATAAATAGATGATATATCTATTTATAAATTTGGGAGCTCCAGTGTTAGGTGCATATATGTTTAGAATTGTGATATTTTTCTGTTGGACAAGGCCTTTTACCATTATATAATGTCCCTCTTTGTCCCTTTTAACTGCTGCTGCTTTAAAGTTTGTTTTATCTGATATAAGAATAGCTACTCCTGTTCACTTTTGGTGTCCATTTGCATGAAATGCCTTTTTTCATGCCTTTACTTTAAATTTATGTGAGTCCTTACGTGCTAGGTGAGTCTACTGAAGGCAGCAGATGGTTGGTGAGTTCTTATCCATTCTGTGGTTCTGTATCTTTTAAGTGGAGCATTTAGACCATTTACATTAAATGTTAGTATTGAAATGTGAGGTACTGTTGCATTCATTGTGCTCTTTGTTGCCTGTGTACTTTGTTTTTGTTTTTCATTTTTGCTTTTTAACTTGTATGTTTGTTTTATAGGTATTTGGGTGTCTAGGTCTCTAGCAAGGCCAGGGAATTTTTCCTTGATTATTCACCCAAACATGTTTTCTAGGCTTTTAGAATTATCTTCTTCCTCAGGAACACCGATTATTCTTAGGTTTGGTTATTTAACATAATCCCAGACTTTTTGGAGACTTTGTTCATATTTTCTTATGCTGTTTTCTTTTTTTTTTTTTTTTTTGGATTGTGCTAAATTCGAAGACCTTGCCTTCGAGCTCTGAATTTCTTTCTTCAACTTGTTCAATTCTATTGCTGAGACTTTCCAGAGCATTTTGCATTTCTTTTTTTTTTTGAGCTTTTATATCTGTGTTTATTCTTCATTTAACTTTTTAAAACAGTACTATAGTTGAATATTAAAACAAAACCAAGAGCAAGTAGTGAGCATATTATGATTACAGTCCTTCACTTATTCACTACGGCACATTAAATGCCAGCAGTGAGTGTTATTCACTGGCCCATTAAGAGGTCTGAACACCACCTCGGGGATGATGTTCATCATCCTCATATGCTTCTCCATTGTAATGGCGCCATCTTTCCTGATTTGGATCAAAGTCCACCAGTTCTACTTGATCCATCTCATCAGTCTCTTCCACTTCCTTCCTCTCTGGTAGGAGTTTTTCCAGCAAAGACAGTTTATCAGGAGAGAGAAAGCCATTCTCAGGAAAGTTTACCTTAAATTCAATGATGAGGCAACCCTTTTCATATGGTCTATGATAAATTGGCATGCCTTCATTTAGTACACACTTGATATCTGCATGCTTGACAGTCTGACCTGGATGAGAGGTGATGACTATGGTTCGGTTGTCAAGAGTAGATATTGGCTTCTGGAAGCCACACAATGCTTCAACCAGCTGTATGTTCATACACATGAAAAAGTCTTCTCCTCGTCGAGTAAAAACAGCATGGTCCTTCTGATCTAACACAATGATAATATCGCCGGGCTCCAGTCCTGGTTCTTAGTCTCCTTCACCGTGCAATGTTATCTTCTGGCCATCTTTCATGCCTTTGTCAATATGAACTTCTAGAATCTTCTTCTCTCGAGCTATCTTCCTTCCGTTGCAGCTTTTACATCTATCTTTAGGACTGATCTGCTCCCCATGGCCCTGGCACTCCATGCACACAGATTGAGTTTGCTGAATCATTCCAGATCCTATCTGATGAATTCTTACTTGCATTCCAGTACCTCAGCAATTGGGGCAGCCCTCTACTGCTCCTTTCTTACCTCCTCTACCTTCACATTTGTCACAAATTACATTCTTTTGCAGAGCCAGTTTTCTTGTTGCACCATTATATAAGTCTTCTAGGGTTACTGAGAGCTGATGTACAACATTTTTGACTCTCCTTTCTCTCTGCATCCTTCCTCCTCCTCCAAAAAACATATCAAAGATGTCCATGGGGGAGCCAAAACCGCCACTTGTTCCACCCTCTTTAATTGCCTGTTATCCTCCTTTGTCATATAATTCCCTTTTCTTTGCATCAGAGAGAACTTCATAAGCTTGAGAAATCTGTTTAAACTTCTCTCCTTTGTTTGGATTCTTATCAGGATGGTACTTCAAGACCAGTTTCCTATAAGCCTTTTTAAATTCTTCCTGAGTAGCATTGGGTTTGGCCTCCAAAACATTGTAGTAAGTTGTTTCTTTCACCATCTTCTACTGCCGGTGTGGGCTGAGGCCAGTGTGTGAGGGAGCAGGAAGGAGCGCAGAGCTGTGCGCAGCTCCGGCAGTTACCACTCCTCTGCCTCTCACCGAGTATTCTGGAAAGTTCCCACATTTTGCATTTCTAAAAGTGTGTCCGAAGTTTCCTGAATTTTTTATTGTTTTTTCTTTAAGCTATCTATTTCCTTGAATATTTCTCCCTTCACTTCTTGTATCATTTTTTGGATTTCTTTGCACTGGGCTTCACACTTCTCTGATCCCTCCCTGATTAGCTTAATAACTAACCTCCTGAATTCTTTTTCAGGTAAATCAGGAATTTCTTCTTGGTTTGGATCCGTTGCTGGTGAACTAGTGTGATTTTTGGGTGGTGATGAAGGGCCTTGTTTTGTCGTATTACCAGGGTTGGTTTTCTGGTTCTTTCTTATTTGGGTAGGCTCTGTCAGAGGGAAGGTCTAGGGCTGAAGGCTGTTGTTCAGATTCTTTTGTCCCAGGCTGTGTTCCCTTGATGTAGTACTCTCCCTCTTTTCCTATGGGTGTGGCTTCCTATGAGCTGAACTGCAGTGATTGTTGTCTCTCTTTTGGGTCTAGCCATACAGTGAGTCTACCTGGCTCCAAGCTGGTACTGGGGGTTGTCTGCACAGAGTCCTGTGATGTAAACTGTCTATGGAGCACTCATAGTTTTTTGGGGGTGCCCTGGGTTCTGCAGGCAAAGTCTGCTTCCTTCAGAGGGTCTGTGGATCCTCTCAGGATTGCTGCCCTTTCAGGTTCTTGATGATATTATTATTCACTGACTGCAGTGACTGCGGGTTCTCCATCTAGCCTCCTTAGGGTGCTCATCAGTTTTAGCTCAGAGGTAGCAGGAATTTTTATATCCTTTAATTTCTTTTCATTGCTTCTCATTAACTAAGGATTTATCTAGTAGCCATAGCATCCCTGGCATTTCCTGTATTTATTTAAGAAGCTACTGGTTGGATGATACACAGTTATCTTATGTACCCCTAAGAAAGAAAAACACTGTAAATATCATTGCAAGGCCCATACATTTTAATGAGTGTTAATTCCAGACATGTTAAAATGTGAAAAATGTGCATCTTAGAATCCATAAACTGTTGCACACTCAAATTCCCATGACCATAGACTCAGTTATTCTCAAAACAGGAACAATATTCCTGTCTTCTCCCTCTCCTTATCATCAATACACACTTACTGTATACCTGCTTTGGATAAGGCTCTGGGTCTGATGGTTTGAAAGGAATGTAAGATATCTGGAACCAGAGTCCCAAATTATAATCATGGTGGAGGTGGATATAAAACACGGCCAGAAATTTTGTGACACTTCTACCAGAGAGACGGAGCTCCATTCCTCTTCTCTTGAATCTGTGCAGGCTTGTGACTGCTTGAACCAATAGAGTATGGCAGAGGTGGTGCTATGTGATTTGCAAGGATAGCATAAAAGGCTATGCAGCTTCTGGTTTGATACTGCATCATTTGCTCTCACAGCCCTGAACCTCCATTAAGAAGTCAACAGTCCTGAGGCCACCACCCTGGAGAAGCCACATGTAGGCACTCTGGTTGATAGTCCCAGCCAAGCCCAGCCTTCCAGCCACCCCTGCCAGGGGCTGCCAGACATGAGTGAAGCAGCCATCTTTGAAGTGGATCCTCCAGCCCTAGCTGATCCAGCTCCCAGAATAAGGGCAATAATTCCATGTATAAGTCAAATAATCCTAGGCTGTGCTTCAGTTAATAAACCCAAATTTCGGTGGCTTTTTATAGCAAAAGTTTATTTCCCACTCATGTTGGAGTCTCATGTGGTTTGGGTGATCATTTACCATCCCGTAGTTATGACATCTAGGACCAATGACTGCTAAGTTGCTGCAGATGGGGAAGAAAGGTCTGGATCGCACAGGATGTAAAAGGGCTGGGCCTGGAATGGCTTACAAGCAGTGCTTCTTCAACAATTCAAGGACCAAATTTTAAAACATTTTAAATTCATCACAGACCTATACTTTTGTAAAATGCAACAAAAATTAATTACTAGAAAAGGAAATGGCGCTTGACTGTAGTGGCAATATCAAATAGCTATAAAAGTACCTAATTGCTTACTTTTAAATTTCTGTATTTAGTTCATTGCAAACTGGTAACAGTTTGCAAATGGCACTGGTGCATGGACTACACTTTGAGTAGCACTGGCTTACAGTAATTAGGCTTGCATCTTATTGGTTAGAACTCAATCACATGTCCCCAATCCAATTGAGAGTGAGCCTGGAAAGTATAGTGCCCTGGGTGCCAGGAAGAGGGGCCGTGTGCTGAATTCACTGCATTGTCTCTGTGATATGCTTTAAGTTCAGGTTTTATTCGTTTTTTTCCTCTATGAGGACCCAGTTGTTTACAGGTTTATTGTCTCATTTGTGGTCACAGATCTAGCTTTTTTTTTTTTTTTTTTTGGAGACAGAGTCTCACTCTGACACCCAGGCTGGAGTGCAGTGGCACATGATCTCAGCTAACTGCCTCCCGGGTTCAAGTGATTCTCCTGCCTCAGCCTCCTGAGTAGCTGCGATTACCAGTGCCCACCACCATGCCTGGCTAATGTTTGTATTTTTAGTAGAGATGGGGTTTCACCATGCTGGCTAGGCTGGTCTTGAATTCCTGACCTCAGGTGATCCTCCTGCCTAGGCCTCCCAAAATGCTGGGAATACAGGCATGAGCCACCGTGCCCGGCCAGATCTAGTTATTTTTTAAAGCCTTTGCAGGGCAGGAGGGACAGGACACTGGGGAAATTGCCCTGCATAGTGTGTAGTGTCACTGTGATTCTCTCCAGTCTTACAGATCCTGACCTTAGGTAAAATTCCAGTGGGGTAAAAATCTTGTTCAAGGGCACACAGGCTGCAGTGATGTTTCTGTGACATTCCAGATCTCTGGTACATGTGCCAGGGTAGCTACTGTTACTGCTTCAGTCCCTGGAGGAGGATCCCTCCTTACCCCATCTACCATGTGTTACCAAAAAGAATAGAATTACCTCATTTTTGAAAAAGAGCCAGATTATAGAGGTCTCACGTAACAAAGCAGGAAAATGTAACTCTAAATATATTTATAGGATGCCTAAACCCTGCAAAAATTGTCCATTTCAACACTCATTAGAAAATGACCAATAAGAAACAGATCTCAACATTGTAATGATATAACTTTGGAAGACTGATAGAAATAAGTTGGGTTTTTTCAAAATCAGATGCCATTGTAGTTAAGAACAACTGTGCTGAGGTCCATATGCCATAATGGACAGCTGTGCTGGGGCAGATAATGACTGTAACCTGCCCAGATCTTCTTCCCCTGTTTGTGATCTGTTCCTGGCTTCAGTGTGCATTTGCTTCTAATACCTTAGCTCTCTTTTGGAGGTTTGGCCCAGGGCTTCTGGAGCTATCTTTCCAGCTGGTAAGGAGAGCCAGAAGCTCTGGGAATTTATTCCCTTGGGTAGCACTCAACCAATGACTAATGGGTACAGGAGTATGGTAGCTTCCACTCCTTTGCTTGGGTTGGGACAACTTTATGGTATAACTTATACTCCAGAGCTGTGGGATCAGACAGAAGATATCCTCTGTGGGACTTGAGATTGCACCCTTGTTTCCTGGTTTTTCCTGGAAATACTCTTAAAATAAATCACTTACACACAAATCCTTATTTCAAGATTTGCTTCTGGGGAATCCAACTGAAGACATGTGTTCTTTAGAACCAGTGTCTCAGCAAAGCAGTCACCATGCTGATAGAATAGCTATCTCCAAGGTAGCAAGGCTTCCGCCCTCAGCTGGACTGTCAACCACTGCTGGGCAATCCTTTTGGTGCTTCTCTATTCCCTATACCTGATTTCCTCTTCAAGACCCTTAGAAAATTGAGACAGGTCATCAGGAGACCTCCATTCTCCCTGTTCCTCCTCTGTCAGCTCCACAGACCCTCTTACAAACATTTTGGTATCAGCCTTCTACTTCAGCTCCTTCTCAGAGGAAATAAGCTATCTTCTCACCTCTGGAGGCTGGATTTCATTCCCTCCTCTGGGCCTTGCTCTTCAATGACTTCTTCTTGGCCTTTATCATCCTCTTCACCTTGGCTTATAAACATAGGTAGATATTGCTCAGATTTAAATAAAATACAGCCAAAAAACTTTCTCTCCATTTTGTATATCTTCAAACCCAGCTATTGTCCTTTTTAATTCTCAGTCAGGGGTCTGAGGAGAGATGAATCCACTTGCTGCCTCAACCCTTCATTCACACCACAACCTGCAGTGACCTGGTTTTCAAGCAGCCCCACAATCTATTGAAACTCTTCTCTCAGAGGTCAATAATAACTTTTTATGTCTTCATGCTCCACCTTGAGAGCTTGCTATATGCCAGGCTCAATGTCAAGCACTTAAGTTGTGTTTCAGATTCTCATTGGTACCTCCACTCCTCCCGCAATGTAACTCATTCCTTTAAATCTCATTATCCAAGCCTGAAATGTAAGACACCCACAATTCTCCTTTTCCATCCTACCATATGCCATTCATTAGCAAGGACATTTTGACTCTATTACTAAAATACATTTTGAACCTGTGTTCGTCTCTTTATCTCCACTACCAACACCTTTTTTTGGGTCACCATCATTGCTAGCCTTTTCATCATTCTTCCTTTTTCCTGTTTGTTCTAACACAGTCCATTTTCTATATAGTAGCAATAGTGAGCTCATTAAAGCTCAAGCCAAGCAACTCCACTGCTTAAAACCCTCCAAGGATTCCCACTACACCTAGGACAAAACCAGTACCTCTTGCCAAAATGGCCTACCAAGGCCCTGCTAGCCTCTCCCTAGTTTTCTAACTCATCTCATGCTACTCTCCTGTATGCTCAGGCCATATTGTTTTTCTTTGAGTCCTGAGGACATACTTTTCCATCTCAGGGCCATTGAACATGCAGCTCCCTGTACCTGAAGTATCCTTTTCCTCAGTTCCTTCTTAGCCTATCACATCTCAGTTCTTCTTGGACAGATGCATCTTCTGCCACCCCTCTCCCTATTATTCTCTTCCTTAGTCTTTTAAAAAATGTTTATATCACTTAACAGGATTTATAATTATCTTGTTTATTTATTTACTTGGCTTCGTCTCCTCCTATCCCCATGATCACCTCTGAGGGCGGGGACACACTCAGTCTTATTAACTGTTTTCTCTATAGTGACAGTGGGGATGGAACAGTACTGGCACATAGATGCTCAGCATTCAGCTCAATCATTTCCTTCTCTGTGAAGCCCTCAGCACTGTGGGAGAGTCAGAGATCGCTTCCTCTGGAGTCCTATAGCAGTTTTTTATAGTTACTTTTCCCACAGTACATAAAACTAATAATCACGTTATTATTTACTTGTTTGTCTCCTCTACCAGACCATGGTGAATATGCTCATAGAGCACAGAACTATATTTTTCTCATTTTTAAACCCTCAGCAACTAGCACAGTGCCTGAATCACAGTAGGCGCTTGACAAAATATGTGAGGAATGAATGAAATTCTCTTCTCATGGGAAACAGTGAGTTAGCTAAAAGCAGGGAGTAACTGAGAGATGGATGCCAGCTTTTTTTTCTGAAGACAGAGGAGCAGTTAGCATGTTTTTGGAGACGGAGGTCGGAATTCACTTCTGAAGCTAGATAGCCCCTTCATTTTTGGTAGGAAAAAAATTTGGGTTGGGGGAGAGAATAGCTATTGAGCTACACAAATGTGAAAAAAGAGTTCCTTTCTAAAATGAGATGTTTGGAGATAAGGAGATGCCAAACCATTCTGCACAATAACGTAAAAAATTTTCCCTCTGTAACTAGAGTTACAGCTCTCCACATTGCTTCTGTTTAGAAAAAGTATGTTTTCTTTCTGTGTGTACTCATGGAAGTAAGCTAAATTCCCAGGAGGGAGACATACACATGGCTACTGCATCATGGCATAGGACCAGGGGCTAAGGGGAGAAGGAGCTTGGCTCACGTGATCACAGATAATTAGTCCAGTTTTGACTTTTTGTTTGTTTTGGACTTTGCCATTATTTGGTTAGTCCAAATCTTTAATGAAGTTTTACCAAATATTAGAATCTTGTCTGGGTTGTACTTTTCGTAATGAAGGGATGGGCCTGGATTTACATTTTGGACAAGGAAGAATGGTAGTTTGGGAGAAGAGGGCTTCAAGCCAGTAGGAGCAATGGTATGGATCCAGGCCATTAGTAAGGAGGCATGTGGCCACTGGAAGGATTTCTTCCAGAAATCCTGGATGAGCCTTAATTCTTGGGGATTCTGAGAAACACTTGAAAATGGGAATCTGACAAAACATGGGCAGAAAGAAAGAAAGAAAGAGGGAGGGAGGGAGGGAGGGAGGGGTGAGGGAAGAAAAAGACAGAAGAAGAAAGAAAGAAAGCAAAAAAGAAAAAGAAAGACGGAAGGAAGGAATTGAAGGAAGAAGGAAGGAAAAGGGAGGAAGGAAGAGAGAGAGAAGAGAGCAGGAAGGAGACGAACGCAAGACTCAAGAAAGAAAGAAAGAAAGAAAGAAAGAAAGAAAGAAAGAAAGAAAGATTGATTCTTCCAGATTGGAAAGGAGAAAGTAAGATATCTTTATAGACAGATGATATTTTCTTAAGGCAACTCTAAGGAACAGACAGACACACACACACACACACACACACACACACACACACACACAGACAACTATTAGAATTGATAAATGAGTTCAGCAAGGTTACAGGATACAAAATCAATATACAAAAATCAATTGTATTTTCATGAACTTAACAATGGACAATCCAAAAGTGGAATTAAGAAAGTAATTCCATTTATAATAGCATCAAAAAGAATAAAATACTTAAAAATAAATTTAACAAAAGAAGTACACTTGTATAACAAAAACTATAAAAAATTATTTAAATAAATTAAAGAAGACCTAAATAAATGGAAAGACATCCCACTTTTATGCATGGCAATATGCCCCTAATCAATCTGCAGATTCAGTGCAAACCCTATTTAAAAATTCCAGCTTGATCTTTCTTTCTTTCCTTCTCTCTCTCTCTCTTTCTTTCTTTTTGCTGAAATAGATAAGCTGATCCTAAAATTCATACAGAAATGCAAGGGACCTAGAATAGCCAAAACAAGCTTGAAAAAGAAAAAAAAATTTGAAGGACCCACACTTCCTGATTTCACAACTTATGACAAAGCTACAGTAATCAAGATGGTATGGTACTGGGATAAAGATAAATATCTGGATTGACAGAATAGACTTGAGAGTTTAAAAATAAATCTTTACATTTATGGTCAATTGATTTTCCAAAGAGTGCCAATATAATTCAATGAGAAAAGAATAGTATTTTCAACAAATGGTGCTGGGACAACTGAATATCCACATTTAGAAGAACAAAGCTGTGCCTTTACCTCAGACCACATAGAGAAATTAACTCAAAATGGATCAAAGATCTAAATGTAGGAGCTAAAATTATAAAACTGTTAGAAAACACATCAGTGCAATTATTTGTGACCTTGGATTAGGCAATGGTTTCTTAGCTGTGACACCAAAAGAACAAGCAACCCAAGAAAAAATAAATTTTATTTAGTTATCATTTAAACTTAAAAAAGCTTTTGCACTTCAAAGGACACCATCAAGAAAGTGAAAGACAGCCCAGGTGATACGGTTTGGCTGTGTTCTCACCCAAATCTCATCTTGAATTGTAGTTCCCATAATTCCCATGTATCGTGGGAGGGACCTGGTGGGAGGTAATTGAATCATGGAGGCAGGTCTTTCCTGTGCTGTTCTTATGATAGTGAATAAGTCTTATGAGATTTGATGGTTTTATAAAGGGAAGTTCCCGTGCACACACTCTCTTGCCTGACGCCATGTAAGACGTGACTTTGCTCCTCATTTGCCTTCTGCCATCATTGTGAGGCCTCCCCAGCCACATGGAACTGTGAGTCAATTAAATCTCTTTCCTTTATAAATTATCCAGTCTAGAGTGTGTCTTTATCAGCAGCGTGAGAACAGACTAATACACCAAGAAATGGGAGAAAATATTTGCAAATCATATATCTAATAAAGACTTGTATCCAGATTACATGAAGAATGCTTACAACTAAATAATAAAAATGACAAATAGCCAAATACGAAAATGGGAAAATGATCTGAATAGACAGTTCTCCAAAGAAGATATCCCATCAGACAATAAGCACATGAAAATATGCTTGATATCATTAGTCATCAGATAAATATATGTGAAAACCACAATTAGATACCAATTTATGCCTACTGGGTGGCTATAATAAAAAAAACGGACAATAGCAAATGTTGATAAGGTATAGAGAAGTACAGAACCCTCATCCACTGCTGGTAGGAATGTAAAATGATGCAGCTGCTTTGGAAAAGGCTCTGGTAGTTCCTGAAGAGATTAAACAGTTACCGTATTACCCAGCAATTCTACTCCCAGGCATTTACCTAAGAGAACTGAAAACATGTTCACAGAAAAACTTGTACATGAACGTTCATAGCAGCACTATTCATGTTTGCCCAAAAGTAGATACAACCCAAATATCTCTCAACTGATGAGTGGATAAACAGAACGTAGCACACCACACAATGGACTATTATTCAGCCATGAAAGGGAATGAAGTCCTGATGCGTACTACCACATGGATGAACCTTGAAAATATTATGCTAAATGAAAGAAGCCAAACACTAAAGGCCACATATTGTATGATTCCATTTATATGAAACGTCCAGAACAGGCAAATCCATAAAGAGAATGCAGCTGAGTTGTTGCCAGGGGAAGGAGGAAATGGGGAGTACTAATGGGTAGGGGGATTATTTCGGGGATGATGAAAATGTTCTAGAATTAGATAGTGGTGATCAATGCACAACTTTGTGAATGTGCTAAAAACCACTGAACTGTATACTTTATGCCTTCTAAGGGTGATTTTTTTAGTATGCACTTTTTTTTTTTTTTTTTTAAAGCATTGAGTCTTAAGATGGAGAAGGTACCTCCTCACATGCCAAAGAATAAGTAAGAAGCTGGTTCCCAGAGGCCATAACAAATCCTTCTATGCAGTGATAAAGAGAGAGGTGGCTTCTGAGGCACTGGGGACTAAGGGGATGTGGAACAGCAGAGCAGGACTGTGGATGACCTATGAGATACATCTCTCTGTGGGGACCCCTATCGAGATATAAGGAAGGAGAGTGGAAGTCCTGCCATTTGACTCATGGAGGGATAGTGAATCACCCACTTGGAGACACACCTCCAAAGTGACTCATACAGGTGCCACAAAATTATGGTGCCTAGGAGACATTTGAGTCATATTATTTAGCTCCAATCATAGTTAATGCCAGAACACATAAAAATAAATCATTTGGTTGTAGAATTATTGGGCAACGTGCCTTTAGTGACAATGATAATCCATTTATAATCTATAATACCACATGTACATCATGCCTAATACAAAGGGCCCACTGCAGTTATAATTGATTCAAGATGATAATATTGCATAGAGAAATGGGGATTTAGGCATAGGTGAGAGAAAAACAGGAAACAACAATATTGGTAAAAAAAAAAAAAAAAGGATAAAATTATCCTTGGTTGGTATCATTCTAATGATCATATTTTAATTACCTGTATTTTATCTGATAGTAAATTTACTGAAATCCATATCCTCTCTAACTTTCTTGTTCCTAAAAGCCACTGGCCTTGGGAGGGTGGGTAGTGCCATTACCTGATGCTATAATATAGAGAACTGCAACCAATTCCTCAGTCAGAAAGCGTCTATCTCATTAGTTGGGTCTTACCAATATTGTGATGTGTTTTATTTTTATTGTTATCAACTGGTTATGCCTTATGAAATTTTGACTCTACTCTAATAGATGTTATGGAAAAATTTGAATTACTTTTTGCCAAAGCTGGAGATCTGGCCTGGCCAAGCGAAGCTGTGGGCCAGATGGGGGTGAAGTAGACAGGGTGGGCCACACTTGCACATTACTCTTTTTTTTTTTTTTTGACAACTAAAATCCTTTATTACATTTTTGTGATGAAATACTTCAAACATACAGAAAATTACACACAAAATAACAAAATGGCACCCATATACTCACAACTCAGTCCTTCCAAAGTCTAATATTTTGCCTTAGTTGAAATTATTTTGAGGATATTAGATATAATGGAAACTATTAAAGTTATTTATGAAATCCTCTTGCTCCCTCTTCTTTCCCAGAGATGATCACTTTTAAAATATTGTGCTTACTTTCTTGCAAGTTTTTACATTGTTAACTCTTTTTGAATTCAGTGTGTGTGTGTATATGTGTGTTTTAAATTCAGTTTGATTTTGAAATGTATAAATGTATCTTTTTTGATACATGTTGCTCTGGCTCACTCTTTTGATTATTTGGATTCAATCAAATGAATAAATCATTATTTATTTATTCTCTGTTGATAGGCATTTAGATTGTTTTCAGATTTTTTCACTATTATAAGCAATACTGAAATGAACATTCTGTTATCTGTCTTCTTGTACACACTTGCCAAAAATTACAAATACTGGCCAAATCATGAAACTGGTCAAAAGATATGTACAACTTTAGCTTCATAAAATATTGAGAAATTATCCTCCAAAGTAGTTGTATGAGTTTATGCTTCCATTATTGATGCATAAGAGTATCAATTTCTTTAAAGATAATGACAACGAATTTTTTTTCCTACCTTGCACATCAGTCTTTTTAAAGGTGCCAGCATCTGCTGGGGAAGGAGGGATGTCATCACGCAGCATGCAACCCAGGGGACAAACCTTGTCACCTGCTCTCCTGGATTAAAAACAGGCATTGATTTGATCACAGTCATGCTGTTAAAATTCAAATTGAATATAGAAGTAAATATTATGGGAAAAGTGTTTTCATTAGATCATAGCTAGTTTCTTTTTCATAATTTTTTCTTCCTAGCTAACCATTCTTTATTTGCTATTTTTTATTCCCTTTGTCAACCTATAATGTTTTTTGGAGGTTACACGTTTATACATAATGGTACAAAGAGTTACCTATTAATTCACTTACAAAATTCTGTAATATGGTTTATTTTACTCTTTGCCCAAACTGTAGGTAGGCCTAAGATTGAGTAGAACCAAGCAAAGACAAACCCAAAAGAAGCCTGTAATTTGGGGCACATGCCAAGAGGGCATTCACAGATGGGACAATGGTATGAGCAGCCTGGCTCCTCCTGTTGGTTTGTGCATGGAGGAATACGGGAAACACATGAAATTTGGAGCCTGCAGACCTAGATTAGAGTTTTGACTAAGCCACTTCCTAGGCATGTGACTTGACCTTTTCCAGTGTGTTTTGTCATTTATAAAATGGAGATAGACAAACAATACCTGCTTCATAAGGTGGTGAGAATTAGATGAGATTATGTGTGTGGAAGCACATTTTCCATTAAAGCTCTGTATGTGTGTGCATGTTTTGTCTGTGTCACTGCTGTTTCCTTTCTTCTTCATTGCTAAGAGCATCCCAATTTTATATGGGACATTTGATCTTAGCTAATAATTTCTATTCCATCCACCTGCTTCCATTTATTTCTTTTCTTAGCCTCCTTTGCAGCCACGAGACCCGGTTCCAGTCAAAGAGATGTAAAGGGAAGTCACCTTGGGGCTTCTGGGAGAGAGTTTCCTCCTTGGGAAGAAAAGCCCCTTTTCCCATCATCACTGCTATTCCTTCTTGTTTGGATGCTTGTAAAATGTCCTAACACTTGGAGCTGTGGCAGCCATCTTGGGAACACACGTTAAGAAGCATGAGGATGAAAAGCTGACTTGTTAAGAGTGGCAGAGTAGATCCACCTTCCCAAAGAGGATCTGGGAAGAGCCTGAGAGTGTTTGACTTCGTAGAATTTCTGAACCAGCCCATAACTACCTTCCTTTAAGTTCCTAGGTTTGTGAGATGATTAAATGACTGTTGATTGAGCCACTGCTAGTTAGGTTTTCTGTTACTTGCAAGCAGATGCATCCTGTTACCATATTTGTATGTGCTTATGTGGGGCATACAGATGAGTGTGGTTCCTTGAGGGCACTGTGGTATAACAGGAAAGAGCACTAACTTTGAAAGTCAAAAGCTGGGGATAACTGGCTCTGAAATGACAGTCTGAGCCTTGGCTTACTGATTGATAAAATTGGAAGAATGCCACTGAACCCACAGGGCTGTTGGGAGGACTAAATAAAATAATACAAATGAAAGCACTTTGCAACTGAGCCAGGGTTCTGTAGATGTAAGATGTTGTTAGATATCCTGCTCTTTGACCATAGGGGAGGAGGGGTGAAGGCATGCAGGTAGGAATGACTTAAGTGAATTTTGATTTTGTCAACACCCCCCCAACCATACCCCTCTTTGTGATCTCCACTGAAATATGCCCAAAGGACTCAACCTACCCCTCAATGCCCAGTACCCCCTAGCTCTCCATTTTTCACACTTTAAGGCTATGTTTTTCCAACTTCTCTTCCTATCTCAATCCTCTCAAAAAGAAATGGACTCATCTTGTGCCCCATCCCTTCAGGCCCAGTTAATTGTCACTCACCAACCTGGTATGTGTTGGTGTGTGTCAGAGAGTTCTTCTGTTACCCTTGTCAAACAACATGTGTTTTTTTGTTTGTTTGTTTGTTTGTTTTTTGAGGCAGAGTCTCGCTCTGTTGCCCAGGCTGGAGTGCAGTGGCATGATCTGGGCTCACTGCAACCTCCGTCTCCCAGGTTCAAGTGATTCTCATGCCTCAGCCTCCTGAGTAGCTGGGATTAGAGATGCGCACCACCATGCCCAGCTAATTTTTGTAATTTTTTTTAGTAGAGATGGGGTTTCACCATGTTGGCCAGGCCAGTCTCGAACTCCTGACCTCAAGTGACCTGCCTGCCTCGGCCTCCCAAAGTGCTGGGATTACAGGCGTGAGCCACCGCACCCAGCCAGCATATGTCTTTTTATGGAATCTTAAATCAATAACCTGACAACAGGAGTAGAAATTTCAGGCTATTGCAAGAAGTCAAGGAAAAGCACTTGGCTTCTTGGTGCCTCTTGGAGACCCAACTGGGAGAGCTGCTCAGCTCACAACTATTCCCCTTTCTGGGAAGGACCTAATGCATAGGTATGTACCCCAATGGCCTCCTCTATGCTCGGTAACCTTGCTACTAACCAGGAGTGCGGTATTGACTCAGGCTGGGGCAACCAGAGCCCTGAGGTCTTTAAAATTGGAGCTGCAGAAATAGATTCATCATTCTCTAGTGAGGTCTGAGTTCTTGGTTCCGGTAATTGATGAGGTTCACCTGCACCCCTGCCCTTCCTCTCACAATATGAAACCTTCCTAATAAATTCTTTTTTCTTAGTTTGGGTTGCCTCAACTCCAAATGCTGAGACAAGGACTTGGTTGCAGGTGATCTACTTGGGGGATGATCCCAGAGAATGCAAGCAGGGGAAGTGAGGGAAAAGAGGAAGCCAATAAGGGTATATTAATGAGCAAATCCCCATGGTGGGCAGCTGGGGCTCGGTCCTGCTGGGGACCTCTGGGAAACTGTAGATCACACCTCAGAATCTTCCGACCACAGGATGAGGAAGTGGGGACATCTATCGCTCGACTTTCATTCCCATTGGTTGAGGCTTGTCCCTAGGGGTGTTTTTTCCTGGCACTTATGGGTTATGTCTCCTGCTTCTGGATGATATGCAGAGCCCCAGTGTAGAGAAAAAGAGAGAGGTATGAAGCTGACAGTGTACTGGAAGCTGCCTACAGCTACAGAACTCAGGTGGACAGAAGTGATACTGAGAAAGACATTGACTGTCTGCCACACCCCTCCTAGCTTAAACTTGTTCCCTTTGGGTTACTGTGACTTATGACCAACAGAGCCCTGGTTATGCAGCTCACCTTAGTTTTTCCCACAGAGGCAGCCACACTCACATTGGGCCAGCCCTGTGTACAAGGCATTTCTGCCAGGAGCAGTTTCCTCAATGTATACACCATCAGTGGCTACTGAGAGGCCACTGGGGCAAAAGGATTGTGGTAAAATGCATGGGTTAACTTCAGGACAAGGGGCCAAAAATGGCTCATTGTTGGTCCATGGAGTGATGCCATCATTTGTCTGGTGAAGAGCTCTGAACACACAGAAGTAGCCAAACACTTGGAGAAATATTAAGGTGCTCACTATATTCTCTTCTCCAGTGTATAAATAACTCACTTTTGGCACCATGTGATCTCAAAGGATGATGTCTAAACTGAATTTTAAAGATACAATTCTTTTGAACAGCACATGAACAGAACTTAATGGTGAACCCCAATCTAAAATGAACCAAAATTATCTGTTGACCTCCTAAACTCCTAGAAAGTTGGTTTTCCTTTTACAGTTCTGAAAAAAGCCAACTACTTCCATCTGGAATGCATTCAGCTACAGGGAACAGAAGCCTGATGTCTAGGGTTCCTACAAATTGGAGCTTTTTTTCCTCACGTAACAAGAAGACTGGTAAGCGATGATTGCTGGTAATATATTTCAGTGGCTTGACCATACTGTCAAGAACTCAGACATGGAGCTCACTTCCACAGTGGATGGATTTTAAGTCTCTCCACTCTGTTTAATACTTCTACTGAAGTACAACTCTATGTAAAGGTAATTTCAGAGACTGGAGAGGTTAAAAAATATTAAAAGTCGTGTTAAAAATAATGAGCATGTATCTTAGGATTTGGAAGTTTTCTCTTTAAAAAATGTTTTGCCTTGTACCTGCTCCTGGCCCTTGTCATATTTAAAATAGACATTTCTTCTTTGTTCTGTTGTCTCATGTGCTCTAGGGTCAAAATCTTTGTCACTAGTAGAGGCAGTAGAGCAGAGTGGGCAGGGCTCTGGGCCCTGGAACCTCACCAGCCTGTCGGTCTTGGACCATTTTTGACCTACAAAAAGGGCAATGTCATATAGTTCAACTTAATAGGATAATTATCATTATTTGGTGACTATTTGTTGAGTACTTATTATTAAGTAACTTTAACAGCTCCCAAGTGACCAAGCTAGGATTCAAGCCTTGTTTAATGTCACTACCCCTGCTGAGAGGCATGGTGCCATGCTGACACCCCACCCCACCCCCCCAATTTTTATTGAATGCTCATCTTCTGGCATCCAGGTAATAAAGCTAAAGATAGACTTTTCCTACTTTTTGAACTTTGCTATACCCCCTCAGAATATATGAGAAAATGCAGCCAGCATCTTCTGGAAGATTAGGAGGGCACATAAGATACCATAGCCACCTCCTGGCTGACATTTGAGCCCTGCTTTCCGCACGGTCAAGCCTTTTGGAGGCAGCCAGCGTATGGCTTGTATCAAACTCTATATTTAGGAAGAACAACTGTGAGCTATGACAGGAATTCTCTTTAACACTTAGCCTTAACGGTTTAAGTTCCCCTCCAGCCCCGAGCCAGGAGCAGCTCTCAATACTGGGAGAGGCACAGAGCACTCGAGCTATTTCAGCCACATAGAAAAGCATCGGAATTGAGATCGCAGCTCAGAGGACACCGGGCACCCCTTCCACCTTACAAGGAGCTTTATATTCTTGCATCTGGCTGCCTGGGACTTTCCTTAGGCAGTAAACAAATACATAAAGCAGGTAAGCAGAAGGACCCAGCTCCCAGCAACTGGGTTTTCTAAAGGAAATTTCCTTGATACCTAACTTGAAGTGACTACTTTTAACTTTGTAGGCTTGTAACCAGTGAGTATAGCTTCCTTGTAAATTCATTTTTCATTGGTGGTATTGCTGATTCTGTTTATAAATTGTGAGGGGTGAGGGTGCTGAAAGAATATTGAACTACGCAAATACTGAAGGGCAGTTTTCATCGATAGTGGCAATAATAAAATGTCCACAGTCTAGAAATTATAACTGTGACCTTGAAGCTGTGCTGGCCAGGATTAGTCGGTCAGCTGCAGATTGATTGAAGCCCTAAGCCAAGAAATCATCAGAATTTGGGCCAGAGAAAAGCTATAATGCTAATTCTTTGATTCACCAAAATGCAAATGATTGCCAGAGTTTTTATACAGTACAAGTTTAAAATGATTTTCTCCTTTCCCTAAGCACTAGGCTTGGTCTTAATGATAAAGTTCTATCAATGATAGAACCATCTTTTAAAATCTTCACTTTGGTCACAGTATTCCCATACTCAGCAGGGTAGAGGGCAGCACTCACTGTCCCTTTCTATGTGGGCACCAGGTTCTGAAGCATGAGAACACTAAGAGTACCTCTTTCCTCTCAGCATATTTAAAGCAGAGTGAATAAGGAGTTAGTCAGTTCAGACAGCTGAACATCTTTCTACACCCTTCTCAGGAATTATTTTTAGCTACAGGACAGAAGATAATTCCCTTTGAGGTGGAGCTTTACCCACTTATTCGAACTTTAAAAAGAACAAACAAAGCTCTTATCTCTGAATAGTGATTGATTTTCCTCTGAATCCCTTCTTATTAAATGAGTGATATTACTATTGACAAATTTTTAGTAAGTCAAAGAGTTCTATTTAGAAGTCAGATATTAGGTGCTACCCAATCAAAGACAAGCAGGGATATATCATAGGTGACTCAGCATACAGACCATTAATGGTCCCCACCGACTTAAAGAACTGCCAGGAAAACTCAGCGGTGCTCAGCTGGCAAGCGTTTTCATTATATTATAGGCTTTGTAAAAGTCAGTATACGCCTTGTCAAACTTTCCATGTTTCAAAACTTTAGCCAGAACCGGGAGACATAGTAATTGAGTGCTGTAAAGAGTACCTCTCTGGATGAAAAGCGGTGGCCCTCATGGGAGTGGAGTGTGTATCTAAGGCATAGTTTTCTTTTCTTGGTCCGGGGACGAAGCATGCAGATGAAGAAGGAAGGTGTGTTCCACACTCTACATCCCTGATAGAGGTGACTGCATGGCCAGGGAAACAGGGAACACTGTCTATTTTTATTCATCAGTATGCTTTGCCCTGATTTCTCTGAAAATAATGAGGACAGCAGGAACTGCTGCTGAACTGATTTACACAAATGTTATCCAGCCTGTTTGTGAGGAATGAGAGTTGGGATCTGACCAGCTTTCTATAGATGTCTCTTTCAAAGATTGACATGCATGTTAAGAGATTTGTATGCAAATTGGAATATACCAAAATTATACAGGAGACAAGGCCCATCCATTCTTGAGGCTCAGAGGTTCACACAAAAGCAGCAATCCAGTAGTAAGTTAAATCAGTCCATTGAAAATATAAAATTGGTTTTTTAAAAAAATACAGTATAACATTCACTGACTAATTTTAAAAAACATTTCAACTTGCTATTGTCATAACATAAAGAAATTTTCTAATCTCTGTTTCAAACTGATATACAATAACTTTTTGGACAAGTTCCCAAGTGATATTAGTTAAACTTTAGTTGTACACACACAGAGAATACCATATGCTGAGATATTTAAAGTTCTGTGAAAATTATTGCTTTGTATGACTTCTAACAGCTTTTGAGGAATAAAAACATTAAAAATTAAGCTACCAAGCTTTTCTTTTTGGAATTAAGCTGTGTGTCCTAGATCCACAAATTAAAAATCCTTCATTTCTTTATGACGCTGCAGGAAAGACAGCAATCTATTTGAAACATATCATAGAGAAAAATGTATCCTTGACTGTTCCATTTGTTGTTGCTTTTTAATTTTGTAACCATATTAAAAATAATTCTACCTAGACCCTTATGCATGGAGGCTATATCTATATGTTACAAAGACATTCAGGTGAAACTTTAAAAAAAGAGTTCTATTGTTTTCATGTATGTGGCTCCAAAAACTATATATTTGGATACCCTGAGTATAGAGGTTTTTAAAAAATATGGAATTGTTTCACTTCACATAATAGAGCCTAAGACTTTGGAGATTTCAAAAAACTTTTTTTCACAGAGTTCTTTTCAGATCTTTTATCTCTACAGGTGTTGGGGAACATACCTATAAAAATTATTACTCTGAACTTAAAGCTGGAGATGAGTACAGCACTCCAAGGTCATTAGCTATGGATGATGGTAATAAACAATAAATATTTGCATCATTCTTTACAGTTCACAAGGCCTTTTCAGGAGCATGTATGTCATATGGATTCTTACCACAACCTGTGAAGCAGGTAAAATTTAAAGAAGAGGAAATGCGCTTAGAAATATTGAGTGACATTGCCCAGGTTACACAAGATGTGTGGCAAATGCCAACACTGCTTTTTGCATTCTTTTACTCACCAGTGAACACATCACTTACACCAGTTGATAGACCTCGATCAACCTGTTTTACAGTTTGGGTTTAAAACACAGCATGGTTTGAATTCAATGAATTTTTAATTTTTCAGTTGGTCCTGCTGACATTTAATAGGCCAAGCTACAAAAACAGGCCAGAGCTGGGCCATTCCCTTCTCCCCTATCTCCAGTAAGTTGCATCCCGCATCCCCTAATGTGCTGTAGTCACTGTGCACTAAATCAGGTCTCACATGCTTAAAGAAAGCAAAAGTCCTTTGGGAAGGAAGCACTTCTACATCTTGAGGATTTGATATGGTCATGTGTAAGTCTTCCTTGCCTCCTAGAAAGAAAAGTTTACAGGTGAGGCTTGCTGTCTGCCTGTGTTTACAGAGCCTGGGCTCTGTATGAGGCACCTGGTTGAAAGCATAGGGTAGGGGCACACAGAGCAGGAGATGGGACCTACGTCCTCAGAGCATCTCCTAGGTTGCTGGGCAGAACAGATACTGCACAGCAAGTAGAGAGCATTGCAGCAGTTAAGGAAGTGGTACAGGCCATTTCTTTTTGGGTGTTCAACAAAGAGGAGGCACTCCCAATGAACTATAGCAGCCCTGGCAATTATGAATTCAGATTAAAAGTTCCGTTTCAAACCAAGAACTTCAGAGGCCCGGAACAAAGGTGTTTTATTCCCACAATCTCTTTGCTTTGCTGCTCTTGGCAGAAGGTCAGGAGGGCAGGGAAGGAGATGATAGCACCTTTCAAGTTTCTGATTGTATATCATTAGCATCAGGGGCGAGGCGTCTCACCATTTCTCCTCCTGAATGATTTATCCTGGCGCTCTAGTGTTCCCTCACCCGAGGCATTGGGAAGGAGAGTCTCTTAGTAACTTTGGAAACTGAGACTGAAAGAATATATGGCCAGTGAAAGGGGTGACTGCCCAGTTGAATCATGAGTTAAATTCTAATTTATCAAGACTGAGAATCTGAATGCTGCCACCTCTAACAGTTTCTTACTTGTTTTTTTAGGGATAAGACTGCATGAATATGTCGAAACAGCCAGTTTCCAATGTTAGAGCCATCCAGGTAAGTAGGTATATTTGTATTTTAACAACAGCTCTGCAACTTCTTGCCTGATTGCTTAGTAAGTCATTTCTGGTGATTGTTCACTCCTAGCTCATGATGAACTTCAAGAAGAAAATAAAGTTCTTCATAAGATTTGTAAGGTACAATTGAGAAAGGATATAAAACCAGTTAGGTATAACTGAGACAGGAGAAGTAAGCTATTTTTGTTTAATTGTTCTGAATTATAAGACAATCAGTCCATAAGTGAGAATTAAATTATCTTCTAAAAAATGTAGTGTGTATGTTTTTTGATATGTTTTTGATGTGTTCATTGATAGAGGATATATTCAATTTTATTTTTAATTTCCAATTGATATGTGCGCAAACAGATGAGTCACAGTTTGTTGACTCATCTGTTTGAAATACATCTTTCTTTAAATAATATCCTTTTGTAGTTAAGTGTCCTTCCCAGGGCTTGGGTATTTATCTTTTAAAATTCACATGTTATTAGTTCTCCACATGCCCTCCCAGCAAACAAATTCCTTGGTTGTTTAAACTGACTTAAGTGTCACCCACAAAAAGGGAAGGAGGAAGCAGGCATTTGGAAACAAAAATACAATTATGAAAATAACTTTCAGTATTTGTTTTTACTCAATACTTAATTTGTTATTTCTCTTAAGGGCTCTGTATTTGACTCTCAACGGGCTTCCACCCTGAAACTCTGGGCACAATGCTTTATTGTAAAATTCCATCTTTCCATCAACATGGACCCTGTCTGTGCTTTCTCCAAAGGAACTTTTTTCTTGGACTTTCCTGAATACTGCAGGTCATGTGGCAGTTCCTGAATATTTTAGGCCTGATGTACCATCACAACAGAAACACAATCATAAATGGTTGACTGTATTGTGGAGGGCTGTGCTTGTGGCCAGGTTATAAACACGTCATCAAGGGGTTTAGAAATCCTAGCAAACACCACTGATAGAAGTAGGTGGAGGGACAGATCTTTCCTTGTCACGACTAATACAGATCCTTAAATTGAAGAGGTTCTTAAGTGGCAGGATGTACAACAACCTCTGGAAACATGTCATTGAACAAACCACCAAGTAAGGGCCTATGCATTTGGCAAGATTCCACTCTGCATTGTCACATCCAGCCCTCTGGTGTCTACCTAGTGAGCCTCTGACTTCCATGACAGTGGTAGTGGAATTATATTTTGTATCCCAGACCTGTGGACATCCTTGAGCCTTTGAATCTTCTCTTTTACCCAGTGTAGAAGCAGTTAGTAGCATGGGCTCTGAAACTATATTACTAGGGTCCTTAATCCAACCTGGACTGGTGTAAGATCATGGGAAAATTACTCTCCCTAATTGACCTCTCTGCGCCTCTATTTCCACATCTGTAAAATGGAGAAAAAATAATAGTATTCACTTCCTAGGGCTACATGTATAAAATGCTTAAAACGGCATAGTAGGCCGGGCGCAGTGGTTCATGCCTGTAATCCCAGCACTTTGGGAGGCTGAGGTGGGCGGATCACGAGGTCAGGAGATCAAGACCATCCTGGCTAACACAGTGAAACCCTGTCTCTACTAAAAATACAAAAAATTAGCCAGGCATTGTGGCACATACCTATAGTCCCAGCTACTCAGGAGGCTGAGGCAGGAGAATCGCTTGAACCTGGGAGGCGGAGGTTGCTGTGAGCCGAGATTGTGCCACTGCACTCCAGCCTGGGCAACAGAGTGAGACTCCATCTAAAAAAAAGGAAAAAACAAAAAAACAGCATAGTAAGCACACATTGAGTGTCAACCATTATTAGAATTATTATCATCATTCAGGAATACTTTATGTCAAAGTTGTGAGAAGTAATATCTTTTAATCACTGAATTTGAACCTCTGGAAGTGCTAAACATAAAAATTCCTTTTTATTTTTTCAGGACACAAAACCAGTCTTCTCTCGGGCTGCCTTTTTTCCCTCTTACTTTTAAAACAGAAAGTGTGTTAGTTTTTCTTCCTTAATGGTCCCTGGCCTCCCTCAAATCCACACTGAAAATTCACTAGCATTTTATTTACTAATTTTGACCTTGATATATTTTTAGATTTGTAATATTTTAAAAGCTGTGACTGACTGTTCTCAGTAGCCGTTATTATATCGCATTACAAAAGATCCATCCATTCTGCCAACAAAGGCAATACAGCGGTTCTTTATAGATGTGGTATTGCCTCTTTCGATATATTTTATGCCACACAAAAGGCCCACTTTAATGCAGCTTCAAATGAAATATTATTTCTTGTGGGTAAATAGGATCAGCACTATCTGATATTTTCCTATTATCTTTGCATTAACCTTAAGTAGGGTACATGAAATAAAATATGAACATGGTTACACCATACACAATGGTTTATAGTACGGACATTATCTAGGTTAGTCTTGTCTGGAACAAATAGAAGCCCTGATTAATAAGGGACTCTCCTCACTGTAAATACCATTTAAAGCTCTGAAATGTTCTACTCCATATCTTCTAGTCACTTATTTTTATTAGGATTTTATCTCCAATTCAATTCATTTGTTATTTCCTGAGTGCATAATATGTGCCAGGCACTGTGCTAAGTGTAGGGTATACACAAAGATGAATTGATCCCTGATCCATGTGTTTGAGGCGCTCAAGGTCTCCAGTACTTACTAGATGCAAGACTTTGGGAAAGTTATTTAGCCTCTTTGTGCCTCAGTGTCCTCATCTATCAAGAGAAGAATTAGTAACAGTCTTTATCTTATAGGATTACTATGAAGTTTAAATGAATTTAATGCTTGTCAATACTCAGCTCAGTGCCTGGTTCACCATAATTGCTTAATAAATATTAGCTATTATCATCATTCACCACCATCATCTACTTCAACAGCTCCCAAACTATGTTCCTTGGCATACTAGTTTTATGGGATGTTGTTATAGATTAGAGGCTAATATGGTTTAATGTTTGAAAATTTTTCTCAGAGTCCATAACTTGCTAATGGCATCAAGTTATTTCTAAGAGGGCAGAAACATATGCAATGTTTTCTAAACATATTGGACCTTTTCAGTGACTATCTTACAAGATAGTGTTTTGCAGTGCAAACTTCCAGAAACAATGACTTAGATTTCTAGTGTGTCTGGCTTGGGTGAATTTAAGTTACTTTTGACCATAGTTTGAACAGTCAGGCATTTCAGGAGTTGAATTAATGCACCTCCAGACAACATGGAGTCAAACAGTTACAAATCTCTGCAATGTTAGTTCACCTTTAGTCCACCTTTCTGTAAAATGGGGGCAATCATACTACTTAATAGGGTTATTATAATGAATAGACAAAATAATCCATGGCAAGTGCCTGGTTTATAGTATATAAATTCCTTCAGAGATGGGCCTTCTAACTATCCAAATAATGCATGGAATGGCCTTGGCTTTGTCTTCAACTTATTCCATCTCCTCCATGCACCAGAATAAGAGGGAGGCCAGAACTAGAACCACCCTTACAGGAGGTAGACAGTAGTCTTTCACATCCACACTGAAGAAGAGATGACTTTTGAATTGTAAAGGGATTCTAATCCTACACTTCTCTTTAGTTGTATTAGTTAAATCTCTGCCGGGGCATAAAAATATCCTGAAAGAATCAGTTGATTCTTTCTTAGCCTGGAGAGGGCCTTTGTCCCCTAAGCAGCTGATAAAGTTCTATGCCAGAGGTTGACAAATCTTTTACATAAAGGACCAGATAATAAATATTTTAGGCTTTGTGAGTTGTTTGGTCTGTTCCCACTACTGAGCTCTGCTGTTGTACCACAAAAGCAGCCATAGGCAGTATGTAAATGAATGACTGTGGCTATGTCCCAGTGAAACTTTATTTACAAAATCAGGTGGTGGACTGGATTTGGCCTGTGGGCTATAGATTGCCAACTCCGGTTCTGGTCTCTCCAGGCTGCTTCTTACAACCCCACTGTTGGTGGGAATTGAGCTGCAACCAAGGTAACATCAGCACACTCTGCATATTGGGTCCTCTCCCTCAAATGAAAGAATTTGACATGACAGGTGGTGGGGAAAGCTAGAACTGCTGGAACCTAATCCCATCAGCGATCTGTTTGGTGACTCTAATGAGACCAAGTGACACCAGCCACTGGCAGCACCTGCCTGTCTTTCTTTCTCCTGAACACACCCACTTTGGGAACCACCACAGGCCTCCTTAGGGCCCCAATTCACACAGAGCCAATCTTCTCTGGATTGTCACTGATCCTTTCTCTCCACCGTTAATGAAAGTAAGCTGAGTATTACTTGTCCTCTTCCATGAGATCTGAGAACTTCATGGCTAACCAAAAAAGAGTCCTGTGCCCCAGTCTTAGCTCTACTGTGTAAATTCACACCCCTGGTCCTTGTGATCTTCAAAGGGAGAGGCTTCAGTTAAATGACTTCTAAGTCTCTGTCCAGCTTGTAAGTCTGTGAACTTCTTGAGAATAACTTCTAAGGTTTATTATCAGGATGACAATAATAGTTTCAGTTTATTCAAGGTTTACCATATACCTGGCCCAGTGCAGTGGGATTTCCATGGATCATAATATTAGGTTTAGAAAAGTGAAGTAACTCCCCCAGGATTATACAATTTGTAAGTAGGATAGTCAAGCCCTAACATCAGTTATTCAGTCTGATCCCAAAGCTTGTGTTTGGAACCACTCTGCAATGCTGTCTTTACTTACTGTCCCCACCATTGGCACAGAGAGTAAGGCTGGAGGAGTGGGTGTGGACCATCTTAAGGATAATCATAAGCACCAAGGCTACTTGAGAGGCAATTACCGTTTTATGGACGCTGGGTGCCTCCCTTTTAAAGAACTCAATATTTAGAAACACTGTCGGCATTTCAGTAAAGAAGATAGTCTACACTGATTAAAGTCACCTTAAGAGTAAGTTGCCTTGGAGTTAAAAGTACAAAGTAAAGAGAGGCAATGATAAACATGGTCCTGAAATTCAAACAACCATGGCTAAATCAACTTAAGCCGTTTGTAAAACTAAATCTAACTTATGATACATTTGAAAAAAATTATATGAGTCCTACATCATTAGTGAGTATGTGGCTTCTTAGCATGGGAAGTTTTCTGTTGCTACCCAATCTATGTGTAGAAGAGAAAGAGAATATTCTGACGCTCCATGTTTCAGTACTTCTTTCCTTTCCCCACTAGTTGTCATTGTTCTTCCACTCTTCTTCATCTAGGGCATAATGTGGAAGAAGAAAGCAGTTTCCATGAAAGATGAAAATATTTACAGATAGGCATTAAAGACTCTAAGTGTTTCCTGTGTAGGATTTCCAGTTTAAAAATGATTCCAAATATATGACAATCATTGGTATAGAGGAATAGACTATCACCATCCATTGTTAATCTGATAGATTAAAGCTAAAAATCATAATGATCATACATGCCTTCTTTCAATATTTTATTTAAATTTAAAACATTAAAAATTAACTTTCATTTGCCATTTGTTTTAATGTAGAGACAAGCCCTTTTCTTTGATCATAGATCTACTGTTTCTTACATAAACCACTATAATACATTGTTTATGATTTCCAATGCTGGTTTCTTTTAAGTGTATTAAGAACTGGAATGTAGGAGTCTTACTCTCAAGTGGGTTCAGTATTACCTCCAGCTAATGACCATTGCGGCTCTGCCTAGCTCTATATTTGTGACATGAGGCAAAGCAGTCATACACTTGCAAAAAGATGTCATGTTTTTTTATATTGACATCCAAAAGCACTTCAGAAATACAACCTGCCCCCGACCAATTGTGCACATTATCTTAATAGCTGTACAGTACATTCTTGAAATCTGCCTTTCTCTGGATGATGAGATTACAGTTGAGTCATTCAGGAAATTATTGAAGAGAACAAAAAAGTGTTGAGAACAGAGCAAAAATAAAAACATTTTCAATGTGAAACATCATGGGTGAAGAACACTGGCAAAGTAGAAGTTTCTCAAAATTGTGTTATGTGGGAAAGTTTTCCGTGTTTTGAATCCACTCCACATTTCAAGAATCCCTAAGCAGTTATGCATTCCAGTGATAAAGAATTTTATTTTAAAATAAGTTGACTATATTTTAGTAGGTAGATATGTATGTGTCTCTCATTTTATGTTAATATATCAAACAAGAATCTCATTTTCTAATCTGTTATGAAAAAACAAACCTCTTTCTGAAGTCTTCTGTAAAGATGCTATAAATCTCAAAATGTCATATCTTGCTCCGTTCAGAGAACGACTAAGACTGTGAGAATAGGAAAGAGCAGAAAGAAATAATGCAAAATGCAACCCTGTAGAATTTCCTCTGCCCATACTACAGAAGAATGGCATGGGGGAGGCTATAGATTCTGGCAGGAGCTGCTGGAATCCTTTGAAAAGTAAAGATCGAATCAGTATGGGGTCATCTGAAACAAATAATGCATTGGGAGGAAACTCCAGAAGCCTCTGAACTGTTCAGAAAACTCACAGTGGGTTCAGAAAAGGAGAGACAGAGTGGGGACAAAAAGGGAGGGGGAGATAAGAGAACAATGACTGTGGAAAGCAAAGTTCAATAGGAATTGTCAGTACCCAGCCGGCTGGCAGCTATCAGAATCCAACCCACTGGGGAAAGAAGATGTCATTCCATTGTAAGCCACACAGAAAGGGGTGTGGAGGAAATATTGTTTCCAGAATCCTCTGGGCTTAAAGCCCGGAGCCAAGCAAAGAGAACAATACAAATAATTAAGGGAGTAGTGGAATTAACTTACAGGGAATTCTTTCTACTTTTCTTCACCTAGTGAGATCAAGTGTAGTATTAATTTCACATCAGATAGGTCTTCTATCAGGGAACTGTATCCTATTCTGGCAAAAGATGATCTAGTGGATTTTTTTTTCCATTCCCAACTTGGAGGATGTAACAAATTATATATAGCTTGGGAAAGTGATGCACCAGGTCTGCTGCATCAGGGGCGTATTTTTAAATCTCTAAAATGAATAAACCTCAAGGAGGGAAAAGAAATACAAAGGATTGCATTACAAAAGGAAAAAAAGAGACTGCTTCCTTTGCATTTACATAGAATCTGTGGGGAGAAGGAAGCTTAACCTAATATCAACTCTAGGTCATTGATGTTAAACATTTTCTGTTTGTTTATTCTTTCATAAAAGTTTAGCTTGTATTTTAAGCCTATTTTTAGTAGCAAATACCATACTCAATTTGTAGGTAGAAAAATTAGTCGCTGAGAAAGTATTTCATTTGTGTTTAAACACAGAGTAAGTCAGTGAAAGAGACAAAATATGACCCAATTTTCTGGCCAATGGAATAAAAACCGAGAGCTACAGATCTACATATTTTCATCAAATTCAAATTATAAGGAATTTTTCTTATGGCTATAATTTATTCTATGACTTGTCACTCAAAGATTACTGCCCTACAATTATACTAATGAAATATCTCTAATCGTCTTGTTAATAGTATAATGCATGCTGCAATTGACAAAGCATGCCTCTTATACTCCCTTATTGGTGCACATTATGATTGAATGTTCGACATATTTTCAGGCTGCTTTGGTTCCTGTCAATATCTGCTGTCAAAAAAAAAACAAAAAAAACTCCATTTAGGTTTTTCTGATTTCTTGAGTGATGCTTTTAAAGAAGAAAAAGTGTCAAGTCGGTGAGTTAATGGCTCTTTTCAATGTGGCTTTTCTTTGGTATCTATTATGAAATTATCCATTTTATGTGCCCCTTTTCAAAGGCCACTCTCAAAGGGTAAGTCTCCAATATCAGAGCTGCTTTAGAGAATTTTAGAGCTGATGAGAGCTATTTTTGGCCACGTGAAAAGAGACGGGTTTGAGAGAGTGAGAAGGTCTGTCCCTAAAGTCAGGCAGCTTCCATTTGGAATCTTGCCTTTTCCTGGAACTATATGTATGACCTTGAGAGAATTAGCCTCTCCGAGGATTCATTTCTTCATCAGTAAAATGAAGATGATAATACTAACCTCAAAAGTTTGTTGTGAGGATGCAGGTATTTAAACCCTCCACCTCTGCCTGCTTTGCACTGTAGATATTCTTACAGTACTTCATTTGAAGGAAGGAAGGGTTCCCTGGTTAAGACGTTTGAAAACCATTGGCACAGCCTAACATTCATATTACAAATGGGGACAATGAGACCCAGAGCAATTGTTACTTTTTCAAGCACAGATAACTTGTGGCAACTGCTAGCATTAGGCTCTTTACACTACTGTAAGCCACCCATGAAACATGTAGAGGCCACATGGGGGCGCATCACTAAAATTAATCTCCAAACAGGAAAAGTAGTCATCTCATAACATGCCCTTCACAATATTATATTATTCTGAATGACCTTTACATGTCCCCTTACTAAAAACTACAATCTACTATAGAGCATATATACTTGATTAAATGAGTTAATTTAGCAATCAAGTCTTTCAGAAACAATATGATAACTTGAGCTCACCATTAGGAAGATGCCCCCTGTAGATGCTTAATAAATGGGTTGGGGTAGGGACAATTTAACTAAACTTTTAACTGGTTAACTTTTTCCCCAAATAATCTCTATATTGATTTTTCCTCTCTTTCATCCAAACTGTAGTGATGGAAATAGTCTATTGGTCCAATATGGATTATCTCCTGTATTATTTACACTGTCTTGATCTTCTTTATTCAGGCCCCTATGATATTTCATCCAATCTAAGATGCTGTCAATTGTAAAATACCATTATTTTACATCCTGCCAAAATAAAGCAAATGTGCCAACTAAAATTGTAGGACACTGCTGGTTGTAAGACACATTCTGACCAGAGATATTAAAAGAGATGCATCTTGGAATTCATGGAGTATGGCTCCATATTTGCCACCACATAAGACAAGTCTTTCTCCTCTCTTATGCTCCCTCCTCCTCCCACTCTAGGCCACCTGGTATTTCCATTACACGTAAGAATAGCATAGAAAGCTCAGCCTTAGGTTTTTAAAATGCTTTTCTCTAAAGTTGTGCTGGGTTTATATTTTAACATATGTGGTACATACTGATTAAAAATACTCCTTGGTTTGTTGGTACTAGGAATGGCTCCACGATGATGTACCTCTCTGGTTACTTTCCACGAATACTTTGGATCTATTTCTTTCTGTGGTATCAGCATTATTCTAGTAAGGATGGGGTGTTTTAAAGCTCCTGGGTAGGAAAAGTCACCTCCTGCTCCTGAAGGGAGCACAACACAGACCTGCCATGTTGCATGAACATGGACACTGGATGCTTCCTGTTTCATAGGGTTAATCATTCCCCTGGCAACAGAGCTTGTACCAGGCAGTTCCAAATGGGACTTACCACACTTCCTAATAACTTCCTTTGGTGTGGTGCCAAAATCATACAATCCATGTCATAAGATAAAAAAATATTTTGCTCCTTTTGTTCAGGCATCATTTACATGCATAACATCAAAACGAAATTTCAACTTTCAAGCCCACATATCCAATTACTCATAAGGCAACACTTTATCTTCAGTGGAAAAATATTGTATTCTACTTTAAAATAGTATTTGATGGTTGTTTTATGTGAGTGATAATACTGGTTGAAGACATTTTTGATATGCATTACATATTTTCACCATTTGACATCAAATAAGTATGGGCAAAATTCAAATTTACACATTATCTCACCAAGTTCAAATTACAGTGTCAATATATCCCTACCTAATTTAATGTTTAGAGGATGTCATGAAGGTATTTTATGTTTACCACTGATGGAGATTAGTATGTTATCAACATAAAAAAGAAGAGTCAATGAGTGGTGATACAAAGGGAACTTGGCCAAGTACCCTCTTTACTCCTTACTGACTCATACAAGTACATGTTGGGAAGAAGGTAGAAGAGTGTCAATTTCAGAGACTAAGGCAATAAAGTGCAGGACATTATGGAAAGGAGGAGGTAGCTTAGGACGTGTAAATGTCTCCCCTCCCACGTGGTAAATTTGAAGGACTGGAAGGAGGGCTAAGGTGTGGGATGACTTATGCAGATGTTCTTTCCTCCTTGCCTGTCATTATATGTTCCCTCTTTATCCTTGAGAGAGAAAAATAATATGCACCTCAGGAGGGCAACAGCCAGAACAAACTGTCTTCCAATTCTTCCATCCAACAAGAAATTGTAAAATCACTGCACAGACCTAAGCATGTGTAATAAATGAAATCTGTAATAAATGTAATCTGTAATAAATGGAAGTCAAATTTTCCTTTGCATATTTTTATGCTGTCATTACAGCAATTTTCCTGAGATAAAAAGCTTTGAAGATGTACTTTTCAGATGCATTTTTCTTCACAATGATTACTGTCTCAGAATGTCATTGCAATTTCTTACTTTTCTTGAGCTAAACTTACCCCATTTTCTCTTTTAGGCAAATATCAATATTCCAATGGGAGCCTTTCGACCAGGAGCAGGTCAACCCCCCAGAAGAAAAGAATGTACTCCCGAAGTGGAGGAGGTGAGGAAACCTCAGCTCTAAGAACACAGCAATGTTTTTCCTTTCTAAAATCTTCACTAGAGGGGGCAGAGGCAAGGCAAGGGCTGGCTCTCCAGGACAAGGGAGGGGGCAAATGACTGTGTGTCAAGGAATCACATACAGTATGTACGTTTCTTTAGTTGTCTTACTTAGTCAGCCCTGAAATGCACTGCCTCCTCCCTTCCCTTCAGCCAAATTTAAGTACTGTACCTGGCACCATTATTTGAAGGTACTGAGTTTAACTTCCAGTCTGTTGATTGACTGATTATTTGATTGATTGATTGATTGATTGATTGTGTGTACGTGTGTGTGCGCGCACATGTGTGTGGTGGGGAGGATAAAGCCTCTGATAAGTTTTTGGTCTAGCAGTAGTCACTAGATTGGTAAGTTTTCACTTGGGATCATTTATCCAACTGAGCAGGATGTAATAATATTTAGTAGAGCTTCTGATAAGTGGGAATGCAGGAAGTAAGCACATTAAATTATTTGGGGATTCAAATAAACAACAAACAAACAAAAACTCAATCTCTAAATGTTTCCTTTGAAAAGGGTACTTTGCAAGGGAGTCTATCAAGCCTCCATTTCTGTAGTTTACCTCTTTCTAATTCTTTACTTCTCCCCCAAATTCAAGTACCCGGTCTGCTAAATTGGAGGCTACAATTAATAATGAATGCCATAAAAAGGGAAGAGTTTCTTCTTCAGATGTTTTTATTTCTTACCCAATTGTAACTTTTCTGCTGAAACCTGGAAGGTCTGATTCTGAAAAAAGATAGTGAAGGTTTTGGAACATTTTATTAGCACAAGACATGGAAAATGGAATCAAATAAAGCCACAAGGCACAGCAAAATGTATTTCATCTTTTTAAAAAGGTAAAAAGGCTTTTAAACTTTACCAAGTGACATTTTTGGTATTTGTCCCAAAAGAATATCTATTACCATTTCAAAGGTTCCTAATAAAACTTTGTTCTGCCTATAACCTTTTTTTCCTGTGAATATTCCTGATGTGGTCCTAAATTAGTGGTTCCAGTCTCCTATCAGTAGAAAGATAATTTTTGAAAGGAAGAGATGGAGTATTTGAGTGATATCATCAAGTGCCGGAATTGCAGCCACTAAGTCACTCTTGATGAATACAAATTTTGAACATACCAGTTGGAAAGACCTGGCCCTACTCTGCTTTTATGGTTACATAATCTCAAGTTCTGGTGCTGTTAACTTTGCCATCAAGTTTACTCATGATCATAAGGTCTCCATCTGGGACTTGGGCCAAGCATTTCAGAGTTTGCGTCTGCAAAATAGGATCCCCTCCATTCCTCAGAGGGTCACTGTGAGGAAAGAGGCATGATATAATGGACATAGCATAGCTTAGTAGGTATTCCATAAACTATTTTTTATCACTTGATATAATTACCAATTTTCATGAAGCACTCCTGGGCCTATTGTTTTTGCATGTTGTGAGGAAAAGGCATGGGGAGGTAGAAGGGATGGCAGTGGAATTCCTCTATACCTTCATTTATCTGTAATTATATTTTTCTTTGCTTCCTGTGCTTCCTCTTAAACTGTGCCTGTCACTACCATGGCAATCAGTCGGAAGGTAGTTTCACCCACTTTTCTCACTAAATTGACTGATGTAACAGCTGTTTTGGTGGCTCACATTTCATTTTCCACCTGTGGTACAGATGGCCCCTGGTTCTTCTTTGTACAACTGGTACTTTCCTCCACACAAGTGTCTCAGGGGACTGGGGAAGCACTTTGCTCTCTCTTGCCTTGTATCTAATCTGATGGTTGCAGTGCATTCTAAAATAGGTAAGAACTGATACAGCTTGGTTTGTGAACACCTACTTTATAATTAACCACATATACAAATGGCCAACTAGTATTTTTCATAGGATGGAGGGAGTGATGTATTCACAAAGATACAAAGACCCCAGGGATGTTTCTTTTTTCTTTTTGTCTTTCTTCCTTTTTTTTTTTTGGAGCAACTTACTGCCCAACAGATGGAGTGTGTTTCTTGAACTGTACCATACCTTTCTCATAGGGCTCATTGGGCAGGAGGGTGGAGCTAGGGATGGTATTTCTTTACCATAAAAGCAGAAATAAACTCTCAGGATTTGTGGAGTCTTGGGGAGGGAGTGGGATCTAATGATTCAGTCTCTGGCCTGGACCTCAGATTAAGTTTCTTATGAAGACAACATTGTGAGGGGAGTAGTTAGACAGCTTGGCTTGGCCACAGGGTGGGTTAAACAGGATTTTGTCAATTAGCTTCAGGCCCCAGTCACATTTTAAGGCATAGTTTGAAAGGGAAAATAAAATGTGGATTTGAAACAACATATACATCCACATTTATTATCATTATCTAGTTTGCAAACTTGGAATTGCTTAATTTTGTAGACTTAAAATTGTTCATTGCCTAGCCTTGCATGAGGATAATTACTATATAGAGATCACAACATACCATCTCTGAACAGAACAGATCACCTCTATCACATTCAGTAGGTTCCTCATCTAAACTCAGAAGGATTTTTGATCCTGACACCCTCTCAGATGTGAAGAGGATGTTCCCCAGCAGGAAGCCAGAATGAATCTTTGGCTCTCTGCCAAGGCCTGTGAGCACTGACCCTGTCTTTGGCCCACCTATGCTTCTGGTAAGACCTTTGCTCTGCTCACAGAGCTGGAGTACACCTATCTGCTTGGCCCAGCCACAGATGGGCACGTGCCCAACACTGAGGCCTTACAGCCAAACCTTAATAAACAGGGCTGGTCTTTTGCATAAGACAATCAGCTGCTTGCTTGAAGTGATTTGAAGGGTATTGACAAGCCTCTACTAAGCTTCCCAACTCTCTCTTTTGACTGAAACACTATCATCATTAAGCCACAAAATAGCATGTTGGGATTTTCTGTTAATTATTTCCCTCTCCACCTGGCTCCTTTACAAGATGCAAACATTTAATTCTGGTCTAGCCACTTCCTAGCTGTGTGGCCTTGGGGCAAGTTTCTTAGCCCTTCTGTGCCTGAGTCTCCTCAACTGTAAGACAGGGATGATAATAGTACCAGATTTATATAGTTGAGGTGAGGATTAAATGAGTTAGTACATGTAACTTAGAACAGTTAACAGTGTGCCGTTATTACTAAATCTTTGGTGTTTGAGCATGAATAAGCAGGTCAGATTGTATTGTCCCACACAGGAGAGTTTAGGGAAAAACTCAGTAGGATATCTGGCAATAATGAGGGAGATGAAGGTGTATCACTTGAATATGGTTCACTATTTTGCCAAGTTTTACAAATACTCTGTGACCCCCAATGGAAACATTTCCCTTCACAACAGCCATTCCTGAAACTGAGAATGCTGCTGTAGCTGGTAAGGCTTCTTTTACACTCTCTTTATCTAAGCCAAAGAATGTCTTTCATGTCCCTTCTTCATTCAAATATCCACTTACAAAATTAAAAAAGGACTTATTTAGTAGCTAAATGGGGCCATCTGGAACCCTGTTTGTTTATGCCTTAACTTACTATAATTCTTACAATTACAAATCCATAAAATAAATGGAATCTGATTCCTGTTATGTTTTTAAAAGATGAGAGAAGTTTCATTTAAGAAAATGCACCATTAACCCCCTTCTTCCTAAGTCAATATCATGTCTAATTACTAAATATATTGAATTATAATTTCTCATTATATGTGACTTTACCAAATCAAGTGGTAAAAGTCTTACGCTGATAAATAAAAAAACACAATGCATTGACGTTTTAATAACTTGAGAGGAAGGTACCTATTAAATATTGTTATTAATCTGCATATGTTCACTTCAAAATTTTTGCATATAAACATGTAAGTACAGACATTGGCTTTAATGTGTTAAATGTGCCAATATAGAACATTTTGATGTTACAAAGTTAGTAAATGTGACTTATCCAGGAACTTAACAGAAGGAATTGGAAACATTTTTCTCTTTCATGCTTCTTTATTAAGATCTACCCACCTAACAGCCGTGGGAACATTTATAAGTGAGGAAACATTTTTCATTTCACCACTACACGTATATAAAAACACACACACACACACACACACACACACACACACACACACACACACACACAGCACTTTATAGCCTTGTTAAAAAATTCTTTCTGAAAGCATAGCAAAGAACATTTTGGAATATCTAGTCCTCCAAGTGGATGCTTTACGGTTTTAATTATTGCTTCTAAATCTACATTTATAAGTGATAAATTTGTATGCATGACAAAAAAAAAAAAAAAAACAACAGCTGATTCTAGGGCTCTGTACACTGACCCAGGGAAACAATATTTTCCAGATATTTACAGCAGGTATAGTCTACATTGAAATAATTTATCATTTTGTTTGGGCGAAACGTTAGCTATTTCATCAGCACTGTACCAGATCTAAAGAAAATGACTGTAGGAAAAGCCATTAGCCCTTAGTAGAAGAATAGCACCTCAATATTTTATGTCTACTCATCCCCTCTGATAAACAATTTAAAAACATTTCTATAAAGGACGTGTCTACTAAGCAATTTGTTAGAGTTTGGGCAAGCTTGAATACTTTCTTCCTTTAGGTTCTAACCAATTTGAGAACTAGACATAGGATCCAGACAGGGATTAACACACACCATCAGCTTTAATACCCAAATGACAGGGCTGATGGTGGGGGTTGAGGGTAAGGGTGGGGTGGAGGCGGGGCATAGAGCATAGGGCCCACCCTCTCTGGTGAGAGGCAAACATGCAGTTACTTATTTCTTTTCCCGGGAACTGTATTGGTTCACCCAGTTGTTGGCCAAGCAGATGGAGCTCTCCGCCAGCCTGTGTTAGTTTGGGTCCTTCAGGAAACTGACCCAAAGATATTTGCTGGGGAAAACATTTGTAAGGAAAAATGGGAGGGAGCTGCATGAGGCTGGGAGGGAGAGAGGGATAGAGGGTTGGGTGGAAGCATCTCAGACTTCAGTGCTGTACTGAGGCAAGTTCTCCAGGTGAAGTAGCTCCGTAGAGGAGTCCCAAGTCTCCCAGGAATGGGCCCGCCTTAGAATTCCTGTCGCACTCACTCATTGGCTACAAGCAGCCGTGGGAAGTGTGACCTCAGCTTGGTGATGGATGGCTGGATTTCAATGTGAAGCAGCTGGAGCCGTCATTCAATTATCCTCTCTGCAGTAAACTGATCCGAGAGGCGCGTTCTCAAGGCTGCCACGGTGATCAAATGTTCTCCAACACCTTTCCCTGGGGCCACAGAGAACAATCCTCCCCTATCCACCACCTCTAGCAATTAGAAGGAAGGGGCTAATAATCAACTTTTTTTCTGTATACAGGAGTTGAAGTTCTCGGAGCCACACACAGCAACTGATCTTGTTTTATAGTTACCATTATATGTGTGTTTGGTGTATGCACATAGAGGCATAGATTTTCATTATGGTACATTCTTGGGATTGATCCAATTAAACAACAGTCAACAAGTATGCACGCGCATCTCTGTGCTAGACATTGGAAATGCCACAAAAAAGGATAGGATGTGGGTCCTGCCCTAAAGCTGCAACAAAAATATAACATTCAATGAAAGGAAATTTAAAATACTTCCCAAAGCAGGAGAGAGCTGGGCTTCCTCTGCCGCTCTCTCTTGTGGTGCCCATATTCAAAAAGGTTTTGCTTACGTTTGTTTCAGTTTGTTTATGCATCCCAAAGATGTTATTTGAACAAAGACTGGCAGCCACTACACCCCAAACAAAACAGGAAGCTCCTGTACTAAATTATTGTTAGAGCCTGCTATGCTCTAACATTGTACAAATCTTTGCTGTCAGGCATATTATAATTGTATGATTATAAATTAAAGTCAATCTTGTAAGATGCTTCTCTTGGAAACACAAATCCTTTGAACTAGTGGTAATTTTTGTTAGTTATCAGAAGTTGAATGTACTCTAGTGTTTCCTAAGTTATGTGGAAATTACTTGTTTTCTTCTTCCAACTTTATTCCACACTTCACAACAAACTTTAGGAGATTGTATTGAAACTCTAAGTCTGTCTCAACAACACAAGGGACAGTCACTCTGCTAGAAACACACTTTGACATCATTGTTGCTTTAATTTTTTTTTTTCTGGTTCATACTCATGGTCGAAAGAGATCAAATGTCTTTTTTGGTGAGTTGGATTTCTTCTCCTTTCTCTTCAGGGTGTTCCTCCCACCTCAGATGAGGAGAAGAAGCCAATTCCAGGAGCAAAGAAACTTCCAGGACCTGCAGTCAATCTATCGGAAATCCAGAATATTAAAAGTGAACTAAAATATGTCCCCAAAGCTGAACAGTAGTTGGAATAAAAAAGGTGAGTGAGAAACTATCTTCTTTGTCTCAAAAAGGCCTCTGTAAAATGATTTAAGGAAGCCTTCCACTGAAGAAATCTGGAAAATTCTACAAGAGTTCATTAAATACCAGGGGCCTTCAATTTAAGTCAGTATTTCTGGTGCAGTTTTCTGGTAAAGCCAAGTTTTTGGGCCTGTCTTATTCCATCACCAGTCATAGATCCATTGAGGATGTTAGCCTGCCATTCTCTTTCTGATCATCCTTCTTAGTTGTGGAAGGATGAAGTTGGGAGAGGAAAGATGCTTGGGAAAAGGCCTTGAGGTTTTGATCTTGAGGTCCAGGGAGCCCTCCCTCACTTCATGCTTCAGTTTCCTCACCCAGGTATCACAAAAAGCAACAAGCTATTCATGAGCTAGAGGATCAGAGGATCAAGGAACTGAACAAGTTTGGGAGTATAAAGAGGCAGAGACCCAGGAGTTCAGTCCTTTAATCAAGTAACCCAGGTTTGTGTAAGGCAGACCAAGAGGATGCCATAAGGACTCTAGGTGTGGATGAGATTAAGGGTAGGCTCAAAACTTGCATGCTGCCTTACAAGGCACTGCAAGCAGGGCTTGTGATCTTATTTTCATTTTAATTGCATCTGTTCAGTAATGATCCCCTGGTGAGGGTTCAGAAAACCCTCCACCTGGCTCCTGTGGATTGGTATGGGAATTCTGCCAGCAGGGGAGTGTGGAATTGGCCCAAGTCATCACTCTTTCTCCTAGGAGACCCTGGGAGCAAATCTACCCTTTTCCAACATTACTAAGCCCACAATGTACAATCTATTCCATTTCTTAAGCAGAAATTTAAGTCTAGAGGAGAGGAATCTGTATTGGGAACATAAAACAGGTTTTTATCTGGTTGATTGTCCATTCATTCATTTAGTCACTCACCCATTTATTCAATCAATATTTATTGAGTGTTCATTACATGCTGAACACTAGAAACATTTATTCATCTCTTACCATGAGCAAGATACTATGTGAAGAGCATTATGTCCATTGTTTCTTTTAAGCCTCATGATACCCAATTATTGCTCTCATTCTTGAGATGAGTCTTAGAGAGACTGAGTTTCCCCATCTATCATGTATTCTAAAAATGGAGTCTGCCTTCAAAGTTAGTGCTATCACCTACTTGTTATATTGCTTCAATCCCTTCCTCCCACCACACCTTACAGATGGATTGCACGCTTCCTGTTGGTGTTGGGGTGAAATCTTCTGACTGGATGGCAGAGGCAAGCAGTGGGGCAGATAGGGCCCTGCTGTATCTTCTCCTCTAGACAGAATAAGGAACAGAATGTTCTGTGAGACAGTCCAATGCATTGTGGCAGTGTTATTTGTGTCACTTACACTGACTTACTTGGATGTTTGCAAGTTAGTTCTGCCGAAAGGTTTCTTTATAGTTAGAGAAAGTGAGGAGCCATTTTGAGTTAAAATAAAAGAACAGTAACTGGTGTTTTCAGCACAGTTACATAAAAGAACACAGGAGTAAGAGTAAAACAGAGTGGATCTATGACCATAGATTGAATCCCAGGAACCTGGATGGGGACAAATTGATGTGAGCAGGAACTAACCTGACACGTGGCTACATGTACTTGTTACTACTGATGACAGAATGGAACAAATTGATGAGTGAGTATCACATTCAGTCCTGCTTGTGTTGCCAAGTCGAGATGAAATATTTCAATGTGGAGGATGAAGTTTCAGAACTTCCTTGTTAGAAAGCCTGGAGAGGGGAACTTAACTTTTTGTCATATTGATTATCATCACCCAACCAAGGCTGTTCATTTGGACACATGATTTTTTAATACAAACTTTAAAGGTTTTTTACTTTTATGAAATCCATGTTGACCTAAATTTAACCTCAGTTCCAGTTTCAGAAGAATTCGGTTTTGAAGACTCAGAGGAATGCTGTTTTAAAATGAGCTTAGAGAGGATCTTGCAGTGTTACTCAGCAGTGGGGTTGATTCAGTAGCCTTGGCTGTGTGATTACAGGGAACAAGGAAGAATAACAACTCAATCAAATATTGAAAATGTACCAGAATATCCAGAACACATTTTTGTTACTTTATTTTCTCAGAGAAGACTTTAATGATTCTTCTCTCCTTAACAAATTCTAATGCAAAACCACTCAGAGAGACCTATTTTTCCTTATTCTCACAGTAATGTGAAAATCTAAGTTGTCAGGGTAATCGATCTGAATTCCAAATGAGTACAGTCATTGTTTTAAGCCAAGGAATGATCTTTACTTTTTGTAGCAAGCTGTTTTGCTTTTGACTTATTTTTCTCCTGCAAATATGTCAGAGATTTCGAGACTTCAGTAGTCATAGTCTGTGGTTGCAGAAGGAGAACATTTCTTAACATTGATTGATTCAGTGAACTCATAAGCAGTAAATACCCTGGACCAGCCGTCACTTAACTCTTCACCGGTTGGATTGATTATTTTTCTTCTTGGGTCACCAATTTGTCACCCACCCTCACCCTGTGTTGTCCAGTTATTCGATCAAACAGATCATTGGTTTGAAGATTGAATAAGTCCATCATGTCCATAGTGTCAAATGCAGTGAAAACCACAAGGCTCAAGGTCCACATAATACTATAACTATTACAGTACTTCAGACATATAAGACAGGTTAGCATCTCATTTTAGCCAAGATCAGTGCCTCCTTTTATGTGGGATTTCAAATTCTTTCCATGCCCTGTGTCATGGATAGAATTGTTAACAGAAATCAATTAAAAACATTACAGAACAAGAATCAGAAAGGCCAGTGACTACCCCATTGGGCACCAGAAACGGTGGCTTATGGGAAAGGACTTGGGGCCTAGATCCAAACTGGAACCAGACCAGGCAATATAGAGACAGCACATACCAAGTCAAAGCCAAAAGACACAGGAGTGTCCCAAATGGGGCCTCAGTCCAGGCTGGAACTGGCATGGGACAGGGAAGGTAGGATGTTCAGCCATATAAATTTTGGAATCGTCCTGGCTGTGATTTAAGGTAGCCAGATGGTGACTTAAGAAAGTCCAAGAACCAGATGAAAAGGAAGGACCAGTGGCAAAATCTAGAAACCAGGTGTCCTCCAATACTTCCAATCCTGCTTGTTTGCTGCATTATCAGGAATCCCGCAGGGCCACTATCAGAAGCCAGTGTCAACTTGTTTGCTTACAGTTGTAGCAGATACCACCTCAGGCTTCATGGAAAAAGGTCTGGGGAACCTGCAGAACTGCTCTGGGCTGGTGTCCGAACAGACTCTGTGTCCATTTCTGTTTGCTCCCAACCCTTAGATCAGAGCATAGGTACTCAGTAAATAACCCTTGAAACTAGCTTCTATACCATGAGCACTTTCTTCTTTCTGTAGTAAAATGTATAGATATAAAACTTGGTCCCTGCTCTCAGGATACTTAAGTCTTGATGGAAAGATAAAATACTTCAAAAGGTAGCTAACAATTCAAGAATTAGATAGCGGCTTAATTATTAAAGATATCCCAAGGCTGTTTATGACCCACTAACAACTAGGCAGTAGAGATAATGTTATGACTTTTGAGGGGCTAAGGTATGATTTGGGGTCAGGGATAATTTCAAAGAGGCAGTGGGAATGGAATGGTTTAAATAGAGGCTCAGAGATCACCTCTGGACATATGGAGCGTTCAGGGTATTGTTAATAATTAGACCAGCCTAGTGAGACCAAAGAGTTCCTCTAGGCACTACGTCTTAAACTTTTGGAGCATAACAAAATAAAACCCACAGCCCGCCTACACCATCTCATCTCTTTTTCCAGTGGTAAAAGAATTCAGTGATATCAAAGAATTGAAGAGGAACAAAATAAGTATCAAAATGGTAATGATGCATCAATTATAAGAAAAAGAAATGATTAACAGAGGTAAAACCTAAGAATAATTCTACAATGATGCTGATGAGCACCAAGAAAGTTGCAATTGAAAGCCTTGGGACTGATGAAGCTCTAAAAAGAAATTCTCATTCTGAAGTTGCAGGAATCCCTTCTCTCTCTGTTGGACATTTCAGCATGGCCACATGTGTGGCAGTCAGACTTCATGATTATATACTAAACTAGGGTTTTAGAAAAATGCAAAATTTTAGTGATTCTCGATAGCTCACTTAGCAGGTTTTGGTTGTGTATAGAAGTGAAAATCTATGGAATTAATCCCCATTCGTCATTAGGAACTGAAGAAAGCACTTGCGTTTTTGCATTGAGAAGTCTTTTGAGGTCAACCAGTGGGCCTTGGACCATACTTTGAGAAACACTGCTGTAGGGCAGTAAATGAGAGTGAGTTGGAATGATCTGCAGCTCCTTTTGTACCCATATACAGCCTCATAATCTCAAGTTAGTCTCTATCTCATACCCCACATCAGCTAGCCAGCCCTGATTTTGGATTTTGTAGATTTGAAAAGAATCTTTATAATGCCCTGTTGGGGGAGGTGTGCCCTCATCTTAGTCTGCTCAGGCCGCTATAAGAAAATACCATAGACTGGGTGGCTAAAACAACAGACATTTATTTCTCACCGTTCTGGAGCTAAAAGTCAGAGATGAGGATGTCAGTATTGTTAGGTTTTGGTGAGAGTTCTCTTCCTGGCTTGCAGATGGCCATATTCTTGCTGTGTCCTTTGATGTCTCTTCCTCTTCTTATAAGGGTGCTAATTCTATCATGGGGACCCCACACTCATGACCTCATCTAAACTTAATTAACTCTCAAAGGCCCCACCTCCTAATATTATCACATTGGGGATTAAGGCTTCAACATATGAATTTGGGGGAGGGACACAAACATTCAGTCCATAACAGTCCTCTTCCTCCAGCACTCTGCCCCATCCCTAGCATCTTCTGTTTATCCTGTCACAAACTTACCGAATCGTAATGTATTTGTTTTCTTGTTTACATCTTCTTTATGATGCTATCGCATAGCTCCTTTAAAGGCTGCAATTCACATGATACATATTAGGCACACAGGGCAAGTCTGGAGGATGTTGCCAGTGCCCTGACCACAGCAAGTCTGGGATCACTTAGAAATGTAGACATTCCAAGTCCTTGTAATCTTAGGGAGCTTACCACTTTAAAAGAAAGACTAGCTTCTCTCACAAAGGTCCATAGTTAACATTGTTGACGAAAATCAGTAATGGGCCCAGAAATTTGACTTTAAATTAATTGATTGTATTCCTCTGGGAAACTAAAATATTAAGGAAAATGTCAAATTTGTCTCATATTCCTCAAAAGAGGAGAAAGACGTGTAAACCAGAAGAAAACTTAGTAGTCGAGAATTCTTTGGCCTTATTTTTCAAATAACATCTATGTCTAGATAAGACATATTTACCAACCTGTCATCCAGAGAGTTGTCATCTCTGATAGGGGAGAACATAAGGCGCTCATTACTCTTAAATGTTAAGCATTATGCATCACCATCATTCCTACTGATTCAAGGGCTAATTCTGAGAGTGTTGGCAGGAGGGCAAATTGATATACCCAGACAATTGATAAAAAGTGTATTTAGTACGTAACAACAGACCTCCAAAACACATGAAGCAAAAAGCGACAGAAATGAAGGGAGAAACAATCTAATGATAATAATTGGGGACTTCAATATTCCATTTTCCATAATGGCTAGAATAACTAGACAAAAGATCAACAAGGAAATATAAGACATGGACAACACCATAAACTAACTAGACCTAACATATATAATATATATAATGTATATATACATGTATGTATACATACATATACATTATATACATATATACACATATACATTTGTATGTATACATTCTATATGTATATATACATTATGTATACATTCTATATGTATATACATTATGTATACATTCCATATATACATATATACATTCTCTATACATGTATGTGTGTATATATATTATATATATAGTGTGTGGATATGTATATATACTCACATATAAAACACTGCCCAACAACAGCAGAGTACATGCATACACATTCTTCTCAAGTGTACATGGAACATTGTCCAGGACAGACCATATGTTAGGTCATGAAATAAGTCTCAAATTTAAAAGGATTGAAATCATACAAAGTATGTTCTATGACCATAATGGAATGAATTCAGAAATCAATAACAGAAGGAAGTTTGAGAAATTCACAACTTGTGGAACTTAAACAACATGCTTCTAAATAACCAGTGAGTCAAAGAAGAAATCACAAGGTAAATTTAAAACTGTTAATACTTTGAGGCGAATGAAAACAAAAATACAGCGTATCCAAATTTATAAGATACAATGAAAGCAGTACTTAGAGGAAAGTTTACAGTTATAAATGACTATATTAAAAAAGAAGATCTCAAATCCCATAACCAACCAATCAAATCAATATTAGCACCTATTCCATATTTGGGAAACATGCCCTTTATCATCTTATAGTAAACTTATGATTAAATTGATACATGAATGGAAATATCATTCCTTTTAAATGGTAAGGCATAATAAATGTAATAAATCTATTTGTATAAACACTATAACAATGTAACAGAGGCTGGGAAATAAAAAATGATTGCCCAGTAGATCACCATTTTAGCAAAATACTGACTTTGGTATTTCCCCTTCTAGTCTTTTCCTCTGGGTTTACATGTGGGATGCAATACAACCAAGTTGCTAACAATATGTTGATTTGGGGTTGTGAAGCCTTGGTCTCATTTCCTTCTGCACTTGCAACTTTGCACTCTATGTCTCTATTTTCTTGTTTGGTAAAAGCAGAAAATGGCACCTCTCTCAGTCAGTAGTTGTGAAGGGTTAGGGAGATGTATTTTTGAAAGTATCTCCAAGCACGGTACCTGGGATGGGTAATTACTCACTAAATAGGAACTGGTTCTTATATATTTTTCTTACATAGCATCATTTATAGCACTTGTATAGTTTTGTATCTTGCTTTTTCCACTTTACATTTTATCACAAGATTATTTTTCATGTTGCTTTGCAGCCTTCAGAATTAAGATGATTTATTTCTCATAGTCTTTGACTTATCATGATTTCATAACCTTTTCCTTTTGCCAGAAGACAGAGGACTGATTTATTGTTTTACATAGAACTAGACTTAAAAACACTTCTCCAAATGTCTTCTATGTGGTTTGTGGAAATTTTTTGTCCTCATTTTTGAAATGTTCCCTGCTTTGACCCAATTACAGAGCTCTATTCATTTTCTCTGAAGGAAATGGTTTTATGCTGAAAATTTTCATTCTCTAGTGAAGTCACATTTCTTTTGATTTGTGATGCTCTTTTTAAATTTTTCCTGATCTTCACTTGCTTGGATAAAGACAGGTTCTGCAGTGATTCTGAACTGTATCAAGGTCTTGTTCATTTGTTTTCCTGGCTGGCAAACCTCTCGTTTTAGATCCTGGTTACAGCCTGTGTGGGTGTAAAGGACTCTTGAGAGTGAACGCAAGAAGGCTTTGAGTTGATTGTGGCAGTTGCTTTAAGAGCCTCTCAACAGTAAACACACAGAAACTACCAGTGTAGTTTCTATTAAAACAGAGGTTTGGAGGGTCTAGTGTGTGAATTATCAGGAAGAAGTTGGAATTGGTGCGAGAGCTTTTAGGAAGTAGACGTGAGACCAGAGAAACACATTTGCTTTAGCCAGCTTGGTGGAAAGCAGAGGTGACTCAGAATCCAATTCTGTTGATCTTCCTATACTGGCACACACATTTCCATGGGCCAAAAGACAGTTACACCTGGCACCTGTTCTACTCTCAATGTAATGGAACTCATTACTCTATCTAATTTGTTCTCAATGGGGGGAGGGTGTGGATTTTTCCTCCCAGGGGACATTTAGCAATGTCTGCATACAGTTTGAATTGTCACAACTAGGGGTGGGCTGCTACTGTCCTCTAGTGAGGAGAGGCCAGGTATGCTATTAAACATTCCACAATGCCAAGGATGGCCTCCTACAACAAAGAATGATCCAGCCTCAAATGTCAGTACTGCTGAGAGTGAGTAACCCTGATTTATCTGCTTGAAAGGTTGATGTCAGGTCCATCTTACTGTGGACTTTTCTTTCCAAGCAACCAATGCATTGCATTTCACAGAAATTAAGACAGTAATAAAAAGAGTAAAGTAATTAATTGCCCAATATTTATAATCTCTTCACAGTAATCAAGACTTAGGAATGAAGCACTCTTAAGTATGTTTCTTGTCAATTGGCAGATTAAACATATTTGTGGTATATGGTCTATGTGGAATTGCCTCTAACCCAACTATTTTTATAGGTTATCTTTTCATCTCAAATGTATCAGAAAGCAGTAGGTTATCTCAGCAGTTCATCAAGTCTTCTAAAGTATTAATGTTAAGCATTAGTAGTCACCAGCATCAATATCAATGTCATCATTTTGATTGTCTTCATGAGCATTCCGATTTATTATATGCTTGTGATATGCCTGGTACCATATCTTGTACCTCACATGCATTATTTCATTCATTCCTTGGGCTGATTGCATGAGGTATATACTACAATGCTCATTTTATTTATGGGAGAGTGAAGGCTAAGAGAGTTTATGCAACTTGACCAAGGTCACCCAGATTGTAAGTCACAGAGGTGAGGTGCAAACCATCATCTGTCACACTAAACAGCCAGTCCTTTTAATCACTATCACCCACTGCATTCTTTAAAAATGTTCTTTTAGTTATAGTCTTTGCAAATAATATTTCACCATGTTGAGTCAGAGCAAAGCAAGCAAAGGATAAGAGATTACAGAAACTGTCACTGTCACAAAGATGAACACTGAAACACAACCCTGGCATGTTGCTTGGTGGGTTCCTTTGTTTGCTCATTTGTTTATTCATTCACATATTCATTCTTTTAGTTAGTCAGCATTTACTAAACACAAAAGATGCACCAGCTGCTGAGTATATCAGGCATTAGGGATTCAAATATGCCAGAGCATCTACCCTAGTTCACAGTTTAATGGGCAAAACATTGCATGGCAGCACAAATAATTGGCTCTTTTTAAGGATTTTGACAAAAAGGAAGAGTTAATGCCCATAAATATCAGAGAAAGTATGAAAGAGAGAGAGAGAGAGAGAGAGAGAGAGAGAGAGAGAGAGAGAGAGAGAGAGAGAAAGGGAGGGGAGGGGAAAGGAGAGGAGAAGAGACAGAAAAACACTGATTATGGCAGTGCTGGGGATGACATGGACTTTGCCCAGTGCTGACAAAACTGCAGCAGAGGAATACCAGACCACTGCAGAGCCCACCTGCCTTTGCTCCGGAGATGAGCAAGGGCTTGTCAGGAGTCTCTGTGTCATTCATGGTGCAGCAGTCTCCGACCCATAAGGCCTTTTCGCTCATTCCCTCTCACGCTGTGTGCAGCCCACGCAGAAAACTGGGGAACTGAATTCCAGGCTGTCTAATCAGGGTTGGCTGCATCGTGACAATGCTGCTCGTTTTAACTCCCTGCACATGCTGTGGCATTTGAGAAGGAGAAGGAATCACGAGGAGCAAACCAAGACTTGCAAATTTAACTTGTACTCCCTTGCCACTGCTCCCTGCCTGTGAACTGATCATTCCACACCCTCTGGTTTAGGACTTTATGCAGATGGTGAGGGGGTGGCTGGTTTAATCGGAGGCAGGGTCAGTCAATTGGCTTCTCACCGAGGGAAATTTCTATTAAGCAGTTGACAGATTGGAGTCTCTTTCGTCCAGGCAGGTGGCACAAAGGTTGCTCAGAACAATTCATCTGGACTGCTGGATAAACAGCAGAAAGCAAGTATGTCCTATTGCCAGAAAGTCATTGGATGCCTTCTATAGGAAGGACAGCGGCACTTCCTTCCACCTGTCACATTTAATAGAATCCTTCACAAGTAATACACATTTTACTGCCTAGCTGTTACTTGATCCCCCAATTTTGGATACAGATGATAAGAATCATGGCTGCATTTTAGTTTCAGAGGCAACAATTAATTCCTGAAAACTACCCCAACAGGTTTATTAAATTCTGAGTGTTCAATCATCCATCTATTCAGACTGTTTTCATTGCCTGATCATTTTGTACACGGGCTAGTTGGAATTTACCGTGGCCATATTAACCTTCTTCTTCATAATGCAAATTAGCAGCATGAATTGGATTTGAGTGGGAAGGATTAAAGTGCTGGGATAAATTCACTCATTTATGAAATGAACATCTATTCACTGACTGTTTCAGGCACTACCACATTAGAAATAGGTGATACAAGACAACATCCCTCAAGGGACTCACAGTCTAGTTGAGTAAGGATGTGAGAGGGGATATTAGCACATAATGGTTGCAGCAGGAATGGAGAAGAAATGACAAGGTACAGCCTTTGAACACAGGTGACAAAGAAAGAGTCTAGACAGGATTTGGAAAACAGTTATTCCACTGAAAGAAATGTGGAAGAGAGGTGATTCAAGTGTAGGTTTATACCCTGGTTTTGCTATTCCCTTGTTTTGTGATTTTATATAATTGCTCTGCCTTGGTTTCTTCATCTGAAAAATGAGAAAAATACCTAACTCCCAGAGGCAATTCTGCTGTCCACCCTGAGGAACATTTAGCAATGTTTGAAGACATTTTTGATTGTCACATCTCAGGGTGGGTACTCTTGGCATTCAGGGGCTTGAGACCAAGGATGGTACTAAATACCCTACAACACACAGGACAGTCCTCACAACAGGCACCGATAGTTCCAGGGCTGAGAAGCACTGAATCACATAGTGTGTATATCTAAAGTTCTGTGTACCACGGGAGCTATTACCATTATTAACTACAAAATGTTACTATTAGAATGAACTTAATTTAAGATCCCCTATCTATTAGCAGTGAGTCCCAGAAGCAATGGAATCAAGGTCAGTACCAGTCTAAAATCCCAGTGTCCTATTTCCCAGTTTTGTGTTCCTACTTTATAGGAAAGGCAAACAGTTTTCATTTTGAGTGTTATATCTGTTTCATTGGTACTGACTGCTGAGAAGGGTTGGGAGCCTGAGTTCTGCGGGAAGAAGTGGGGCAATCATAGCAGAGTGGGCTGTGGCTGTGTCAGGTGGCATGGGCAGGCTTTCTGCAGCACATTTGCCCACCTTACAGCAGCCACTGGACACTGGATGTGCTGGAAAGAGTGGGACACACCTGTCCTTCACTTGCAGCTCTGGCACGTAGTAATTCAGTGACCTTGGGCAACTTCCTGACCACTCTGAGCCACATCTATAAATAGGAATAATAATGTAAGTCTTGAGAGGGCACCAGAAAGATAGTGAATTGACTTAGATAGGGCTCCTGGTACACAGCAGCTTCCAGGAAGTCTTCATTCCCTTTGCTGTTCTCACGGTCTGCCCATACCTTCTGCCCTGTGCCCCTTGCTTCCAAGGCTAGGAGTTGATTGGTTTTTAAGTGAAATACTGTCTGAAGAGTAGCTCTGCACATTTCCCCAAAGAATATGGAGAAAGCTCACTGAAAATTAAAATCCATTAATTATCTTATCTGTAACTAATATGAGCTCACTGAAGCACTTGCAAACATCTGGGAGGATCTCTTTCTCAATCATCTGAATCCTTTGAGCTTGAGCCAGTTCATGAGATGATTTCTAACCTGCAACTGTCCTCTTTCTCCTGGAGGAGGCATTGCAGTTCCAGTTTTCAAAACCTGCAGCAGCTCATGTTTCCAAGGCCTTTGTCTCAAGACAGCAAAATTACAAACATTTCACTTTAGCATTTTCATTTTGTTTTGGAGACTTCAAGGAGTTTCCCTCCTCTCGCCCTAATTTTTAACTAGCAAATGCATCTGGTTTGTAATTTCTGATTTTTCTCTGAAGAGAATCAGTTTTAAGAAATACTCGGAGAGTTGAGCTGCCATTGCCCTACTCTCAAGGAAAAGTCAAATAATGGACTTTATACAGCATTTTCCTGAGCATTTTGAATGAACTTTATGGCCAGAAATAGACATTTCACCTTTTTAGTAATCTTTCATACATAGGCTATGTACTTTTGGAGTCTGGTCCAGAAAATAAAATGAGAGCTATGGCGATCTCAACATCCAGAAGTGCCCTGGGTATCTTCTCTATGACACCCTGTCCTGGGTTATGCCCCATTCACATTCAATTTCCAGCTATGATCACCTTACAGAAGTGTTTTCTCCCTCTATCTGACATTACTTAACTTGATAATCAAGTTATGTCTACGTTGCAATAATAGGTAGGCAGTCACTAGTAAATACAGGTGCCAGAGAACCTGGCAGCCTGCAGACTTTGTGAAGTGGCTGCTTAAGGGGCATCACAAAGGCCAGGCAATGCGGAAACAGGTTTATTTGGAAGTTTTATAACACATGCAAAATCACATCTTTTAACTAGGGGATAATAGTAGCAATAATATTAACAAACTCTTGCACTTGATTTTAAGAATTGCAAAGTACTTCCATGTCCATTCTCTCTTTTGAACTTCATAACAGTTTTGTGAGATAGGTAGGGCAGGAATTGACTTTGCAGTTCATTCTTACATGACTTCCAACTTCACAAAGGGTGGAAGATTGTGAGTTATATTGTCTTCTCCCTCCAGAGAAGGTTCATTTTAAGACTAATTATTAATTAAGCCTATTGAAGTCCATCTGTAGAAAATGGTTGTAATCCCTTTTAATCAGATAAGTAGGATCACCGTGTAGTCTGCAACAGGTGCCAAGGAAGGGGATTAGTTACAATCCATTCCATGGGCCAGAATTGAACAGGTAATGGCTCTGCTTATACCCAGAAGGACTTTTGTCACTGACATGGAAAGATATTAAAGGTTAATCTACCCACCTTTATCTATAGATATATTTCAAAGGAAATGTATTATCTCAATTTCTACCTCTATTTACTATTTTCTTGTTTAATTTTAAAAAGTCATACTGTAATCTTTATACACATACAAACATACCACATACACATACACACACACTTGCACATACATGCTTACACATGGTAGAGGACAGATTTGATCCAGGATTTGGAAATTGGGTTGAAATGTCTTAATTTCAGAAAGACCAGGTGGCAAACAAATGGGTCTGGGGAAAACTTCATTTCAAGATGTCCCCAAACCATTGCCCTAAAGGTCAACTCTTCTGGAAAGCTCTTCATTTTCACTGACAGCAAAGAAATGGTGTCCCAGACACCCTGCGAGGTCATATACAAAGTTTACTGCTTGTTATCCGTCGGGAGAGAGAGAGCCTGGGAGTCATTCTGAGCCAAATCCAATCCAATTATGGGCCAATTATAGACCTGCTTTCACTGCCAGGAGCAGGCCACCCCAGCAACCCAGCTGGTGTCAGAGCTCCTGGTTGGCAGGGATTCCCAGCACATAGGAAGACGAGCTCATGCCCCAGATAAGACAAAACAGCTGATAATGCTCTAGACCAGCACAGATGGCAAATGCAAGTGCATTAGAATGGTTCCTGATCCTCCTCACCACCCTCACTGCCATCCCTTCATAACTGAGTCCAGATTCAGTTTTCTCTCCTGTGTGGCACCCCCTTTTTTTTTTTTTTTTTTTTTTTGACTATGTGATCGAATTCTGAAATACCAAGAGGTGGTAGGCCAGACTTTGCTCCTGTACTCAGGGCCAACCTTCCATTACTGGTTGGATTTCTGAAGCCTATGCTATGGTGCTAACTGGAGTCACAGTGCCTGGATACCCACAGCACCACTGACAACCTCACTGAACATGTAGGAGCTAAAATGCCAAGAAACTTGAGTTAGAAACTTGACTTAGGTAAAAATAAAGCTATCTCTATTAAAAATCAAAACAATTTTGGCTGGCACTTCCAACCTACGGAGATCATTTGAGGTCCACATTCTAGCATCAAATAGTGTCATTATTCCTGCAGGCTGGCTTTGCATGGATGACCTGCCAATTTGAGATGCCAGCATTTTTGCATCTTTAACTGAGACTTTGAGGATAGTGGGGACAGGGCAGCACCAAGGACAGCATCCTGTGGGTGGCTGCAAAGGACACCCTTTTCAGATGGGCCTAGAACTGTGGTTCTAAAACTTTCACATGAATCAGAATCATTTAGACGGCTTGCTGAAACTGAGATTGCCAGGCCAAAGCCCTAGGGTTTTCGATTCAGTAGGTCTGGGATGGGTTCCAGAGTTTGCATTTCTGACAAGTTCTTAGGGAATGCTGCTGCTGTTGGTGGTGGTTTGGGATCACACTTTGAGAACCACTGACCTAAAGCCATCAATCAGATTGTTTAGGTCTGGACATTCAGAAATCCCCTAACTATCCCATCACCTCCTCCACAGTTTTCAGGCTAGTTTCCAAAAGTACAGTGAGAAGCTTGGTCAGATTTCTTTGCTGAAATTTATATATACTAAGCATCAATGAAGCAATAATCACAGATGCTTGTAATAGTGCTTCTAATGGTCAGGCACTGTTGCAAGCACTTTACCTTGTGAGACGTCAGTGAGTTAGTACACGTAAGAGCTCCATTTTACAGATGAGAAAACTGAGGCACAGAGATGTTAAATGACTTTCTGCAAGGTCATACAACTAGATAGTGGGGCAGCCAGGAGTCAAATCCAGGCTGTCTGACTTTTAATCGTTACCCCAGTCTGACTCTCAATGTGGCAGAGAGGTCCATGGGGGTGAAATGAGCTGGGTAAATAATGAGGGACAATCCTAATGTAAAGGATGAGGAATTCTACATCATCTTACCCACCAGTCACTTAACCTTACTGATACAATGTTCATTTCTGTAGCTGTTTAGTAAGTGCTGACACTGTTACAGTTCAAGGGTTGGAAAACCAGAGCCCACAGGCCAAATCCAGTCCATCACCTGTTTTTTTCTTAACTTTTTGAGATCGTTCTAGATTTACATGCAGTTGTAAGAAATAATAGAGAGAGATGCCTGGATGAAATGACTGGGAACAATGAAGTCATTTTTTCCAATCTCTAATTAAAGTATTTCTAAATAAGGCTTTGCCAAGGTTCAAATATATGCTGAGACAAAAAAGCTGGGTTTGATAATTTTAATTCAAGTATACTTTTGTGGATATCTAGGTAGTGGAAGTAAAACACAAAAGATTTTCTAAATTTGAACACTTTTCAAGTCCAAGAAAAGACAGGACCAAAGGATCATAGTTACTTGGCAGGCTGATAGGCAGCTTTATCTTAATGTTTTTAGAGACAGGGTCTCACTCTGTTGCCCAGACTGGAGTTCAGTGGTATGATAATGGCTCATGGCAGCCTTGACCTCCTGGGCTTAAGCGATCCTCCCACCTCAGCCTCCTGAGTAGCTGAGACCACAGGTGCACACACCACCACACCTGGCTATTTTTTTTTAGTAGAGATGGGGTTTCACTATGTTGCCCAGGCTAGTCTCGAACTCCTGGGTTCAAAAGATCCTCCTGCTTCAGCCTCCCAAAGTGCTGGAATGACAGGTGTGAGCCACCGCACCCAGCCTGATAGGCAGCTTTATAGCTTTTCTCAAATATTATGACAGAAGAACTGAAGCTGGTTTCTGAACAACTCAGTTGTCCAGCCTTGGGCTTTGGGTGAGAACCATTGTTTTTATTCTAGTTTTCTTAGCTACAGAGTCAGGCAGCAGCAAAACGCTGGATACAGTTAGCTCTATGGTCCTCAGCACTGAGTGCACATTAGAATCACCTGGACTTGCTGAGTGCCACTTGCTATCAGTCAATTCTTGGAGGTTGGCAGGATAGGCCTGGGAATGGGTATGTTTCACAGAATCTTCAGGTGATCCTTATGTGTGTCTTGGTCTGAGAAGGACTGAGAAGGTGTTTCTCAGAGTGTCCTTTGATGAACTAGACTAAAACCTTTCTTGCTTAGGTAAATATTTCTTTGGTTGAATGTTGCTGAGATGAAAGGATCCAATGGTGGAAAACAGCCAAGCATTCTTGGAAAGTTCATGCAGCATACATGTGTATTTATTTATAGCGTGAACCAGTGGTGAGCCATAGCCTTTATTTGGGATAGACATAGGAAAGAGATACTAAGTTCAGGACTGCCATATGAGTCCAAACAATGGCCATATTAAGCCTAGAAGGGGCTGAGGATACTCTAGCTCCCACTAATAAATGTGCTGTCTTGTCAGGGTTGTGACTCGTGTCTACCCAGCAATATGTAGAGTCATATTCTCACAGGTTAGGGGACCATAAATGTCACTTAGTCTAACCGAGACCCAGCCTAATGCAGCGATCTCTCTATACTCACTGCTTTCCAGATATGTACCCTACCCTGAAGAATCACATGGGTTTAACTATGAACTCAGCAATTTTTAACCCCTATCTAATTCATCTCCCTCTAAAAACTGCCAGGGCCACTATTCCCTTCAGATAATCCCACTTGCACCCTTTCGGAATGACTCATTATAGGGAGAACCCAAGTAAGTCCCCATTCCATTGGAGTTTTTTTTTTTTTTTTTTAAACAAGTTCAGTCTCTGCATGTATAAACATAAGTGGGTTATGTTTGTGGTATGACATGCTAAGGACTAATCACTAGGTGCTGAACAGTTGCACTGTAAACTTTGGTTCAAGGTCGGCCAGCTGTGTTGGCCCACTCCCACAAAGCTGAATCCATAAGTTCTCAGGATGCCAGCTCTCTAGAGTCTGGCTACTTATCTTTCTTCCCCATTTCATAAATGCCCAAAGCAATATGGTCCTACCCTGTAGCCAGGATCCAGTTTTTGACATGTCACACTAAACACGAACTTTTCATGATTTCCATCAATTCGCCTATTCCTTGACACATAAAATACAAGAGCTGAGTTTGAGCTAAGGCAGCTGTATTAGTTATCTTTGGCTGTGTAACAAATTATTCAAAACTTAAAAGAACAATAAATATTATCTCACAGTTTCTGTGGATCAGGAATTTAGAGTGGCTTAGCTGGGTGGTTCTAGACTAGGGTCCCTCATGAGGTTGTAGTGAGATGTTGACTAAGATTGAAGGATCTACTTCCAGGATGGCTCACTCACATCACTGGCTAATTGGTAATGATTGCTATCAGGAGGAGGTCTTGGTGCCTTCCCATGTGGACCCACCCATTGGGCCTGCTTGAATGCCCTCACAACATGGCAGTCAACTCTCCCTGGAGTGAATAATCCAAGAAAAACAGGGCAGAAGCAGCAAAGTCTTTTATGGCCTAGCCTTGGAATTCATACTTTGTCATTTTTGTAACATGCTACTGATTACTCAAGTCAGCCCTATTCTGTGTTGAAGGGGACTACACAAGGATATGAATACCAGGAGGCAAGAATCACTGGGAGCCTCTTGAAGGCTGCCTACCATAGCCACCTATCCCCTCATTTTTTAGATGATAAAACCGAGGTCCAAAGAAGTGAGATTCTCAAAGTTACATAGCTGTGACATTTCAGTATTTGCTTTTCTTTCACCCCTCCTGATCCTTACCACCCAGAATTTCTTATATTTATTTAAAACACCAAACACTGTTTATCTTTGGGGAGATTAGGAAGATTATTTCCAAATGTGAAGCCAGTTTCTCTGATGCTTCTAACAGAGAAAGCCCTTATAAATCAGACAGTACACAAGCACAGTGCATAGTGTGAGCACTGAGGAAAGTCTTTTCTTCATGTCCTTGAGTCATTAGTGGGGAGGGGCTCCAAAAGGGGGGAGAGGAAGGCAGAACCTCTACAGGGAGGCAAACCCAGAAGTGAACTAAAAATCCATTGTTTGAGTGATACATCTTAGCTTTTGCACACTGTTCCCTCTCCTCAGCTTGCTCCTATATGCAACGGTTTTCCTGCTCTCTCTTTTGCTTGCTTTCTTTCTTTCTTTCTTTCTTTCTTTCTTTCTTTCTTTCTTTCTTTCTTTCTTTCTTTCTTTCTTTCTTTCTTTCTTTCTTTCTCTCTCTCTCTCTCTCTTTCTTTCTTTCTTTCCTCTGTCTTTTCTTTGTCTTTGTCTTGTCTTTATCTTGTCTTTGTCTTGTCCTTGTCTTGTCTTGTCTCTTTTCTTTTCTTTCTTTTTGAGATGGAGTCTTTATTTCCCAGGCTGGAGAGCAGTGACACAACCTCTGCTCACTGCAACCACCCCCTCCCAGGTTCAAGCGAGTCTCATGCCTCAGCCTCCAGAGGAGCTGGGATTACAGGCATGTGCCACCACACTCGGCTAATTTTTGTATTTTTAGTAGAGATAGGGTTTCACCATGTTGGCCAGGCTGGTCTCGAACTCCTGGCCTCAGGTGATCTGCCTGCCTTGGATCCCAAAGTGCTGGGATTACAGGAGTGAGCCACTGCGCCCAGCCTCTCTTTTGATTTCTGAGGATCAAAACCAGAACAAGAAGAAAAAAGCAGAGGATATTATGAACAATCCAACCAATGGGAGGGAAAACTCTCCTCAGGAGTTGGAGTTCCATTAATCTCAGATGAAAGTGAATGAATCCCAAGTAACTTCCTAGGAGAAGCACAGAATTTTTTTCTGTGAAAACGTATGTTTCTGAAAACACAAACACACACAGGCCAACATACACACACGTTTTAAAGCACAAAACTCAAAATTGTGCTAAATATTATCAAGTTCCTTTTCAGGATCCTCTTTGAAATAGCCATCTTCTATGAAATGAAACAAAAAGAAAGCAACCTCTTGTATATTCTCTATCCTTTTTCAATCAGTTCAAAAACGACAAGGCTTGTCATGTCTGATCAGCTTAACTAGTCAGGAAATGACAACTTTCTCCCCGCCTGACCTATTTTGTCTAATGGGGCCCACTCCTCTGCCCTCTGACAAGCTACCTTCTCTCCTGAGTTCCATTTATAGCAGGGCTTTATTAATGGTTAAATCGTTAGGAATGGAACTGTCTCCCTCACAAGGCTTATTTCCCCTGTTCAATAAATTAAGCCAAGGGATCCGAGAGACTGCCCATTTCTGCTTTATTTAAGCTCAAATTCCTCACAGCCCACAAAATACTGCAAATTGCCAGAAGAGAGCTCAGTATGAGTTCCCACTGCTTTCCCAACAGTATGTGGTCACTTGCAGGTTGTCTTGGATTTACTGCTCAAAGTAATGTTTGTGTAACCTGTGGGAATTTTCCTCAGCCCTCGATGGAAGTTTGAGATCTGAAACTGAAATGCTTCAGTGAGGAGCCCCTGAGCCTTTGCTAATGGACAAGGGACTCCCTTCTCAATCCTCAGGCATGAGCCATTGGACAAGTGCTGTGATCTTCTCATATGTTTGACCCCTCTCTTCACCTTGAAATAAGGTTTGCAAATTTCATTCATCCACTATGTATTCTTGTTGCTGTCACACAGGTGACCTCGCTGAACAATTGGAGCATTAATGGCCCACAGCTGTCAAAGTGACCTGTGCACTTCAGTACTCAAAGCCTTTTCTCACTTGTTTTCAGTTGCCAGAGCCCTGCAGTCGGCGGATCTTTAAAAAAATACAAAACCAAACCCCACAAAATGGATCGGGTCACTGCCCTGCTGCACGTCCTTCAGTAGCGCCCCATGACCCTTCCGGCCTGTGTTAACTGTCTCAGACTTGGCAGGCTTTTTTCATCTTGCATTTCTGCCTGCGCAGGACATTCCTCGCTCCAACCCTAATGAAATTCTCCCAGCTGATGGAGGTTCCATGCTGATTCCAGGCCTTTACACATGCTCAGAATGTTATTTTTTGATCTTTATTCCCTCCCGTACTCATTATCTGGCTAACTCCTACCCATCATTCAAGTCTCAGTTAAATACTATTTTTAAAAAACTTTTCTGTTGCCTCTTAAACTGGATAAAGCATCCATGGCTCCCTGTGTTTGTCCCAGGATAGCAGCACCCACCACAATGGAGGACTGGATTGCCATTGTTTATTCTCTCTGATTTTCCTTCTAGATCTTAAGTTCCATGAAGGGGGTAACTTGTCTGACTTGTCCATTAGTGTATCCACAGTGCCTAATACTTCTTCTAGCATATAATGTAGCCCAAATAAAACTAGGAATTCTGCTTTCCACTTTTAAGACCATTTAAGCATATTTAAGCACAGAGTTGTGTCCAAAAGAAACATACATTGATTTCTAAAAATGGCCCCTGTATTAGTCTGTTCTCACACTGATAAAAAAGACATATTTGAGACTGGGTAATTTATAAAGGAAAGAGGTTTAATTGACTCACAGTTCAGCATGGCTGGGATGGCCTCAGGAAACTCAATTATGGTGGAAGGGCAAGCAAACACATCCTTCTTCACACGATGCAGGAAGGAGATGTGTCGAACAAAAGGGGGAAAAGTCCCTTATAAAACTATCAGATCTCGTGAGAACTCACTATCATGAGAACAGCATGAGGATAACCATTCCTATGATTAAATTACTTCCCACTGGGTCCCTCCCACGACATGTGGGGATTATGGGAACTACAATTCAAGATGAGATTTGGGTAGGGACACAGCTAAACCATATCAGCCCCCAGAAGGAATGTAAATCTTCACCTGAGAAAGATTTACATTGTAATCAGGTACAGGGTACACTCTTTTGGTGGTGGTTACACTAAAAGCACAGACTTCACTTCTATGCAATGTATCCATGTGACAAAATTGCATTTGTACTCCTTAAATTTAAACAAATAAAAGAAAAAAAGAAAAAAAAAGATTTACATTGTAAAACACATAGTAAAACTACCTAAAAATATTCTCAATGGCCCAAGATTCCCTCATTCTGGAGACATTTTACCTCAAATCTCTTCTTTGTTTCCAAGAAATCGTATTTTCCACTGAGTCCCCAAACCCTTTTTCTATGTAATTTAGACTCAGTTCACTTTTTTCAGTTCCCTCTCTACACATTTAGATCTCCCCAACCATCAGCACCACAAAGAGCTTGAAGCCAAGATGACAAAGATTGAATCTTGTTTGGAAGATAGAAAAGGAGGAAGGGATGTTTTAATTTATAAGCTCTTTGTGGACCTTTGTCCCTGAATAATAGTAATAGTATATGTTGACTATGTCAGAGGCACTCTGCTAAATGCTTTATCATGTTATCCTCCCAACCACCCTGTGAATTTGACACTACTATTTCTCTATCCTTTGAAACACTGAGGTTCACGTTGTTGGGTAAGTTGCCCAAGGTAGCATAGGTGGAAAGCCGGAAAGCTGGGTTTGAAGGCAGAGTGGGCTGTGAAAATGTCTCCACAGTAGGCACTCAGGAAACATTTGTTGACTGCAGAGACAGGGTCCCACTTGGGAACCAGCCTGGAGACTGACAAGGCAAAGGGTGTAAAAGCAATTTCTCTGCTGAATTTATTGGAAACACATGTCAAAGCTTTATTTCAAAGTTGCTTAAAGCAGCTTCAAAAATCCAGTTCTAAAACTTGGAATAGGAAAACATGTGGTTAGATAACACTGTGAGACGAGGTACAAGTGATCAGTAAACTCTGTTACAAGGTGACTTTAGTGAGGCAGGTATATCAGATCTCCCAGAAGGGGCTCTTAATCTTATTGAAGTTGATTATAAAATTACTAATATGTTTTATCAGCAATGCTTCCAGAAGGGACCACTTAACACACCAGTGCACAAAGCTCTGTTCTAGCTCAGGTTTGAGATCATTTTCTTTCATCAGAAACAGCTGTCTCTAAACTGGCAATTTTTTTTTCCCACCTCAGCACCATTGACAATTGGGCCAGACAACTCTGTCACTGGGGCCGTTCTGGGCATTCTAGGATAGTTAGCAGCATCCCTGGCCTCTACTCACCAAATGCCAGTAGTACCCTCCCCTTCCTGATTGTGATAACAAAAAATGTCTTCACATGGTGCCAAATGCTCACCACGGGGTGGGGGGCAAAAATCATTCTCTCCCTCTATTGAAAACTACTAGTCTAGAACTTTCATTTTCAAGTGGTCCATGTACCAATAGCAACAGCATTCCCTGGGTAGTTACTAGATATGTGTGGTCTCAGGCCTCTCCCCAGACCTCCTGAGTCAGAATCTGCAGTTTAACAGGATCCCCAGGGATTCATATGGATGTTGAAGACTGAGAAGCCCTTCTAGGCTGTGGTTCTCAATCTTGTCTGCATATCAGAGCACCTGGGAGCTTTACAAATTACTGATCGCACTTCCAGAGACTCTGATGTAATTGGTTTGGGGCAGCCTGGGCTTTGGGATGGTGAAAAAAACTCCCTCCAGGAGATTTAATGTGCAGCCATGTTTGAACTCTCATTCTAGGTGGTTTAAACCCCCATCAGCACACGCACATGCGCGTGCACATACACACACACACACACACAGCAGAGTGAGTTACAACAGCCTGTAAACAAGATCTCAAATCTCCAAATCAATTATGCTTTCTTCCTTTCCATAAACATCCTTCTTTATTTGGCCTCATCTCTTTTAAGATTATAAAATTAAGTCATCTGATGATAGCTTCAAAAGGTAAGATTTGGATATAAGTAGCTTTTAAAATAATGGTTGGAATGATTTAGAGGAAAAAATGAAGGCATTGATTTAAACTTCCCCGGGTAGCTTTTAAAAGAAGAGCCATCAAAATCATCCCTCAAATTCTCGATAATTAAAAAAAAAGGTACTTGAAAAAAAAAAAAAAAAAACCCCAAACATTAAATAGCAAACTCTATCAAGAAAATTGTTTTGCATGAAATATATAATTATGGAAAGAGCCCGTGTAAATTGGAAAGCAAAATGGTAACACCTTAATAGACAAAGGAAATGAACTCACAATTCACAAAAGTGGATGTATAATTAGTAGAGAAGCCTAAGAAAATGTGCAGCTTCAGTAGAAATCAACGGAGTGCTCAAGAAAACAGTTACTGACTTTCCTTTAAGTAAATCCACAAAGATAAATAGGAAAATGATCGTGAAAAAGACATATGCACATTCTCAAAAAATATTGAATATCTTCTGTATAGCAGGCACACAGTAGTATAAATGATGAGGGTTGGGGGGTTAATAAATGGAAAATTCCCAGTCATTGTGGATTTATATCTCTCCCAACCCAGTCGTGTCTTCATGGAAGCCCATTCTAAAGAAAATGTTCACATGGAAAAGGTTGTGTTCATTTATGGTAGCAAAATTGATTAAGAACCTAAGTGTCCAATAATAGGATTCCAATTAAGCAAACTCTGGTGCAGCCACCTGATGAAATGCTATGAATACTATTTGTGATATAATGAATGATAAATAATTTATACAGTATAAAACTGGAAAAATGCTTCAGTGATTGAGTGAATTTTGAAAATGATACAATGGTATGGTCCCCACACCCAACACACACACACTATATATTTGTATATTTAAAGTTCCAAGGAGCCCTTAAAGTAAGAAGGTTGTTTATCTTTGCTTTAATCCAGTATTTCTCAATTTATCTGATGATTGATGGTTTCCTTTTTCTCCCTCTTTTCCTCTCCCTTTCTTTTCAAAGGAAAACTTGTTTTATCATCTCTTGAAACTAGTATTTCTCAAATGAACAAAACCTCATGGATTTGCTGGCATATACAGTAGTATTTAAGAGCTATGTAAAAATAAAGGCCTTACGTGGGTATATATATGGTAAAAAATTTATCAAGTTCACTTAAGATTTGAGCATTTTACTCTATATAAAGTATTTTTAGAAACACTGCTAGATTCTGAGAAGGCAAGAAATATTTTTAAGTGAAATTTTGGTGTTCATTAGAACAAATGCATGAATATTTGTTAAGTCAACGTTTTGGTACACTACAGATATATTTCTGTGTATCAGTTGTTAATGTGTGCCTCTAATGTACTGTCAATATGTACAGATTACTTATTGATATGGTTTGGTTGTGTCCCTACCCAAATCTTGAACTGTAGCTCCCATAATTTCCATGTGTCACGGGAGGGACCCAGTGGGAGGTAATCGAATTATGGGGGTGGGTCTTTCCCATGTTGTTCTTGTGATAGTGAATAAGTCTCATGAGATCTGATGGTTTGATAAAGGGGAGTTCCCCTGCACATGCTCTCTTTTGTATGCTTGATAACATGTAAGACATGACTTTGCTCCTCCTTTGCCTTCCACCATGATCATGAGGCCTTCCCAGCCACATGGAACTATGAGTCCATTAAACCACTTTTTCTTTATAAATTACACAGTCTTGAGTATGTCTTCATTAGCAGTGTGAGAACAGACTAATACATGTATGCTAATTTTTACAAGTTTTGCAAAAGAATTTGGTGTAGCAGAAAGAGCTCCAAAACTTATCCTGGATCAGCCAATAGCTAGCTGTGTGATCCTGGACAAGTGACTCAGCCCCTCTGGATCTCAATTTCCTAATTTGTAAAATGAGGAGCAATACCAAAACTCTAGTTCCATTTGTCTTTGAAAAAGTTTTACTATTTTAAAAGATTATAAAGCCTTATAGTTACATCTTTGCCTAATAATACATCAAAGGTCATCTTTTTATCTGACTACTGAGTCTTTGGACCACTCATTACCATCACTGTGACTGTGAAAACAATCAATCAGCTTTAAGGTGATCTCTATGACAATGTGCTTTCCAGGAATGCATTATGGGAAGAAGGCAGGGAGGCCTACATTTGTTTCACATGCTCTGTTAGTTAAATGTCAAAAAATTAGTTTTCCGTTTGGTTGCTCCAGAACTCCTGGCTGCCACAGATCATTGCTGGACAGTTGTAGGAGGATTCTTGATACTTCTGATATAATCACCATTGTCTCTAGGCCTTGAATGCCACGGCATAAACAATATAGAAAGATTTTTGTCATCTTTAGAAAAGCTGAGAACCTCTTGGTTAAGACAGCAGTCTCCTTGACTTATTTATCACTTTGTCTACTTCTAGAGGTTATTGAACTCTGCCTTGGTAGGGAAATCTTGGGTCAATATTTCTCCAATGAAGTCAGTAGCCCCTTTAGAGACAGGGAGGACTATGTTCTGATGGATGAAAAGAAATTTCCCACAAAATCTGGAGCTGCCTATGGTGACTGGTCTTTGATGATGCCCCTTTCTCCACCAAGATCTTACCAAACAAATGTTGTATCTCAGTTGCCAGCCCCTAACTCTGAGTTGATATCCAATATAACAAACTCTCAATACAATAGGATTAATAAAAAATATTTTAATGAGATTCAACCTGGATATGCAATTTGCCTTTTCTTTATAGTCACTTGAATTCTCCAGGTCCTGCACTTAACACTACTTTAATCTGGATTTCAGGTGCAGGATTTGACCAAGGCAAATATTCTGGTCTTTGTGCCTTCCTCTTCTTCCCTGTTTTTATGTAGTTATTGTTAGAAGCATTTCAGTTTTCACTTTAACCACCAAAGGCTTTATGAGTTGCAAAGGCAACTTTGGTGGATGTTTCACAATTTAGGAAAAAATGTTCCTAATTTTTACTTAGAGTTTTGTTTCTCTGACTTTACGAGTACCTGTTTGGGACAAAAGAAAGAGTTTGGGTTTGGAGTTGTTTGGGTGAAATTCCAGGCTGAGCGCCTCTCTGACCTTGGGTATGTGTTGTTCCTTACAAGCCTTAGTTGTAGCTTGCACCACCTTCCTTAGGGTGTGGTCCTGATGATTACAAGGGACAATATGTGTGAATGTGCTCTGTAAACTCTAGAAGACTATAAATGCTAGGTGTTTGTCTTATTTCTGATGCCCTCTAAGGAACTCCAGAGTTTTAACCAGTTTGCTCTGGGTGCATGGTTGGCCATTGCATATGGAACCAGACCATGAGGCACTGCCTTCTCTCAAGTACTTCTGAGTGTCACTGTGTTTATGGCTCTATGATTTAGCACCATGTAGGAGGAAGTAATCATTGCACTGCCCCCGAGTGTGTGGTTAAAGGACCAAGTGCAGACAAGTGTTGAGTGGACTCCATTTCCCACATGATGTATGTGGGGCCACGGCGACTATGAGTAACACAGCTATAAATGGGTCACAGCAAGGCGTAAACATCACATGTTCCTCAGTCTGGACTTACGGTGACACAAGGGAGATATTTGGTGTATCATCCCCACACCAGCCAAGATGTACCCTTCCCAAATGTAAACTAGAGGTTGTGCTTCCATGCCATTTTTGGTCTGGGTACAAAAGGTATGTGGGGCAGCTACAGAAGGACTTTTTCAGCTGGTTGCTGTACCTTCCCCATCATTCTCACAAATGTCCCCTACAGGAGAACAGGGCACAGGAGAATAGCTGACAACTGTTGTCTAGGCAGCAAAGCAGCGTGGCCCTGGAGACAGCCCAATACACTTGCATTCCAACACCCTGACAAACAAGAGTGCTTTACAGTATGGGCAATTTTAGCTCTGGATCCCTTCCCATTGTTTCTCATTTCTAAATTCGAGCCCTGATGCAGAGCAGGGAGCTCAGGTCTCTAGATTTCCGAATTTTTGTATTCTGGTATCATGCCAGCATCCCGAGCACACGCTGAGTCCCACAAAGCCAAGGATGGAGATTCTTGCCCTCTGGGGACTTTGGACTCTGGGATGGACTATATCTGACCTTATCCATCATTGCTGTCCTGTTTCCAGGCTTGTTGGGCCATCTTGAATTATACTGGGACCCGGGAGTAGGGGAAGCTGAGGGACAGGGTGATCTGCAGGAGGACACCTGCAATGGCTCCTGCTTCATCTGTCACCTCATGCCTGGTTCCTTCTGCAAGGAAGAATCAGGTTTATTTTGTAGGCTGAACAAGGTAGCTGTGTAGTCAGTTGGTGGAGTGCCTGGCACGTAGTAGGTGCTCAAAACTGGCACTGCCACCATCAGCTGTTTCTCCACTCCCACATGAGCACAGGCTGATAGCATTGGCCCAGCTTCCCCCTCTTCACAGTTTTTTTCAGGTCTCCCTTGGCTCTCAACTGCAGTAAGTAAAGAGGAAGAGCAAAGTTCCCCTGGGGCGAATGTTATATTAAGAATTCCATGCATTTATTTTTCTAAATATGGTCGTCTCACAGTAGTCATGGTGGTCTGGGAAAACTGGATCAAGATTTCTCTATTTTTTAAAAAAATGCTTATTTTCATAGCTTTTGGGGCACAAGTGGTTTTTTTGTAACATAGATGAGTTGTATAGTGATGAATTTTGAGATTTTAGTGCACCCATCACCTGAGTAGTGTCCATTGTACCTAATATGTTGTTTTTATCCCTAGCTCCCCTCCCACCCTTCCCCTTCTGAGGCTCTAAAGTTCATTATATCACTATGTATGCCTTTGCATACTCATAGTTTAGCTTCACTTATGAGAACATACAATTTTTTGTTTTCCACTCCTATGTTACTTCACTTAGAATAATGGCCTCCAGCTCCATCCAAGTTGCTGCAAAAGACATTATTTCATTCCTTTTTATGGATGAGTAATCTTTCATGGGGTATATATACCACATTTTCTTTATCCACTCATTAGTTCTCTATGTTTACAAAACTGTCTCAAAGTCAGAGAGGCCTATAAGCTGAACCCACTCGTGAAGGACATCTTACGGCTCTCCAATGCAAATGGCTCATTCTATGTTTCTCAGTATAGCCATAATTTCACCTATGTATCTGGGACAGATAAAGAATTATCAGAGTCCATGTCAAGCCTGCCATATAAATGATACCCATTTCTGGGTTGCAGATGGTGCTTCTCAGTCTGGACACATCTTGGAGAGAAATCACACCTCATAAAACACGCTTCAGTGACAATTTCCTATGGATCATCACCCATTCCATGCTGCTCAGAGAAGGCGAAGGAATACCTCGGCTTCAAGGGAAGCTTGTCATGGGCCTCTTACTTAGCCAGAGAGACTGGCCATATGTCACCCAGCACAGTGACCATAGCAGTAAAGTGGCTAGAGCATACCCTGGCCATCATGGGGCCAGAGCTGGAACCTAGGGCAGAACTGGCAGCATAGCAGAAACATAGCACATCAATCCAACACTCCTGGATTTCTGCATCTATGGGCCTTCACTCATTACTGCTGCCTCATATTGAAGAATGTGGGTTTGGCTACAACTGCAACTCCAGTTCTTTTCCTATTTTCATTTCTCCAGTAGTCCAACTCATCAATCACTGGACCCCTGCCATGTGTCAGGTGCCATGATAGCCAATGGGATGTAAAAATTTATTTATATCCTTAAAAGAACATATTTATATCCTTAAAAGATCCTAGCCTAGTGGCAGGGCAGCTATAGTGGGAGACATGAGAGGAGTGAGATGATGCATATAAGCAAATAATCACAATTCAGCATGTTATATGGAGAGTCATGGGGTGGTGGGATTTTAGTCAAAAGTTATAACCAAAGAGTGAGAGGCCCAAAGGCTCTTGTCATTACAGGAGCAAAAAGTGGTCTAGTGAACTCAGAGTATAGGGTACCTAAGAGAGAATGACCAGAGATGAGCCTGGATCCTGGTACCCCAGGATGAAGCTGTGAAATTGCTAGTCACTCAGAAACCATGGGCTGGGAAGGAGGTGGTGTCTTACCTCCACTTAGTGACTGGCATGGACTGAAAATTGATAATTTCTTTAAAAAATTAGTAAACAACCTAAATGTCCATTGGTAGATGTATGAATAAAGAAAATGTGGTACACATACACTGGAATTTTTATCCTGGAATAAGAAGGAAACTGCAATATGTGACAACATGGATAAACTCTGAGGACAGTATGCGAAGTAAAATAAGTCAGTAACACAAGGACAAATACTGCATGATTCCACTTATATGAGGTGGCTAAAATAGTTAAACACATAGAATCAAAGAGTGAAGTTGTGGTTACCAGGGGGGTAGGGGGAAATGGGGTGTTACTAATCAACAGGCATAAAGTTTCAGTCAAGCAAGATGAGTAAGCTCTAGAGATCTGCTGTACAACATTGTACTTATGGTCAACAATAATGTGTTATACACTTAAAAATGTATTAAGAGAGTAAATCTCATATTGTGTTCTTTTGATAATAAGATAAAATGCTGGGGAAATACAAGAACCTATGCTGACTGCTGTTGATAGCATTTTCAGTTTTGCAATCATTAATAACTTCCTACTTTTTCCTCTGGTTCACAAACCATCCATACCCTGTTAGTGGAGTAGAAACAGCTCCAAAGTCAGGACACCTCTGTTAAAATCCGAGTTTTTCTATCTACCAGCTATGAGACTTTGAGCTAGCTACTTTGATTTTTGAACCTCTATGTATTTCATCTCAACAGTGAGTACAACATAACCTGCATCACAGCAATGCTAGAAATGTTCAATGACACTATGGGCTTTGTGATCTCTAAAGAAATATACAAGAAAGGGAAGCTTTCTTAGACAGATCTCTGCTATAGACTTCTTCGGGCTCAATGGCCAGAACTGGGTCCCATGGCTCCCCCTAGCTGTAAGAGAGACTGAGAAATAGAGTGTAGTATTTCGCTCACCAGCCTTTGTAGTAGAGAAAAACAAGGATTATGGAGGGTGCCAAACCAGAGTTTCTGCCCCAGCAGGGGGAAGATCCTTGTTTATGGAGTTTTCTTTCTCCAGCCCTTGGCAATAAAAAAAGGTGAGCATTCCATTTTTAAGAAAAGATTCAGCTCATTCACATAAGTAAAACACACAAGGAATGACACCAAAGACTAATGGAAAACAAATGTGTAAATAGTGTTCAAGAATCCCTGCATTACAAGAGCTTTGAAAAGAAGTGGCACCATGTCAATTAGCTATTGCTGCATACCAAACCACCCCCCAAATTCAATGTTTAAAACAAGATAATTTCTTATTCTAACTCATGTGTTTTGGCCTCAGCTGATACAGGTTGGGCTCAGCTGATCTTGGCTGGACTCACTGATGTGTCTGCAGGTCATCTGGGGGCTCTGCTCTACATGGGGCCTGGTTAGGGTGCTTTAGCAGGGGTGGTTCTGCTCCACATATTTCTTGTCCTTCTTCTGGGATCAGAAGGCTAACCTGGGCATACCCTTGTTATGGCAACAGCAGAAATACAAGAGTAAGCAAAAACATGTGATACCTCTTGAGGCATAGGCTCAAAATTGGTACACCATCATTTCTGCCTCATTCTGTTGGCCAAAGCAAGATGTGTGGCCAAACTCAGGCATGAGGAATTATACCCCACCCACAGTGGTAGAAAACTACAAAGTTACATGGCAGTAGGGAGAGGTGAAGAACTGGAGCCATAAATGCAAATTTACCTCAGGCACCAGTGGTCTTACAAGCCATAATCTTAAGACTAACATTATACTCTAATCCTTCAGGAGAAGCTATCCTAATTTAGTTTAGAATTACTTAAATCACTAGAGCCAAAGTTGATGGCCACAGCATCTACCCACAGTTCATTTACATTCATGGAATTGAGAGATGAAATTTTCAAGTGAAAATGGGGTCTTCAATTTTGACTTGTTCCTATCATATTGATTTATAACCTGGAGGACATTATGCTAAGTCAAATAAGCCAGACATAGACAAATATGGCATGATCTTACTTACATGTGGAATCTAAAAACATTGAACTCATAGAGGCAGAGAGTCAAATGGTGGTTGCCAGGGGCTTGAGGGGTGGTGTGAATGGGGAGATAATGGTTAAAGAATACACAGAATTTCAGATACATAAGGTGAATATATTCTGGAGATCTCGTATTAGTCCATTCTCACGCTGCTATGAAGAAATACCTGAGACTGGGTAATTTATAAAGGAAAGAGTTTTAATTGACTCACAATTCTGCAGGGCTGGGGAGGCCTCAGGAAACTTACAATCATGGCAGAAGGGGAAGCAAACACGTCCTTCTTCACGTGGCAGCAGAAAAGAGAAGTGCAGAGCAAAATGGGGGAAAGCCATTATAAAACCATCAGATCTCATGAGAACTCACTTGCTATCATGAGAATAGTATGGGGGGAACCACGCCCATGATTAAATTATCTCCATCTGGTCCCACCCTTGACATGTGGGGATTATTACAATTCAAGATGAGATTTTGGATGGGGACACAGCCAAACCATATCAGATCTGTTGTACAGCATCATGACTATAGTTAATAATGTATCCTTGAAAATTGCTAAGAGATCTTAAATGTCCTCCCCACAAAAATAAGTATGTGAGGTGATGGATATGCTAATTATGGTGACTTAAACATTTTACAATGTATGTATGCATATATCAAAACATTGCATTGTACACTGTAAATATATACCATCATTTGTCAATTATGCCTTAATGACACTGGACGGGAAAAACTCATGGTTCCTTTGGTTTTTCTTTTGCAGGCTTGATGTGAAGAATTAAAGAGGAAGAAGATGAATTCAATAGCTCACTAAAATTTTATATATTTGTATGACGATTACGAACCTCCTGAATGCCTGAGACTCTAGCAGAAATGGCCTGTTTGTACATTTATATCTCTTCCTTCTAGTTAGCTGTATTTCCTACTTTATCTTCATTTTTGGCACCTCACAGAACAAATTAGCCCATAAATTCAACACCTGGAGGGTGTGGTTTTGAGGAGGGATATGATTTTATGCAGAGTGATACGGGAATGTGTCTAATGATTTTGATGAAAAGTTTCTCAAGCTACTTCCTACAGTATTTTGGTCAATATTTGGAATGCGTTTTAGTTCTTCACCTTTTAAATTACGTCACTAAACTTTTTATGAGTTCAAATAAATATTTGACTAAATGTAAAATGTGAATCTAGACTAAATTAATTTTTATATTTCAGATAGCTACATATTCCCTAACCTGGAGAGAAATGAGATATGAGTCAGCCCAATCCCATATTGCCTAAGTGAGGGCCTCTCATTCTGAATTATTGAGTACCATGGGTAAAACCATGGCTGACTGATCACTCATATGAAGTTAAATATCACTTGAGGAATTGGATATCATTGATATTCTTCCTCCAAGGATGAGGAGTTTTACAGTGAGTGCATTTTACATCTATAGAGGCTTAGAAACTCCCCTCACCCAGATGGAATAGAGTTCATTATAAGTTAGAAACTCCCCTCACCCAGATGGAATAGAGTTCATTATAAGGCACAATAAAGTAAAGCTGAGCAAACAGAACAAGAGAGGAGAAGAGCCGTCCAAAGATGAAACATGTCTCCTGCTGCTAAAATGGAGAGTCTCTATGTCAACTGAATCAATGTCCAGCACTATCATAGACCAAAAAGAATCACCTGTGCTCCTCTAGAGTCTTATGATCTTCTGAAAGGCTTGGACAACTTCACAGTGTGAAGATTTGAGGGACCAGGTTATCAAGAGCACACTGTTTGAAAAGCAAGCATGTCACCTACCTGGTATGCAGAGACCTCAACGTCGTTTCTCAGGCTGAATGACTTTGATTTTTGCTTCAGAGTCAGCCATTGTAAAAAATCAGATGTACTTTGAAATATCCCAAGTGTAAATTACTCTCCCGCTTTTCTGTTTCATAGAGCTCAGCTTCGAAAAGCAGGGCTATCATTGCCTACACATGTGACTGGCCACAGAGTCAGCAGTGCCTGATGAATTTAAGTTTTCCCAAAAAGGTGCCTGTCTGGTCATAGGTCCCATGTGTTTCACCAGACTGTGATTTATCTGGTCATCTACATCTAATATATACATATGGCAGGGGGAATATCAATCAGAACAAAATATGCCAGCCTAATAATCTGTCAGCAGATGAGGTAAACAGGTTCTAAATAGGCGCTAGGTTGCCTCAGACTGTCTCACTCTACACTGATTAGAGTAGTTGGGTAGGGTTACCAAATTTACCTCAGTGTTCACTTTGTTTTAATGTAAATTATCTATGTTCAGTTTCAAAATTAAGTTCTGGTATAAAGTTATAAAAATTGTCTTCATATTTTAATGTCTTCCAAGGCAAATTTGCAGCACAATACATACCAAAGTCATTAGACAAATTCAATGTATTTTTTGAATTTTAAATTTAATATGTATTGTATTTTGTTAAGGCTCAAATTCACTATATAGGAAAAGACAGTCTTTGCTTTCGATGAAGTTATAATTTTCAAAATTCACACATTCTATGCTAAATGGCTCTTTAAAAACCCATATGTCTCATGGAAACAGCCTTATTTATCTTATAGGTTTATAAACAACCAATCACGCAACTTTTCCATGAAGGAGAAGCAAAGTACAAATAGATGAAGGTTTGTTAGGAGGGAAACAACTCTGGTGTGAATAAGCAAAAGGTACCATACCCAGTTATTAGTGTGCACATTGTAAATGGTATGATAATCATACTCTACTATAAGGAGAGTGTCTTTGAGTACAACTTTCACTCCACCCACATTTCCTGGATGCCTACTAGGTGTCAGTCTATATGCTAAGTGCTGGGGGAACACAAAGCATGTTCGTCTAGAAAATCACCTTGCTTTAAAAAACAAAAAAACCAAACCTCTCTGTTCCCCCTCCCCCATGTATGGAATTTTCCTATATTGTGCTTGAGGCATGAGTGAAAGAAGGCCCCGCTGGGTCCAGGACCTGCGGGACACTTGGAAAGCTTCTCTGTTTGGAGCAGAAGCCATTAGGAACACATAAGCCTCTCCAGAATTATCTCAAGCACTCATTTTGTATGATCTTTACATTTCAACAGTGCAGACCGAAAGGTAATTAGCTTTGTTTCCAAGGTTACTTACTGACTAGCTGAATGACACAGTAGTTTTCTAAGTTACGCCCAGGGCATGGGAGGTGATAATTACCCAAATGAATCCCTCATTTTTAACTAGAGCAGTTAGAGGATTTACAAAAAGCCTCCCATTATGGTCAGGCCCATGTAAGGAACACTACTAATTTTAATGTGCCATACTGTGAAATCCCCTCTCCTACATTCTTGAGCTGACCTAGAATTAGGGTTCTCCCTTTGGTGATGAGAACAGGGCTCATTTGGATTCCACGACTATGGGTTGATCAATTAAAATTAGTTCCCTTTGAGGGCCTCTGGCATTATCCCATTGCTTTGCAATCTAGCTTGAAATAGAAACTGCATTTAACTTGATAATTGATGCTCTCTTGGGATTTTAACCTGATGCTGAATGTATGCATCTGTGGCCCATCGCTAGTTCTTTGCCTCACATACCATTAATTACATTTCTGTGCTTCTCCAAAGGAGGATATATTACCATAATGTTCATATGCAATCATGTATTCATTCAGCAAGCCATAGAAAGAGCACTCATGAAGACAGGAAGCAACCCACCAGGATGTTGCCAGACTAAGAAAATCCTTAGCGGTCATGTATTTCATTTTTTTTCTCTACGCAAATGACCAAACTTGTTTAGAACTTACACTGAAGGCAAATCACACTGTCAAAAAAATATATATATGCTGATTATTAAAAGAGGGGATTCAGCCGTAAAATAAGATTGCAGCCTTAACAACATCATCACCTTTGTGTTCTTCAGAGAAAGAAAAACAACCTCAATTAAGCAATCATTTTCAGATTGTGGAATGCACTTGGCCTCACATCCTTCACCCCTGTGCTTGTTTATTAAAGGAGGAAATCAATCCCTTAACATTTGGCTTCTTAGCAAAACAATTCAGTGACACCACTGACTAGGATAAACCACGCTATCAAATAACAAGGCTCTTTTTTATGACCAGCTCTTTCCCTGGTTCAGTGAGGATATATTACAATGCAGATTCCAGAGGGAAGGAGGCTTTCCCCTTGGGCTTCAAATGTCTGCAGATTAGCTGCAAAGCCAAAGGAGGTCTGCACTCTCAAATTGAATTTTTCAAATCTGATTGTTTGTTGGGAGGGCCATAGTTAGAGGAGGTGTGCCCACAGGCTTTACTCCAGTGTGGGGGTAGCTCATGGTCTCTAGACATACAGAATGGGGGTCTAGACTTCTCTGGAAACTATTCCTGCTGCTTAATATTGTTCACACATCAATGGTGCACTAGAAAAGACAGTATCCTGGAGGAATTTCTTTTCTGAAGTATTTGGAACACACCAACATCCAATCCACCCACACAAGCCATGCTGCTTTATGGCTGATGGCAAGGTTTAGGAAAAACAAAAACAAAAACAAAAAACAGGGAAGGCTTTGTTCTTGATTTATGATTTTGTTTTGCTTTGTTTGATACTGTGTCTTCTGGTCCTGACAACACACAGATTCTTGATCTCAGGCAACCCTTACCCTCCTCACTCTGATGGAGGTGAGTTTTCCTGCATTCAATGGGAGAAGAGGAGCATCAGAAGAAGCCAAAGGAGACATCTCAACTTGTAGAAGGCCAGACACCCATGAGGGCCTGGGATTTCTGCTTAGTATTGGAAATTAGGCCTTTGCTTAGCATTCTAAAATCATCTAGTGGATCCAACTTTATTATAATTTCCTTAAAATGGCATGTTGCATTTATTTAAATTTGCAGATGAGGAAATAGGAGATAGCATAGCTGCCTCCAGTGATATAATAATAGTGCATGGACCAAAACTCCTTATGTCTTTTTTTTTTTTTTTTTTTTCCAGACGGAGTCTCAGTCTGTCGCCCAGGCTCCCAGGTTGGAGTACAGTGGTGTGATCTCGGCTCACTGAAACCTCTGTCTCCCGGGTTCAAGTGATTCTTGTGCTTCAGCCTCCTGAGTAGCTGGGACTACAGGCATGCACCAGCACACCCAGCTAATTTTTGTATTTTTAGTAGAGACAAAGTTTCCCCACATTGGCCAGGTTGGTCTCAAACTCCTGACCTCAAGTGATCCACCCGCTTTGACCTCCCGAAGTGCTGGGATTATAGGTGTCAGTCACCACGCCTGGCCAAGACTCTTTAAATCTTGAAAAAACAAACAAACAAAAACTCCAAACTTTTCTTTTTCCCAAATTCTGAATTCATTGCTAGGCATCATGGTTGTGATAGTGATGGCCCAGGAGCGGGAGAGTGGGAGCTCTATTTGGAATCCGAACAAATCACACACATAGGGTAGGGAATTCAGAAGGAAGAATTAACCAGGAGAAATGACCCTTCAAGAGACACCATTGGACTTCAAACTTTGTAGTTAGATCCTGGTCTACTGCAAGAACCCCAACGAATACACCCAACATTTTGGCCCTACTTTGCTTATTGCTTATTTCCCCAGACTTTTATTGACATATTTTCTTTCCTAGCTTGGGAGGGGAGCCATCCCCTCTCTGTTGCGTGGCATTAATTTCCTCGGAGAGCATGCTTTCACTAGAGGATTTACCAGTATCTGTCACCCTGGAATCATTGGTTCTATTTGGCCCTGCATATAAACAATAATGTCTATTGCTGGCTAGAAAATAAACAGTGGGAACTGGAATGTTTTTCAACTTAACAATAACCCACAACACTTGGACCAACTATCTGGCATGTTTTTCAATGAGAGGTCATTGAGAACAGCACTGGCAATGGCCCGTTGTATCCCCCAGACCTTTCTTTTAGAGGCCGAACAGAAGCAATGATCTTTAACATATGCACCATTAGGTTAGGCAAGACCTACATATGAAAGCTTTGTTGATTCAGACACTCAAGACACTCAGTAATTAAGTTATGGGCCAGTGAGCACATTATCTGCAATGAAACATGTCCTTGATCAGCGATTAGATGGGTAAACATGTGACCTCATTGTCTCCACCAAAGGATGATTATGTAACAGTCTCTGGTCCTCAAACATCATGGTTATTTGCCAACTTTTGATCCTGGTAAATAAGCTAAAATCACTTGCTATGGTCTGGAAATCAGATTTTTAGGACAACAGACTCTTCCTCGGGAGGCCTGATGCATTCTATCTGATTACAGATGTACTGGGAACTTTACAGATGCCCAAATACGAGATGGATGGGTCATAGGGAGGTGGGAGCTGTGAAGAATGACTCAAGGGCAGTCTGGTGTCACAAGACTTTACCAAAACAAAGACATGTAAAAGATCATCTGTTTATTAAGCTTCAGAGCTTGCTTGCTGCATAAGACATAGTAAAGAGGAAGACATGTAGGAGGGCTGGGGGAAAAAAAGGGAGGAAGAGAAACAGAATGAGAGAAAGGGAGAAGGGAGAGTGATTTACTCCTAGAGCCCTTTGGTGGGTCACCAAAGGTTTTGTGGCTTCTTTGCAGTCTAGCTGAGCAGAGGAAACCTATCTGCTTCATGCACAACCGAACACTCATCATCTATTTTCTTCTGATGTGTAAGGAGTATGTGCAGGAACTTCCAAGTACAGCAAGGATTAGAAGAGAATCTGGCTTGAGATGACCCGAGACATCTAAATGTCACATAGTCTTGATGCACATGTGACCTGGAACTGCCCTGGGATGACTCGGGGCCCAGCCCTTCCTTAATCCCCATTTGCTCTCCTTCCTCCAGTGACATTAGCATAGCCACAGCCCTCCCGCCTGCTTGCAGCTTCTTATGGGCCAGAGCTTGGTCTCTCACTCAGAATGATCTACATTTTAACCTTGGCTGCCATATTAGAAAGAGCAATAATCACTTTAAATGGCTGCATATGTTTTCAAAACTAAACCCACGGCAAAATCAATAGGTCATGAGCCCTGATCCAGCACACGGCCATGTGCCATTGGAGGAAAGGATACTACACTTTCCTTTGCCCAGACACTTCCAAAATAATCTATTGGAGTTTTGATAAGCATTTTTGAGGGCTACATTGAGGACTATACTTGATGAGTATATGGAGGACTATTTTATATTTAAAAAAGACCAACAATGATTTAAAAATTAATCTATACTATATAGTGATTGAAGTCATGATTTAAATCATTTTGACTTAATTTCAGTATCTTCCATAATCCAGATTTCTCTGTCTAAATCAGAAGTTATGATTCAGGCCAAAGTCCAGTGTAGTTAGCACACCAATAAGCTTTTCTTTTCTTTTTGGCTTCTGTCTTAGTTTGCTTTCCCCAGCACCAGACTCTGAGATGAGGGTTCAAGTGAAGGTAGCTTGTTTAGGCAGGAAAGGAAACATCAGTAGGGAACTGGGGAGGTGAGATGAAGCAGGGAAGGCAACTGGAGGGATGGGCTGTGAAGTCAGATATGACTATGGGTAACAGGCTTAATCTCACCAGGGAAGCTCTGGGAGTCTGAATAGAACATACACCCCAGAGTGATCTCAGCTGAGGAGTGAGGGACCTGAGGTACTTGTGTACCAACTCCCATCCTTCTTTTATTGAGGACTACCTGCAACACAGGGCAGGCAAAGTGTGCTTTGTTGGACACAGAAAGCCCTTAACAAAGGAATGCAGTGGTTGGCAGTTTGGAAGCTGGGTCGTGTGCACTGAAACGTAGTAGCCAGGAGGATATGGGTGAAGTACAGGGCCCATTACAGCTTCTACGTATAAATGGCAAAATAAAATACTTATTGTAGTAGATCACAGTACACATTTTCTACTGAAGATGTCACTTGCTAAGCATATGTCATTATCTTAATTCAGGAAGTGAATCAACGTGAATTATTCCTGGTATTTTCCCACTAAAAATTGGTGAGGGGTCTAATACCTGATGGATAGGGAAGCGGCATACTTGCTTTTGCCTAGCAGAGCTCCCATTTTGGAAACAGTATTGATGATGAAAATAATTTAAAAAATAGAAATTCGAAAGAACATCCTACGTCATATAATTCCACAAGTATCTCTCCCCTCCTGCATATTTTCCAAACTACATTTTCATCATAATGATGTAGAGATAAAGCCAGGGAAGCATATATTTATCTATCCATGTATCTATATTCACCTAATATCTTTCTGTATAATAACATTACATGGTTGTATTACTAGCTCTTTCATATACTGTTAACATATAAGATTACTATTATTACAAAGGCTTGTTTTTATTTTAAAAAATAGATGTGTCCCTAAGAAAACAGTTGATCAAATCCAAATGTCCCTTTGAAAAAGCGGCATGTTTTAATCTATTAGGATTTTTTGAAGGCTTCAATAAAATATCCTTATGGTTAAATCCCATGGTTCAAAAGCATACCAGACTTTCCCTCACTCTTATTTGTGCAAGTCATTACAAAACTGTACATGATTTGGGACTTAAGTATTAGTTCAATGAGAAAGCATCCTTGAATAAATTGATGAAAAGAGCAAAAGAGAAAGAGGACTTGAACAGAACATGTAATCAATATCAATGATTTGGTCGCCTGCTAGGCTCTGCAGTGATAAGGGCAAATGAGGTAATGGCATCGAGAGAGAATTAGGAAATGAAACTATCAGCAATGGAAATGTGGTTGCATAGATTGTCATATGATGTCCTGGGAAGCCCTGGGCTTGAAGGGGAGTGAGCAAGTCTTTTCAGTTGAGCAGCTTCCATACCATGGTGGTTTGGAGGTGATGGGGACATAGAAAAGGTAGAAGGCAGTTTCACCACTGTAAAATGTAAAAATACCTTAAAAGTGGCAGAAAGATCTAGGTGTCTCACAGTATGCATTCTCCCCTTCTTCCTCAGTAATAAAACCCCTGAATTTTAACTGACCTCTTACCAAAAGGAACAACTAAACAGAAAGCCAATTCTCACACTCTACTCCTACCTCTAGAGTCAGATCAGCATGTTCTGGGGGCCAATCACCAAGTCTCCACAGAAGAAGAAGGCTTACATGCCAAAATAATTGCAGGTTGGTGATTTACAATCTATAAAAATCTGGGAAATATATGTGGAAATGGATTCTGAGGTGCTAGACCAAAAATGAAAAAAACCGACAACTCTATATTGGGATGAATTAATCAATATGGGTCCACTTACCAGATATTCTTGATCCAGTAGGCTAACTTGAGGCTGAAAGTAGTTCTAATAGTTTACTTGGTTGCTTGGCTAAAACCTGGAGTCAGTTGTGGCTTATTATAAATAAAGTTGAGATGCAAGAAATTCATTTGCAATAACTCTAAAGACTTACGAACATAGTAATGTTTGAGTTGATTCATTTCCACATTTACACTGATTATGTTACTTGAGAACCCCCAAAAGACAATTCCTTCCCTCATGGCCTTGAGAAATTAATTGGTGAGGGGAGTGCCTCTCCTCTGTCAACCAGAATTACTGACAGGAGATAATATGTAGAAACAGGCTTCATGATGTTAATGTGTTATGAGTATCTTGACATGATGGAGACCAGCAGGCAGTACTTAATTCCAGAAGCAAGATGATCATGGTTCCTAGACTGAAAATTAGAAGATTCTAAGCCACAGGGATCTGTGGCAGTAATGGATTGATGATGGGATCCCCAGGTGTGAGGATCCTAGATAGTCTATTAAGCCGCTAATTTGGATTCTATAACACCACCACTACCATTCCATATCTGATGAACAGAGGTTAGACATACGCCAAAAAATAAAAATACCAAGTTGGGACCTCTCACCTACTTCTAAAACCTGGTCCCCGAACTTTCAGACCAGGGCTCCTTGAGTGAAAGGGAGGCTGTGTGCTCCAAGAAATAACACTGCAAATACTTCCTCAATTCTTTCTGGATCTCCCTTCTAGCCCTCATCAGTGAGACTCCACTGGGAGACTCATTTTACCTTAGTAAATGTGCACTGGGAAAGGGAAAAGTGTACATCTTTGGGGGATTATTGGACACTGGCTCTGAGATCTCACTAATTCTTGAGGACCAAGAAAGTTACTGTGACCCATTAATCAGATGGACAGAAGTTAAATGGAGTTTGGACAGCAGTCCACCTAATGGTAGGGCCTGTGGGACACTGAACCCATCCTAGGGTTGTTTCCTCAGTTTCTAAATATTACTGAAACATTCTCAGAAACTGTTTATGGCAGATTGTATTTTCCAAAGATGGTGGCAATGATATCTACAATCTTGATGGTGTTCTGAATGTGACTTTAAGACTCCCTCAGAGACTCCCTCCCTCAGTGGAGTCTATTTCTCCACCCTCTTGAATCTGAGAGGGCCCTATGATTGCTTTGATCAATACAGTAGAATAGAAATGACATGGTGTCAGTTCCAGGTGTAACCCTTATCTGGCCAGGCAGTTTCTGTTTCCTGACTCTTGGAAAACCGCCATCCTATAAGAAGTGAAACTGCTCTGAGACCACCATGCTGTGAGAAGCCCAAGTCTCAAGGAGAGTCTCTAGAATATAAGATGTCACATGACAGAGAGGCAACTCTTATTTGACTAATTGGTTTGACAATGAGGATGGGCTTTTTTAGATTGCAGTATATGGCAGGCATCTTGAATGAGCTAAAGCTGCACTTCCAAACTTTTAATGAAAATAGAATTAAAGCATGTGTTGAAATGAAAGTTCTTTAGAAATAATAATGTAGTGACAAATACTTAATGAAAAAACTTGTGCTAACTTCTCCACGTACATTAGGCTAAACAACCTGCCTGTTGAGAGACCAGGTATGGTGGTTCATGCCTATAATCCCAGCACTTTGGGAGGCTGAGGCAGGAGGATTGCTTGAGGCCAGAAGTTCGAGACCAGCCTGGTCAACATAGTAAGACCCTGTTTCTACCAAAAAAAAAAAAAAGAAAAAGAAAAAAGAAAAATGGTACCTGTTGGAGAAAAAAGATACATCATTAAAAATATTTTTTGGTTGACAGATTATGTAACATTTAGCATATACTCAGCAAGAGTTCACCAAATTGAGTGACATTTGCATAGCAAAACTCCTCCCTTCCTATATACATACTTGTAAAAGCAAGGTTTCTCAGTGCTTATGTCTACAATAATGTGCCAGTAATATCAAAATAGGGCAATATCAAAGTCATATCAAATAAAATATAAAAATAAGGCACCTGCCTTCCAAGAGTCTAGAAGCCGGAACTGCCTAGTTATTTAAGGGTTATTCCTGGAACTGGCACGATAAAAATAGGAATAAATTGCTGAATTGTTGCTGAACCCTGCCTCATTCCAGCAATAAGTCCTATTCATCCATGAATACATGAACTAATTTTTAAAAGTCAGCCCATCCATATTACTAAGAAATGTAATTTCAATTCACTTTTTATATTTAATGATTATTTATCAACATTTATACTTGCACACTGTTTTTGACAATTGTGTGCAAATAATAACTGTAGTGATAATTCAGAAGAATATTTTTAACACTTAGAGATGAAATTTAAGAATATTTTTAACACTTAGAGATGAAATTTAAAATTCCAGTTAATATGATGGTAATTATGTCAGGTGATGGACATGTTAATTAGCTTGATTGTGATGACCATTTCACACTGTTTATCAAAACATGTACACCATATATATACAATTCTTATTTGTCAGCCATACCTCAATAAAGCTGGAAACAAAAAAGAAAAAAATTCCAGCTGATAGTTATATATAAACACACACATTGAGAAGTATGATACAGTACAAATAAAACTATAAAAATTATATACTTATTAGCATAAAATTCTATGGAAATTCAAGTCCAACAAGAAAAAGATGTAAAGCTTTAATACAAAAAGCTTGTTTTAGGCTGAGCATGGTGGCTCACGCCTGTAATCCCAGCACTTTGGGAGGCTGAGGTGGGTGCATCACCTGAGGTCAGGAGTTCGAGGCCAGCCTGGCCAACCATGGCCAACATGGTTAAACCCCGCCTCCACTAAAAATACAAAAATTAGCCAGGCGCGGTGGCGGGTGCCTATAATCCCAGCTACTACAGGCTGAGGCAGTAGAATTGCTTGAACCAGGGAGGTGGACGTTGTTGCAGTGAGCCGAGATGGTGCCACTGCACTCCAGCCTGGGTGACGGAGTGAGACTCTGTCTCCAAAACAAAACAAAACAAAAGCTAGTTTTGGTATTTTTAAAATTAATTAAATCATGATATGTTTTGTTGATTGTCTAAAGAAAATGATGGAGAAAATGTTAATAATGCAGATTAAACTTAAAACCGCATTCTATCTGTAGCCATTAAATTGTGGATAGCACAAAAATTTGAGAAAATATTCTTTCAATATTTGAAAACTCATCTGATTCTGTAAAGCAGTAACTCATATCATTGATGAACAAATGAAGTTCGGTCATATATCTTCATTTTTTTAGTTTCATCTTACTTGTTAATGCAAACAAAATTATCAACCAATATCCTTGTCATAACTATACTCATTAGTTAGCAATATGAGTAACTTTTTGGCCAAATTGGGTAGTAGGCAAGCCTTTATTTGCAGTCTGGTTTTGTCAGATCATTGTTGAATTGCAAACATGGGTTGGAGAAAAAAAATTAACAAAAGTGATCTTTGACAGTCACTTGGCTCTATGGAATTTATAATATTTGTAATAAAGAACATCATAAATGTTTTTTAAGATGTAAATTTTGCACTAAATATCCTTTACATTAGTAAAATTTATAATTAATATAATCTTTTTTTCTAGAGATCTGATAGTTAAACATTTACCAGCATATCACCACAGCCAGCCAAGATGGGACTGAAGGTAACTGCAATGAAATGGGTGAAAAGAAACTAAATCAGAATGAACTCATTATCAGGAGCAGAAACTAGGACTACAGGCTCTACTCAGATTTTCTTCCTTGCTGTGCCATGTACATTTTGAGTGATTTCTCTTTCTTTCATCTTCCTTTACACCACTATTGTATATTAGTGAGCTGGTGGTTGAGAAGGGATCGTGACAGAAATAGTATCCCTCCGACATCTTGGATGAGGAGCTACAAAAAGTGATGAAATATTGGATTATTTTATTTGGGACTAGGGTAGTTTCCATTATTTGAAATGGGAACATTGCATATATGAGAAGATGAATCTTCAGAAATGTTGACCAGCCAAAGGGGTAGACAGTTCAGTAAACCTTGCACCTTTTTCTATGTCTGGGAATGATCCACAGTGTAAGTTTTGAAGATGAGAAGAGTCCTGCCGCCTACTAGGGAAACTAAAATATGTGATTTTCCCACCCTTTCGGGCCTAGATTTTTTTTTTTTCATATTATATAAGCTGAGAAAAATTGCATCCTTTCACTCAGGATTTCAGATCCGGAGAAAGAAATAGGGAACAGTTTAGAATTCTTTGCAGTTTTATCCACAGTAGCTGGCATCCAAAGGTGACAGAGCCAGGGGTAGCATCCATGGCTCAGAGGCAGCTTCTTTAATAGACTCTTTCTATGATGTAATTTTGGCAGTGGATACAACTGCCTGGCTTCCTTTGTTTCCTGCCCATGTTCGCAGCTGATTCTCTAACCTTCCTGTTAATTCTGTGAGCTATTCGATACATTGCTATAAATTCATTTTCTCTCTAAGGTAAGTAGAGTTGGTTTCTGTTGTTGGAGCTAATAAAATATGCCCAGAAGGAAGTCTTTGAAAGCATCATGCTGTGATTTCAGAATGCAGGCATTTCCTAACGGGACCCCTGGCTAGCAGCTGGAAATCTGATGCTGGGAAGTTGAGAAGACCATAAAGACTGGGGACGTGTCCAGCTGCTTAGCATAACATCCACGGACACGGAGCAAGATAAATTGCCCCAAAGTTCCTATTGTTCTTGTAGGTTTATTATAGGAGAGAATTATCTTGATGACGGTAAAATCTCTTCTAAATTCATGCATTTCCTTTCAACTTTTTTTTTTTTTTTGCAATAGTCATAGCTTTGTCATATTTTTAAAACATGGCTAGCCAGACACAATAATTTCTGAAATCCGTCAACATTTTTCTTTATAGTGTTTCAGGACCTTTTAGAAAACAACATTATCCAAGTCAGGGTAAATGTTCCAGGAGCAAACTGACCACCAAAACTCGCCAGGTCACTCATCTCTCAGCTTATGGTCTGTGTTTAGCAATCAAAGTCAATGTCACTAAAATTGCTTATCCGTGGGGTAATAGCTCAAAATTGCCTTGGCAGTTATATTCATTTTCTACTGCTACCTTAAAAATCACCACAAATTTGGGCAGTTTAAAACAAGACAAGTTTATCATCTCATAGTTCTGTAGGTGAGAAGTCCAGGCGGGTGTCACTGTTCTAGGCCTTACAAGGCTGAAATCCAGGTGGCAGCTGGCTTGAGCTCTTTTTTGGAGGCTCTGGGGAAAAAAATCCACTTCCAAGATCACTCAGGTTATTGGTAGAACTCAGTTTTTTGCTGTTGTAAAGGTGTTTTTTTTTTCCCCGCCCTGGGCTCTAATCTAACCTTTCTCATCTCCTTGAGGCTGTCTGCATTCCTCATCATGTTGCCTCCTTCATCTTCATTCTGGTGATGGTGCACAGAGCCGTTTTCATGCTTCATGTCTCTCTGACTTCCCTTTTTGTCACATCACATCTTTTCCGACCCCAGCCAGAGAAGTTTCTCTGGTTTTAAGGACTCATGTGATTAGACTGCCACCCCATTCCATCCCCAGATAATCTAGGCTAATCTCTCTATTTTAAGGCTCATAGCCTCAAACACATCTGAGAAGCCCCTTTTGCCATGTAATATAATGTATTCACAGGTTCTAGGGATTAGGGCATGGACATTTTTGGGGAGACATTCTCCTTATCATAGCAATCCTCTGGATTTTTAGCCAAAGACTCCAAAGATAAGGTTTCCTACCACTTCTAATAATTTCAATTCAGATTCTCAGGACATTGTAGGGTGCCATGGACTGAATGTGCCCTTCCTCCAAATTCGTGTATTGAAGCCCTAACCCTCAGTGTGACAGTATTAGTACCTTTGGGAGGTAATTAGCTTTTGATGAGGTCAGGAGGGTGGGGCCCCCATGATGGGATTAGGACCCTTACAAGAAGAAGAGACTCTAGAGTTTCCTCTCTTTGTCATGTGGGGATACAGCAAGAAGATAACCATCTGCAAGCCAGGAAATGGGCCTTCACCAGGAACTGAGTCACTGGCACCTTGATCTCAGATTCCCAGCCTCCAGAACTTTAAAAAATAAATGTCTATTGTTTAAGCCACCTAGTCTTTGGTATTTTGTTATAGCAGCCTGAACTGACTAAGACATATGGGTAGTGTTTTGTCTGCTGCATTGTGAAAGTAGAATCAATAAATTTTTCTTTCTTGGCTATAAAATTGGGCATCTTTAATAAAGCTTATGAAAGAAAGAATGAAGTGTCTGTCTTCTAAACTTTGGCACCTTCCTATCTCCCAGATGACCTGCAGCACAGTATCACCAGTGAAGGCAGCTACAGCTGAGACCTCCATCCCTAGTTGGAGATATTTGTCTCTGGCCTCTGGATGGCTCTTCCCATATTCTCTATGGAAGTGCTTTGTACTTTGGAGCCTCTGCCCACTAGCTCTGAAGGGTTCGGGCTTCTATAGACATAAAAGCTGACCCCCCCTCGGCCCTCAGCAGAACAAATGAGTGGAAGGGAAAGTCCTTAAGGCCGTGCCTCAACAACACTGTGCTTTGGAATTACCTGGGCATGTTAAAAAAGTACCCATGCACAGAGGATCTGGTCCAATTGGTGTAGAGTGGGGCCTGAGTGTAGGTATTTTTTAAAAAATATTTTCCATCACTTCCCTTTACTCCATAGCCACAGTAACTAGATTGAGCCAGGCTACTCTGAGGTATCCATTACAACTTTGATTGGGAGAAGCAATGCCAAAATGTTAAGGTTATTTCCAGAAGGTGGAAATGTGGGTGGTGGTTATTTTCTTCTTGGTACTTGTTTGTACTTTGAACATTTCTGTAGAAAACTCAAAACAAAATATTCTGTAAAAAAACAGAGACAAAATGTTGCCTTCTCAGAGGGGGTCCCCTCTCATTCCCCATTCCTACATTATTGTCTCTAACAGCATCTTCTTATCTTCCTTTCTCAGTCTGTATCGTATGTTGTACTAATACACATTTCATTCATTTGCCTGTTTATTGTCTCTCTCTCACTAGCTATAAGGTCATGAAGGCAGCTTCATATTTATTGTGTTGATCACTATATGCCCAGGTACCCAGGCCTATGTCTGCCAGATGGTAAAGTTTTGATTTATCCAGGTATCCTTCATTATTTGAACTCTCACTCCCTAACTGCTCACTATAACAACTTGCAATTATTTTTATTCCAGATTTAATATTTGAAATAAAAATCTGCTATTGCAAATCAGCAAGTGAATGCCAGAAAATCTGTTTAAGTTGCAAGTGAACCCAGGTAAGAGGATGCAGATTGTGTTGCAGGCCCATCTCAGGTACTGTCTGATAGGGATACATGTTGTCTAGATGTACGTCATCAAAATCCAGATCAGCATTCCCAATTGTTAAGTGAAAATGTCTTTTCACAAAGTAGAACTCAACTGAGTGCAGTTGCTCATGCCTGTAATCCCAGCACTTTGGGAGGCCAAGGTAGATGGATCACTTGAGGCCAGGAGTTCAAGACCAGCCTGGGCAACATGGTGAAACCCCATTTCTACAAAAAACAGAAAAAATTATCCGGGTGTGGTGGCACATGCCTGTAGTCCCAGCTACTTGAGAGGCTGAGGTGGGAGGATTGCCTGGCCCTGGGAGGTCGAGGCTACAGTGAGCCGAGATTGCTCCATTGAACTCCAGCCTGGGCCACAGAGCAAGACCCTGTCTCGAAAAAAAGAAATTAGATAAAAAAAGAAAGTAGAACTCATTCAGAAAGTAGAACTCAGTTCATCATCCCTTGGGGGAAAGGGAAGAAGAGAAGCCATGAATACTCAATGCAGAATTTTCAGAAGAAATTGTAGATCATACCCACAAAACCATTGCTATAGCAAGTAAATATGATCATGACGTCAAAGGAAAAACCACATTCCAGAAATGCAATGACATGCTGGGTCTTATGCTATCAGTAGCTGTATAACATTAAGCAAAGAGAACACGAACAGATGTCCATTTTGAGAGCTTTTGTGCTCCTCACGCCGTTTCATCTATAGCTTCAGATGATGGTTCAGGGCCACACCACTTCCAGAATCTTGCATGCCAATAAAGCTGCCTTTCAGTTCTCTGCATTTGGACTTGGAGGATGTGAGACATCTACTGTTCCACTCATTCTTTTACTTACCCTCAAACCCCGACTGCGACTGAAGCTTCCATTGGTCACCAGATTCTGCTGGGGCAACTCTCCCATTAGTCAATAACCATTACTTGAAAATTGCCATATCATTTCATTTCATTCTTGTGAGTGTAATTTGCATTCATCCTTTGTAGTATCTTGAACATATTACTTCCACTATGGTTATTTATGTTTTGTAATACTCACTGAATGTAGAAGAAAGATGAAATTCGTATGCTCTACAACAGTCCATCTCTCAGTGTCCTGAACCAGCAGGATCAGCATCAGCAGGAGTGTGTTAGAGATGCTAACTCTTGGTCCTTATTCCAGACTTACTTTCTCTGAAACTCTGTGTCCCAAGATCTGTGCTTTAACAAACTCCTCGATGGATTCTGATGCATGCCAAAAATTGAAAATCCCTATTCCACCATATAATGGCATACTGCACACAAATAATTAGGTACAGCAGTAGGTGTTTTAAATGTTTTCCATTATGTTTAAATCTTTGGTGGATGATTACATATGGGTTTAAGAATATTTTAGTAATATTTGAGAAAATTGGTTGTGGCTTTTGGATGAACTGAGATTACATTATTTTTGCCATTTAAAATAATAGAATATAAGCTTCCTCTATATGAAAATTTGCTATCCAATGTGTTTTCAGGAATGGATTAGATTCAGATAGCATGGATGTTGAGAGATTAAAAGGCAACAGTCAAGAATTCCTTCACAGCAGGAACAACCTGCCTGGTTGAAAAGCTGCTCCATTGGCCAGGCGTGGTGGCTCACGCCTGTAATCCTAGCACTTTGGGAGGCTGAGGTGGGCGGATCACCTGAGGTCAGGAGTTTGAGACCAGCCTGACCAACATGGAGAAACCCTGTCTCTACTAAAAAAGTACAAAATTAGTCAGACGTGGTGGTGCGTGCCTGTAATCCCAGCTACTCAGAAGGCTGAGGCAGGAGAATTGCTTGAATCTGAGAGGTGGAGGTTGCGGTGAGCCAAGGTCATGCCACTGCACTCCAGCCTGGGCAACAAGAGCAAAACTCCGTCTAAAAAAAAAAAAAAAAAAAAAGCTGTCCCATCTTTGCCTCATTTGTAACTGCCTCATGACAGAATGTGTATATAGGCCAGATGGGAAAAACTATGCAGTGGTGATATGAAATACTTGGGAAAATTATGTAAAAGTTTTTTAGGATTTTTAAGAAAAAAGGATTGAAGGAAACACCAAGGGAAAACTCAAGGCTGTATGGCATGTTAGCTCAAATTCTCACTCCAGAAGTGTTATATATGGAGAATGGCAGTTTGAAAACAGAAATGATGTGAACCAGACTCTTCAATTAACCCAATTTCTTCAGGTCACCATCAACCACAACCAGTCAAGAGAAGGTCTAACAGAAAACTCTGTTTCTAGTGGAACACCACTTGTCAACCTTCCGAGAGCAGACACCATTAATCCAACAAGTCTACACTCAAGCCTTGCCATTTCTCAGAACAGTCATGAAACAGTCCACTGATTACATAAAGTTCAAAAAGACTCAAACAGAACGGTGATCCAAGAAGATAATTTCTTGTGGTGACAGGTGATCCAGAAAATCAGCTTTACCCTTCTGTTTCAATTATATGTAGTTCAAAACATACACGTTTTTCTTAACTCTGGGAAAATCTCTGTAAGAATAACTTACAAATGCTTATCCACTATAGGTAAGTTACTTTTGGTCTGGAGCACTTACAAAAGGACCCTAGACATGTAACACTGAACAGGGCAACAACAGCATTGCTTTTAATCAGGCATTTATAAACCACGGTCAGGGCATTCAAACTTTGTTTATTCCATGAATATCTTTATAGCCCTAAATGATTTCAGAATTTGCTCAGCACATATTGAGTTACTAGAATGGATCAATAGTAACTTTAAAGAAGAGATTGTATTGTTCAGCAAACCTTGATTGCATCAATAGCTGCAAGGAATGAGATGACATGATGCAATACTCTTTGTCTATCTCTGCCTGAAGACTCTGTTCTAAAAACTCTGAAGGTGAGCTGAAATTAGTCCCACTGTAACAGTTGAGGCCATATGTCTTGATATTGACAGCTTACTATATGTTCACTGGAAATATGCAATAAAGGCAGATAATTCTACAAAATCACAAGTTAATATATGAAACTATATTGTCTCTAAAGCAACTTTTCATTTCTTGATACAGTACTTGATCACCATTTCATTCCATTTAAATCAATCTAACTCTATTCATAGGCACAGAATTTTCCTATGTGCACACATACTACTCGAGTGTAGGGTCCAGCCCTACAGGGCTTAGCAGGTGCTCTCCCCGTGTGCGGAGACAAGAGATCATAAGAAATAAAGATGCAAGACAAAGAGATAAAGAAAAAACAGCTGGACCCAGCGGACCACTATAACCAGGACACGGAGACTGGTAGTGGCCCTGAATGGCTGGGTGCGCTGATATTTATTGCATACAAGACAAGGGGGCAGGGTAAGGAGGGTGAGTCATCCAAGTGATTGATAAGGTCAAACAAGTCACGTGATCATGGGACAGGCAGCCATTCCCTTTTAGGTAGCCGAAGCAGAGAGGGAAGGCAGCGTACGTCAGCGTTTTCTTCTATGCACTTATCAGAAAGATCAAAGACTTTAAGACTTTCACTATTTCTTCTACCATTTTCTTCTAAGAACTTCAAAGAGGAACCAGGAGTATGGGAGGAACATGAAAGTGGACAAGGAGCCTGACCACTGAAGCACAGCATCACAGGGAGGGGTTTAGGCCTCCAGATGACTGCGGGCAGGCCTGGATAATATCCAACCTCCCACAAGAAGCTGGTGGAGCAGAGTGTTCCCTGACTCCTCCAAGGAAAGGAGACTCCTTTTTGCGGTCTGCTAAGTATCAGGTGCCTTCCCAGGCACTGGCGTTACCATTTGACCAAGGAGCCCTCAAGTGGCCCTCATGTGGGCGTGACAGAGGGCTCACCTCTTGCCTTCTAGGTCACTTCTCACAATGTCCCTTCAGCACCTGACCCTATGCCCGCCAGTCATTCCTTGGTTATATTAGTAATACAACAAAGAGTAATATTAAAAGCAAATGATTTATAATGCTTATACTAATTATTGATAATATCCATGATCATCTCTATATCTAATTTGTATTATAACTATTCTTATTCTAACTATTTTCCTTATTATACTGAAACAGTTTGTGCCTTCAGTCTCTTGCCTCGGCACCTGGGTAATCCTTCGCCCACATCAAGTTATTTCCCTTATTTGGAATACTGTCCATTCTTTTCATGAAAACAGATACATCTTCTCTTTCAAATCCTTTAAAACCATTTTCTTTTTCTTAAAACCTTCCCACACTAAACTTACCTGGCTGATCTTATCAAAATATACTTCTTCGCATTCACCATGTGGTGGGCACTGAGTTGGACTCCAGGATGGGCCAGAAAGCCCAAGGGTGGCTAATGCAGGGGGCAATGGATAATCCAGCAAGCAAGAGCCACACAATGTAATGGGGTTCAGAACTAAGTAGCACAGGGGCTCTAGGAGCTCTTGCGAAGGGCACTTATCTTTATGAAGTCCAGGGAGATTTTTCCTGATAGCACAGATTCTTGCTAGTGTCCGTTTTGAAGACAAGACACCAAGCACCCCACATTCTAAAGTCAAGGAGTTTTCATAGGTTAGGGAAGCCTAAGGACTTGCTGAGGAGCTTCAGCTTACACCCACCCTGTCCCCCAAGTCTGCATAAGATGACCAAGAGTGGGAGACGTCGGAGGCCTTTTGGGTTAGTGCAGTGTTCAAGAGAGGCTAGTTTCTCTCCTCTTTGTGCGTTGAAGCCAAGAGAATCACTTGTACACAGTGTTGACAGTAAAGATGGACTTATCTTTCATCTTCTGGTTGGATTTTGGCTTAGTCCCTGGACTTGTCAACTTGTCCCTGGCTTCCCTGAACAAGGGGAATGAGAACAGGCAAAAGGTGACAGGGCTAAGCAAGGAGCTGGTAGCAGACCCAGCTGTCTACCCACCATTTGGAATACGGAGGATCTGAGAGTTTCCTGTGGATGGAGTGGGCACCTGGGAAGGTAAGTGGGCCTGAGCCATGTTGCTAGTAACACATTTCCTCCCCAAAGGGGTACCCTGAAGAAAGAAGCTAAAGAGTAGACTGTCTCTCTGGAGGTGATGGGTGGGAGTGAACGTGGTCCAGGTGAAGACTAGTAGCCAAGGGTGGAAAGAAATGCACTGGGGAAGACCCAATCTGGTTCTGTGAAGGACCCAAGTATGTGCTCCATGAGACTCAGGTATTGGAAGCCTCATGAAATAGGGCATCTGTTGTTGGTCCGCCAGTGTTAGCAAGAGAAGCAGGGGAAATCTAATAAGAGGAATGCCAACTTCTTCAGTAAAGAAAAGGGACATTTGCTATTTTCCGTCACTGTTCATCTGCCCTAACACATGGAGAAGTTAGTCCCTTCAACAGAGAGAAAGAATGTGTATAAAAAGCAGACCATGTGCCATCCTCCATTCCAAGCCTGCGCTGGAATAGAGGAATGAGTTTTAAATTGACCTTGAGACTGAAATTCTAGAACGAAGAGGAGGACTGAATATTTAAGCTGAATGGAAATTATTCTGACAATCAAAAGTGACAGGTCAAGATGTTTTTAAGGATCTGCTACCCAGTGAGGAAGAAGAGGTAGGTAGCAATTGGACAAAACAAATGAAAACAAACTCCAACAAATTGAGACTCCTAAATAAACTAGTTCTATCTACTTAAAGGGCAAGAGAGGGCTTCTCACTAGAAGTATTACCTTCTTTTTTTTTTTTTTTTTTTTTTGAGACGGAGTCTTGCTCTGTCGCCCAGGCTGGAGTGCAGTGGCTGGATCTCAGCTCACTGCAAGCTCCGCCTCCCAGGTTTACGCCATTCTCCTGCCTCAGCCTCCCCAGGTTTATGCCATTCTCCTGCCTCAGCCTCCCGAGTAGCTGGGACTACAGGCGCCCGCCACCTCGCCCGGCTAGTTTTTTGTATTTTTTAGTAGAGACGGGGTTTCACCATGTTAGCCAGGATGGTCTCGATCTCCTGACCTCGTGATCCGCCCGTCTCGGCCTCCCAAAGTGCTGGGATTACAGGCTTGAGCCACCGCGCCCGACCAGAAGTATTACCTTCTAATAAATATTAGTGCTGCTAATTGGTAATTCTGGTTTTCAAGTCTTGGCACATGGAAATATTTTGTTTATACCTCCCTGATGTTGGGTAGGGCGTTGTTGGCCTTGTGACTATTCTGCAAGTGACATGTGTTGCTTCTAGGCCAGAACAATCGCTGGTCAATGTGAAACCCAGCTCTTCTTTTCCACTGCCACAGTGACTGTGGAAGCACGTGCTGATATGGAGATTTAATCCTGAGCCATCCTGAGGGAGAAAGCTGCCCTGGAGAATTTTCTAGGACTGCAAAGGAATCTGTGAGAAAGAGAAACAAATCCTCATTATTTTAAGCTACTGAGGTGAGAATTGTTTTTTACTGTAGCATGACCTAGCCTATCCTGGCTGATACACAAGTTAACCGAGACCCAAAAGATGAATATTAGCAGCCAGTGGAAGGATGAAGAGGGGAAAATGAGAAGAAGAAAGTGGGAAAAGTATTGCAAAGCAATATGTATGAAGTCCAGGGGTTGAGGAAGAGAATAACACACTCTGTGATCTGAGTGAAGTATAGAAAGCTACGGATTGTGGGGGTGGATAGTTTGGAGAGATGATACACCAGAAACGCATACTGATGGGACTTGTTAGCCATATTTCAGAGTTTGTGGAACTTTCAGGTCATGATTTCTGTAAAGGCAGGCTACAATATATCCTTCCCAGTGAACCTACTGTGGAGTTCGTTGGGACAGCAGGCAGCAAATGCAGTAGATTGCTTCACTCCTAAGTTGAATCTTAACATGGTTTTTTTCATGGGTGAAATTTTACTCCCCTTACTAATATTTTTAGGGTCCAAGGAAGGGTATCAGAGACATTTGCAAATTGGACATTAATTTGAAAAATACAGCGGCTGGCCCACTAATGGAGACTCCATGAACATTTATCAAATGGATGAGGGCATGAATAAATAGAAGACTGTTTTAATACAGCCACTAAGCCTAATGCATCTCTTGGTTTCACAAATACAAGTGGGGAGATCTCCATTATTTTGCTTTTGGCTAATGCCTCCAACATTGTGCTTATTAAGGCATGGCCCATATGTTATATACATGCACCAATAGTTCATGCAGTTCATAAGAGATTAATAAAATATATCATATCAATGTCACCACAATTGTGTAAAATTCTGTTGAATTGCTCCACCTCACTAGAGTTGATACTCAGTTTCACCAGATTCCATACTTTGCTGATCTTCACAGCCTGGTTTGTGAAATTACCTCATCCTCCAAAAAAATGTTAATGAGCAATCTTTATCCTTTGAACTTGGAAGTATTGCTCAAACCCACAAAAGCTAAAAATAGAAAATTGGCCTTTTAAGTACCATGAGCACCAGATGCAGGAAGAGAAAAAACATTAGGCTTATGGCTGAGAAATTTTATATACACTTAAAAATAAAAACTGGAAAGGAGAAAATGTCAAAAGAGTGATTATTATACAAAGCTTCACTATGCAAGTTTTTTCTGGTGCATCCTCTAAAACCGCTGACCCTGGAATCAATTTCTAAATCAGTTAGAAACCAATCTCATCCACAATGCAACCCATACATTCTCATCTAGAACCAGCGGATATCTTTCCATTGCTCTCCAATCATCCTTCTGTGGGTTATGTTTCTGCATGTGGAAAAGGGAAGAAAGGAACTGTCCCTTCTCATTCGTCTTCTTCCCAGGTTAGTTTTTAAAAGACACATATCATCCCCATAGCTCAAAACAGGTAGCCATATCAATTCTTTGGTTTTTTCCCCCTTTTTAAAAAATATTTTTATTATGGAAAAATGTAAAACATGTACCAAATAGAAGAGTGTAATGATTCTCTGCACACCCAACACTCAGCTTCATTATTACCAACTCATGGCCTATCTTGTTTCATCTATGTCTCCATTTAGACCTCCCTCCCATTAAGTTTTGAAGTAAACCTCACTTCATTTGTAAATACTTCAGAATGTAGAGGGCTCTTCTATATGGGTAAGAAATCCATCACTTTCCTCCCAATTCTCTCCAGATAGTAACAACAGAAAGCTACCTAATGGTGCCAGGTAGGGAGTCTGCTCTTTGCAGGCAGCTCTGCGAGCACGTATCTCATTATGCTACCCACCAGTCTCATCTCAGGAACTCTACTTTTATTTTACAGGCAGGAAGAATGATGACCCACATGTATCTCTCAGCCAGCTTCAGCTTTATTCTGGCCCATGGCAGAATCATCAGGGATCCAAATGCTTTTAGTGAACTGTAAGTTTTTGCTTATTTTTCCTAGTTATATTTCTGTTACTAATTTCTCACTTAATCCATTGTAGTCAGAGAATTTGCTCTGTATGATTTCTGCCCTTCATTTATTGAGATTCGTTTATGCCCCAGCATATTGTTCTATTGTGGTTAATGTTTCACATAATTTCTATAAATGTTTGAGGCGGGTGGATCACCAGGTCAGGAGTTCAAGACCAGTCTGGCCAAAATAGTGAAACCCCGTCTCTACTAAAACTACAAATAATTAGCTGGGTGTGGCGGTGTGCACCCGTAATCCCAGCTACTTGGGAGGCTGAGGCAGGAGAATCGCGTGAATACAGGAGGCGGAGGTTGCAGTCAGCTGAGATCATGCCATTGCACTTCAGCCTGGGAAGCCGTGTGAGACTCTGTCACAAAAATAAAATAAAATAAAATAAAATAAAATAAAATAAAATAATTAATTAATTAATTTAATTAAATAAAAAATCTCTACTGACTTTTTGTACTTGTTCTGTCAATTAATGAGAGAAGTTTAAATTTGGCCAACTAAGATTGTGAATATAACTCTACCTTTAGTGCTGTCAAATTTTCCTTTATATACCTTGAAGCTATGTTATTAGAGGTGCATTCACATTTAGGATCCTTAGGCCTTCTTGTTGAGTTGACTCTTTTATCATTATGGATTGTCCTCTTTGTTTCTTATAATACTTCTTCCCTTAAAGTCTACTGTGTCTGGCATTGATAGAGCCAGGGAATTTATTTTTCAGTATATCTTTTCCATCCTTCCATTTTTGACTTTTCTCTGCCTTTCTATTTAAAGTTTACCTTTCATAAACAGCATATAATTAGGTGCTGTTTCTTTCATCCAGTCTGCCTTTTGACTTTTCATTGGAATGTTTGGTTTATTATAATTTAATGCAATTATTATATAATTGGGTTTAAATCTACCAAGTTGTCTCTATCCCCAGCCTCCCTCATTACCCCAGAACTCACCAAAAGGCCCCTTGGAGAAAACTGGTAGGGAAAACTGGCTGTATTTTGGGGGCCCCTCTTGATACCAGTCATGCCAGCCCACGCAGACCACACAGCTATTAGAAGCTTCTCTGACTTCTTTTTATCCCCACAATGTCTCTCTGCATACTGCAAGCCTAATCTTCAGTCCTTGCTGACACTTGTAAAATACTTCCTGAGAGGAAGGAGGCAAACAGTTACTGATCTCTGCTCACCTAGGAATAATTCTTTCCTCTCTGGAATTTTATTTAATAATAATAAAAATAAAAGAACACAGAATACGTGAGGCACTGTTAAATAGTCTAATTTGCCATATATATTATACCTATATTCACAAATTGTTTAACATCTTGCCACATTTGCTTAATCTTTGCCCCTTTCCTCTCCAAACCACCTCTCTCTCTCTCTCTCTCTCTCTCTCTCTCTCTCTCTCTCTCTCTCTCTCTCTCTCTCTCTCTGTCTCTCTCTCTCTCACACACACACGTTTTGTTTTGTTTTTGCAGAAAACATCATGGCATATTATATCTAAATGCCTCAGCATGCATCTGTTAAAAACAGACATTCTCCTACATGTGCATAAGACCATTGTCAAATCCAAGAAATTTAATGTTGCTACAATATTATCAAACGTACATTTCCTATTCAAATTTCCCCAATTTTCAGCAAAGTATCATTTAATTCTTTTAAAATTTTAGGATGAAATCTAGGATCACAAATTGCATGTGACTGTCATGGACTTTTGGGGGCTCTTTTAATCTAGAAAAGTCTCTCCAGCTTTATTTGTTTTTCATGATCACTGACATTTTAGATTTGTCTAATTATTCCTTCACTATTACATTTAGGTTAAATAGTTTTGGTGCATGCATGTTACCTAAGTGATGCTGTGTTCTTCCCATTGCATCATATCAGGAGACACATGCTATCAGTTTGTCTCATTACTGGAGGTGCTAAGTTTGATCACTTGCTTAAGGTGAGGTCCACCAGATCCCTCCAGTGTAAGGATATCTTTTCTCCTTTGTAATTAATAAGTAATCTGTGGGGGTGATACTGTGAGATTGTGTGAATACCTTGTTTCCCAACAACCTCTTACCCATTGGTGTAACCATTGAGGATTTTTACTTGAATCAATGATTGTATTGTTAGATGTGAAAATAGGATTTTCAAATTCTGTCATTCTTTCTATATGTCTAAGTTGACATCCTTTTGTAAAGGAGAGCTTTCTCTCTTCCCATTTTTATGTAGTATTACTGTGGGCTTATTGATTTCCTTTTGCTATAATCTATTACTACCATTAGTCATTATGATCCAAAAATTGTCCTAAATTTGGCCAGCAGGAGGCCCTTCCAGCAGACCTTATGTCCTTTTGATGTATCCCCATTGTTCTTTGAGCACTTCCTTGCTTTCTACATCACAGGATGCTCCAGGCTCACCTTGATCTTTCCTTGCTCCATCCCTGGAATGAGCTGTTTCTTTTTAAGAATTGTGGTGGTCTTCATGGTTGTGTTCAGCAGCTAGTGGTGCAGTGTGTCGATGCCCAGTGGCAGCACTAATGGAGGCTATGTGGTTCCAGTGCTGGGGTGTGATTTGGGGGCATTTTTTTCTGGCTGCTTAGCCTCCATGCCTTATTTTCTGGCTCTGCTGGGGATTTTATGAGCCATCTGATACCATTTAATGATTTCTTGCACATTAGGTGAGCCAGAGTGTCTGTTGCTTGCAGCCAAAGACTCTGATTGATATGAGCACCAAATGATTCACAAAATAAGCCTGAACTTCCTGTTCTTTGGGTGGCAGTAGACAATCCAGAGCCTGTGTAACAGTGTGATGTGATAATGGCTCACAAGAGCAAACTTGATAAAAATGAATTTAATAGCACTTTTCAGGTCCACAGTACCTTAAGCATCATCTTTAATACCCTTGACATGTTTGAGAGATGTATTATTTTCCTCATTTGAAAGATGGGAGTTTGAAATAAATGTTATAAGAACACGTATTAGAACTGAATTGTTTGAAGACAAAAGGCGCACTGAAAACTCAAATCCAAAAAATAGAAAAATATACCAAAGTTTTTTTTTGGCAATCACTTCAAGAACTTAAAGCAACAAAAACATCCAAATGCTGTTATCTAAAGCTAATTGCCCTTGAGTGGTCATTTATCTGCAGAGAGTTTTACACTGAATTCATGAAGATATGCCAGCAATAACCAAAAGGACTGTACTGAGAATATAGTAAGAAGAGTCTGGAGTAAAAAGAAACAGGATATAAATTACTGAGCTAGAGCTTTAATTTCAAATGGTGGTGGTTTGTCACAGTCGATTGAATTGAAAATCTGATGCACAATAACTTCACTTTCTTTCTGTAAACTCCTCATAACTACTCTTGACATTTTCATATGCTTTGTCTTGGCTCAGTGATTCTCCATGAAGGTGAACTGCCTAAAGGTGGTATGTATTAGTGCACACGAATCCAAGTATTAGCATTAGTTATTGCTCACTGCAGATAAATTACCCCACATCTTAGTGGCTTAAAACAACACTAATTGATTATCTCACAGTTTCTGTGAGTTGGAAATCTTGGCCTGGCTTAACTGTCCTCTGCTTCATGGTCTCTCACATTGTTGACAGAGGTAAGGATTCCTTGGTTTTGCCTTCTTTTATGAGACATTCTTACTTCCTTTGTCAGGTTTAATTTTCCAAAGATGGCCTCAAAATAACTCATATCCCACAGGCTTGTGACTCACTTATAAACAATTGAATGTGGTGAAAGTGACACTGAGTGACTTCTGAGGCTAGGTCAGAAGCTGTGAAGCAGCTCCTGCCTTGCTCCAAAAGAGCTGTGAGCTGATATTATAAAAAGTATGGCTACCTCAAGATGGCCATGCTGTGAAGTGGCCCACCACATGGAGAGGCCACCTTAAGTACTCCACTTGGCAACTTCGACTAAGGTCCCAGTGGACAGGCAATAAACACTAAGCACTAGACATTTCAGCAAAGAAGCCTCCAGACGCCTCCAGCTTCCAGCCATCAAGTTACCACCAGCCACAGAGTTTTCTCAACTGAGGCCCCAGGCATTGTGGAACAGAGACAAGCAATTCCAGCTGTGTACTTCTAGCATGCCTGATCCACAGAATTCACAATTAAGTGGCTGTATTGAGATGTGAAGTTTTGAAATAATCTGTCACACAGTAATAGTAACCGGAAGACTTCCCTCAACTGGAAGACTTCCCCCATCTCCCAATCCAGGGAGCTTTGAGAAATAAGAAGGCTCTTGACCTCTTAGGTGGAGTCTATATAGCTTATGCAGCATTACCTCCAAAGTCCCAACAGGTAGATGAAGTCATTGAACCTTGTTTGGTGAACTACTTGGCAATTCTCAAAATCAGTAAAGCCAGCACAGTATATTAATTATCTATTCAAGTTATTGCTTGCTGTGTAACAAATTACCCCCATCTTAGTGGCTTTAATCAACACACGTTTATTATCTCACAGTTTCTATGGATCAGAAGTCTATACATGGCTTAAATGGTATGTTTCATGGTCTTTCATGGTCTTTCTCTGTTTCATGGTCTTTCATGAGGCTGCCCAGGATCTACCATCTCATCTGAATGTTTGACAGGGGAAGAACACATCTAAAGCTCACTCTGTGGTTGCTGGCAGCATTTCATTCCCTGCTGGCTGTTGGCTGAGGCTGCTCTTAGTTCTGTGTCATGTGGACCTCTCCCACAAAGCTGCATGCTTCATTAAAACATGCAAGCTGAAAAGTCAGTAGATAGAGGCTGCTAGCAAGACACAAGTCACAACTATTTGTAAACTAATCATGACAGGGATATCCGTTCACCTTGGCCATATTTTATGGGTTAGAAGTAAATCACTAGGTCCACCCACACTTAAAGGGAGGGGATTGCCCAAGGGTGTGACTACCAGGAAGCAGGAATTATTGCTGGCATCTTAGAAGGCAGTCAACTACACCAAGGACATTGTTCTGATGGAGTGTCAGGGGCAGTACAAAAATGGGCTATTCTTGGTGAGATGGAAAACAAGTCTTGGGCTTACTGTGATTCAAGGTATCTTTGGATCATTCTTCCTTGACCTAAAAAGTGAGTACCTTGAAGAAACAGTGATTGCCAAATATTTTTGAGGATAGATATTTCTTAAACATACATTTTAATCAGCCAATCATCACAAAAAAGACACTAGGTTAGGAGCTCAATTTTATTCAGCCCAGGATCATATGTGTAGGGAAGCATGGGGCAGGATAGAAGGATGTCCTGCTTTAGTTTTTGCTACATGTAAATATAAAATACAAGGTTTAAAAGTATTGTCACTGATCTTCCCACCATCTTTCCACTACTCTCTGCTGCATTAGAAATTTACATATTTTCCTGTTAACTAGCACTTACCTATAATTTCCCAATGAAGGGCTTTATACTTCATCAGAAATTTTCTTTATTAGGTGAACTGCTTACTTTTACCCTCTGAAATATCCACATTCTTTTTCTAAGCCATGTTTCCTTCTCTTATAATCCTATTTTTATTTAAAGAGACAAACCCCACAGCTGTGAGTTATGAAAGATGACAGAAGAGAAAGAAGCTGTGGCTTGCCTAAAGGGCCTCCAGAAATCTAGAGGGATGCTTTACCTAGTTGGTTGAGAAACAAACAAAAACAAACAATACAGGGAGAAAATGGAAGTGAAATAAGTTCCCCTCATCTTACAGAAACTGTCTCAGTCTACCACCAGCACATGAAGGGCTAGTAAAGTAATGCTGGGGTGAGTGGTACTGGGGGCTGCAGTGACACACTGGAGAAAGTGGGAAGTGCAGGCCTGGGGGCAGGACCACCAAGAACATCAGGAAGGCCTTAGGAGGAGTTCAGGAAGGGTCATTTGCAAGACTTCTCACCTATCCAGTCACTGCAGGTAAGAACGTGAAGGCCAACTAAATGGCCAACGTGAAGAGTAGAATACAACCCTCAAACATTGGAAAAAGGGGGAAAGAGAGGTGTGATGTAGTGTGAAAGTATTAACGTCCTCATTGCTCATAGCAGGGAGTCAATACTGTCTAAAACAGGAACAGGCAGTTAAGGAATTCCAACTCCAACCACTTAATACTTTTTTAGAAGAATCTTTTAGAAAATAGTATCTTGTGGTGAAGAAATATTGATTAGGAATTCTTCTGTTTCACTTTAATTTCTTTTTTCTGTGATATTAAAGTACAGTTAAAAGTAACATTTTAAATGAATAAGATTTAGCTATTTTATCCCCATGTTAATTAAGAAATAGCATCTTCTTAAAAGCCTTCCTATCTATATCTGTGTGCTTATCTACTTATCTTGTTGCATAAACCTACACAGTTGTCTCGATCTCTCTTAATGTCAGTGATAATTGCTTCTGGATGGTATTTTGTGGGTGACAGTCAGCTTTCTTAAATTTGTACTTTTCTAAACTATTTGAATTCCTAAAATAAGCATGCACTATGCGGATAAGACTAATTTTTCTATTAAAAGACAAAAAAGAGAGAAGGAAAGATGAGAGAGGAAAGAAAGAAAAAGAAGAGAGAGAGAGAGAGAGAGAGAAGAAAATCCTGGAAGCAAATATGCCAAGATACTGTCAGTGCTTTGTTCTGGATGTGTAAATGTGGGCAATTCTTATTTTATCCTTTATAGTTTCGTGTGTGTGTATGTGTTTTAAATTTTCAAAACCAGTTATCTTTGCTACCGAGGACACAGGAGTTTTTGGTCTTTTGGAGCTTTTTCTCCTACAAGACAATTGTGAAGAGTAGAACCACTATTAAGGGAGAGGTTGTTCAGTATTTTTACTTTGTAAATGATCCTTAAAATGAAAAAGGTTGAGAATGAGTATATGGCACAGCCTGTTTTAAACTACTCATGCAAAATTCCTGAGGCAGTCTATGGGTAAGTTTTATGGGACAAGGGTGTAAATAATTGATTGCTAACATGTGTCACTTCTCATTGATGAATCACATGCTTGCTGAATATGCTTCCCTTGGAAAGCAGGTGGCCACCTGGGGTGAGAGCCCTGTGAAGCTCCAAGGATATGAGCATATTGGCTTAGAACCAGTCATATGGACACGCTCCTATTTACATGTGAAAATGCAGTGGCCTTAAGTTTTGTTTTTAGAGTCACCCTTTGAGGTTTATACCTACAAAACTTGAAGATATTCAGATGTAAGCCTTGTGTAAATTTTAAATAGTCTTGTAAAAACTAAGTAAATGTCAACTGGGAAGTTTCTGGTATTGTAACATTTTCTTTGAAGAAATGTTAAGCTTATCATAAAAGGAATTCTTGTGAGAAGAGAAAACCCAAGTCTGTGCTATTTTTGGAAGGCCACTGCGATCTGTGATAGGGCTTTTGTCTCAAATATATTTTAGAGCATGACAATCTTGATAAAGAACCCCTTAGGTATATTTCCAGTTTAACACATTGCTTCCCTATGGAAGAGTAAATCAGTTAACAAATACATGAAATGCATTAAACAAATAAAAAATTATTTTGTAAAATCTCAGTGCCCAAATCAAAGAAACAGCAGATTCATGATAGCAGATCAAATTATGATCAGATCGAATTATGATAGCAGATCAGATTATGGCTTAGCAATAATTTTATCATAACCAAGACTAAAATGGTTTGAAATTTTAATATATTGCCAGGAAAGGCCACCAGGGAGCTGGGGTGAGTCTCAGAAGGCATCACTGGTGCCATCCAATCAGAATGTTGGAGCTGGAAGAACCTCTAGCTGGATACTAGAGGATGAGAAGTTGCTTCCAGCTGCAAATGGAAGGGAGCACTTGGACAAGCTGTCATTTGGGCAAGGTCTTATGGGAAATCTTGAGTGATGAATTTCCAAGTTGGGGAATAGCTCTTATTTCCTATTTGGTGGTGTAAACTTATTGGAACAATCCAGATATTTAGCAATTTTGAGGAACTTGGTCTCTGTGCTAAATGTATCAAAAACTAGTGATGCAACACCCATTCAGATGGCTCTGGGAGCTGATTTCCTCAAAAAACTAGTGATGCAACACCCATTCGGATGGCTCTGGGAGCTGATTTCCTCCCTACTTTTGGGAGCTTGGGGAAAATCTGGCTCAGTATGTCTGAGTTAGCTCAAGTAACAGATGGGCTGATACCAACTACTGGGTCTGAAGACTTCCCTTTTCTAACAAGGCCATTCTTCCAACCAGGAAGTGTTTACTATGTTACATACTGGCATCAATATTCTGTAGCCTCCTGACCCTAGAACTACAGTAAGCAGAGGATGATAGGGAGGGGAAGGGTGTGCTCTCTCTACTGGATTGCTGCCTACAGTAAGCAGTGGGATAATGCAAGTTTGTGGGGATTGCATTTGCTTCATCACTCATCTGCTTATTGACCCCTCAATAGATGCTATTTTTCACATGCACCATGTATCACTCATGTGCTGACCTCTTTATACAATGGTCAGAAACTTGATTTTTTTGGAGGTTCAACTTATAGATACATTTATTCACACCATGAGGTAAATTTTGCTTATACAAGTATACAGTGATGTTCCATGTTCCCATCTAACATAGCTTGCTCAGATTTACAATCATACTGACGTTTCATCTGAGACGTGATACAAATAAAGCTGGTTAATGATGACCTGACCTGAAGCTAGCTTGCTTTGCTAGCTTGCTTTCTCCTTCCTTCCTTCCTTCCTTCCTTCCTTCCTTCCTTCCTTCCTTCCTTCCTTCCTTCCTTCCTTCCTTCCTTCCTTCCTTCCCTCCCTCCTTCCCTCCTTCCCTCCTTCCCTCCTTCCCTCCTTCCCTCCTTCCCTCCTTCCCTCCTTCCCTCCTTCCCTCCTTTCTTTCTTTCTCTCTTTCTCTCTTCTCTTTCTTCCCTTTCTTTCTTCTTCTTTTTCTTTCTTTTGTTTTCCAGCACATCCCCAGGGCTAGTTGCTTATAAATATGATCAGCTAAGTTTTCTAAAAGTGTAGTCAAAGTAACTGTTCCCAAATGTCATAACTCTACATTTTAAACCTTTGTGTTTTGTTACAGTAATATCAAGGTAAGATCTTTGTTATTATTTATTATATTTTAAATAATTCTTGTCATTTTTCTACAATATAAAAATAATACATGTCATTATAAAGAGTATGTTATATGCAAAAAAGCACAAAGAAAAACATATTCCTTGAATGCTCCCCCAGATATAACCATTGTTTCATTTTAATGCATATCTTTTCAGTATTTTCCCCCCTACTTTTTCTATATGTGTGCAGATTTCACTAGAATAATATTGTAATTACTCTTTTGTAACATGATTCTTTCACTTGACAACAATATATTATGAACAGTTTCCTATGTCACTAAAAATTCCTCTAAAACCAATTTTAAAGGTTATCTAGTATTTTGCTATTTGGATCTTTCTTGAATATCACCTATTTGAAAAAGTGTTTATAAATAATACTGTAGTAAACATCACTGTATATAAATCTTATATACTCTTCTGATTATTTACTTAGATTAAACTCCTAGGTATAGAATTGTTGGTTAATGAGTATGAGCAAGTCTGAGGTAACCTTATTATTTCCCCCCATAGATGCTTTTTGTTGTTTTCCTGGATAATTAATTTTTTTATTTCAAAATTAAAAAACTTAAAAAGAGAATATGTCTCAACGTTGAATGTTCTGTGTCATATTTCCCTAGAATGAAGTATAACTTTTAAATCAGCAAATTTATTCATTTTGGGCGGATTTTCTTATATAATACTGATAAACATACCTTCTGTCGTTAGTGGGCTTCTTCATTTCAGAGACATCAGTTATCCTTATCTTGGATCATCATTATGTGTCTTCCACATATATTCAGTTTTTAAAAATTGTCTTCATCTCTTATCCTTTATTCTGTATTTCTGTGATTACCCAAGTATTTCTCTTATAGCCATAATTAGATTTTTAGCTGTCCATTTGTTCATTGCTGTTTCTACTTTAGGTATTAGTATTGAAATGATATTAGTTTGATCCTTAATGTTTCCCTTAAAGCTGCAATCTCTCATTTCATTCCATTCTGCTGTTTCATCATCTCGTCTTTGAGCTCTTATTAAACGCATGCTCTCATTAACTTTTTCTATAGCCTGAAGCAATTGTGAAGAATTTCTTCATATTATTTGTGCTCTGTTTTCTTCTAAGTGGAATTCTTGATTTAATTGCATGGAGTACATTTGATCAGTTACCATGCTGTGGGTCTGGGTCTGTTCTTATGGAGGATATCCTTGGGATTCCTTTTGTTTCCCTTAATTCAGCATATGACCTTTGAGTCATTATTTCTATCAGAGAAAGAGTAAGCCCTAATGGTCACTTTCCCCAGTTCTCTCATTTCCCCCTAGCATTCATTTCCACTCTACTCAGTTACAGGCAAAAACAAGGCAGGTCATTTTACTTTCTTCGCATTTAGGGGTTATAGTAAAGATTCCTAGGATATGGGTAACTCACTAGTATGGCATTTGAAGACTGGTGACCATCAGTTTTTGGCCACCAGTGTTTTAAGTATATAAATGTCAAAGCATTTAATTTTAAGAAATGGAAATATATGTATTTCTGTTGTTTTTCCAGGTGTATCCAACAGCAAAACCTAAAGTTTTGTAAAACACTTTAATCTATCAGAAACATGGCCATTTTCTTCAATTTTTCAATAGTTGGCATAATCCCAATAAACACTAATAAAATGTATTTATATGTGATTAGTTGGTTTCATTTCTGTATACCCAGTATTTTTGCTTCTAAAAACCTTTTATTTTAATAATATTTCCATGAAAATTAAAATTGTGATGATAAAATTACCTATAACTCTATGAACATTAAAATATGTGAGAAAGATAGTATAGTCTTATGAAAATAAAAAATATAGATGAGAGCACAATTACCTACCATTCACCCAGTTATGATTACTGATAATATTCAGCCTTATTCTCTTCCAGACTTTTATTTGCATATTCAAGTACATATATATATACTTGAATATATACATGTATATATCCAGGAGCTGAACACACAGGAGGGCAAAGAGGTTTGTACAATGATGTTCATTGTACCTTGGTTTATAGGAGTGAGCATAATCTGAATATACATTAGAAGAGGATTTGTTAACTTTATTATATCTATACAAAAACACTATACAAACATCAGAAAGGATATCTGTTATATATCCATATTTGTGTATTCGGAAATACCACTGTAATATATAGGTAAGTGAAAAATTTGGCTTAAAAAACACATGTGGTATGATCCCACCCTTGCAAAATTACTTATTATAAACCTATATGAATATATAGTTTACTATGGTGTTAATGGTGGTTGATACAGAAATGGAAAGACTTCAGGCATTTTTGCTTTCTTTCTTATTCCTTTTTGTTTTAGTCAAAATTTTGGAATTTCTATATCCTTGAAAAGAAATTGGGAAAATTAACAACATAGCTTATTTACAAGGAAAATATGTATATGTTAGAAAATGCTATCAATTTTTATCATATATTATCATGCAATGAGTGAATTATAAGAAATGTGGTTCCAAACCCATAAGGACAGGAAAATGTTTGATCTCTTGCACAATTCTTAGTGTGAACACTGAGACAAAAGTGTTATTACCAGGCCACCATAGCTTTGGGTGCACCCTCTGATTAATAGTCACAAATCATTTCAAAATCTACAGGCAAAAATCAGTTGTATTTCTGTATACTAACAATGAACAATCCCAAAAGGAAATTAAAGTAATTCAATTTCCAGTAGCACCAAAAATAATAAAATACTTAGGAATTAACTTTTCCAAGGAGGTAAAAGACTTGTTCACTGAAAACTAAAAAACACTGCTAAAGAGAAATTAAAGACATAAATACAGAATGGCTATTATTAAAAAGTCAGAAAACAACAAATATTGGTGTGGATGCAGAGAAAATGGAATGCTTATACACTGTTGGTGGGAATGTAAATTAATTCAACCTCTGTGGAAAATAGTGTGGCAATTTCTGAAATAATTCAATAGAAATACCAGGTGACCCAATGATCCTACTACTGGTTATCTACCCAAAGGAACAGAAATCGTTATATAAAAAAGACAACTGCACTCATATATTCAAAATAACAAAGTCAGGGAACCAACCTAAGTATCCATGAACAGTTGACTGGATAAAGAAAACATGATATATATATACTCACCACAGAGTACTAGGCAGCCATAAAAAGCATGAAATCATGTCTCATGCAGTAACATGGATGGAGCTGGAGGCCATTCTCCTAAGCAAACTAACATAGGAAGAGAAAACCAAATACTGCATGCTCTCACTTATAAGTGGGAGCTAAACAATGGGTACACAGGAACATAAAGATGGAAATAATAGACACTGGGGACTCCAAAAGAGGGGAGGGTGGAAGGGAGGTGCAGGGTAAAATAACCTATCTGGTACAATGTTCACTATTTGGGTAATGGGTACACTAGAAGCCCAATCCCCACCAATATGCAATATATCCATGCAACAAATAAGCACATATACCTCCTGAATCTAAAATAAAATAAAAGGTAAAACAAAATGAGATAAGATAGACTTAAGAATTACAACCTCATGAAGCAACTACTTCTATTTCCAGCTTTATAGTTCAGTTCCAACAACAGTGTACTTATATTTCACACCATACTTTCATCTAATAAAGTTAAACTTCAAAAGTACCAACTATGCTAGATCACCTAGTTGAAATATACGACCCAATAAATAAAATATTCTTACGAAATACAAGTGTGTTTTTATATAATATTACTTATGGTGTGTAATCAATGCAGAACTTGTTAGATAAACAAAAAGTCATCTCTTTTGTTTGAGGTTTAAATGTAGGCTAACAAACTTGCTATTTGTTCTTCTCCTACTGTCAGTGTTTGGTCTTTAGTTCAGATGTATATTAAAAACTATCATGCATAAAAATAAGAAATTAAAGACATAAATAATGGAAAGGAATCTCATGTTTATGGATTAGAAGATTTAATACTGTTAAGATGTCTATACTACCCAAAACAATTGACAAATTCAATGTAATCCCCACTAAAATCCTAATGATATTTGTTTGCAGAAATAGAAAACCGCATCTTAAAATTCATAGGAATCTAGGGACCTCTAATAGGCCAAACAATTTTGAAGAAGAAGAATGGAGGACTCACACTTCCTGATTTCAAAACTTACTACAAAGCTACAGTAATCCAAACAGTGTGGTATTGGCATAAAGACAGACATACAGATGATTGGAATAGACAGCCCAGAAGTAAACTTTCAGATATGCTGTCAAATGATCTTTGAGAAGTGTGCCAAGACCATTCAATGGGAGAAAAGACACTATTTTCAACAAATGGTACTGAGAAAACTGGATATTGACCTGCAAAAGAATGAAGCTGCACTCTTAACCTTATACCATATACAAAAATTAACTCAAGGCTGGTCAGGGTGACTCACCCCTGTAATCCCAGCACCTTAGGGGCTGCAGCAGGAGGATCACTTGAACCCAGGAGGTCGAGGATGCAGTGAGCTGTGATTGTGCCATTGCCTTCCAGTTTGGGTAACACAGTGAGACCCTGTCTCAAAAAAAAAAAAAAAAAAAATTAACCCAAAATGGATCAAAGACCTAATTAGCATAAGAGCTAAAACTACACAACTCTTTTTTTTTTTTTTTTTTTTAATTATACTTTAAGTTCTAAGGTACATGTGCATAATGTGCAGGTTTGTTACATATGTATACTTATGCCATGTTGGTGTGCTGCACCCATCAACTCGTCAGCACCCATCAATTCATCGTTTACATCATGTATAACTCCCCAATGCAATCCCTCCCTCCTCCCCCCTCCCCATGATAGGCCCCAGTGTGTGATGATCCCCTTCCCGAGTCCAAGTGATCTCATTGTTCAGTTCCCACCTATGAGTGAGAACATGCGGTGTTTGGTTTTCTGTTCTTGTGATAGTTTGCTAAGATTGATGGTTTCCAGCTGCATCCATGTCCCTACAAAGAACGCAAACTCATCCTTTTTTATGGCTGCATAGTATTCCATGGTGTATATGTGCCACATTTTCTTAATCCAGTCTGTCACAGATGGACATTTGGGTTGATTCCAAGTCTTTGCTATTGTGAATAGTGCCGCAATAAACATACGTGTGCATGTGTCTTTGTAGTAGAATAATTTATAATCCTTTGGGTATATACCCAGTAGTGGGATGGCTGGGTCATATGGTACATCTAGTTCTAGATCCTTGAGGAATTGCCATACTGTTTTCCACAATGGTTGAACTAGTTTACAATCCCACCAACAGTGTAAAAGCGTTCCTATTTCTCCACATCCTCTCCAACACCTGTTGTTTCCTGACTTCTTAATGATTGTCATTCTAACTGGTTTGAGATGGTATCTCATTGTGGTTTTGATTTGCATTTCTCTGATGGCCAGTGATGATGAGCATTTTTTCATGTGTCTGTTGGCTGTATGAATGTCTTCTTTTGAGAAATGTCTGTTCATATCCTTTGCCCACTTTTTGATGGGGTTGTTTGCTTTTTTCTTGTATATTTGTTTGAGTTCTTTGTAGATTCTGGATATTAGCCCTTTGTCAGATGAGTAGGTTGCAAAAATTTTCTCCCATTCTGTAGGTTGCCTGTTCACTCTGATGGTAGTTTCTTTTGCTGTGCAAAAGCTCTTTAGTTTAATTAGATCCCATTTGTCAATTTTGGCTTTTGCTGCTGTTGCTTTTGGTGTTTTAGACATGAAGTCCTTGCCCATGCCTATGTCCTGAATGGTACTACCTAGATTTTCTTCTAGGGTTTTTATGGTATTAGGTCTAACATTTAAGTCTGTAATCCATCTTGAATTAATCTTCGTATAAGGGGTAAGGAAAGGATCCAGTTTCAGCTTTCTACTTATGGCTAGCCAATTTTCCCAGCACCATTTATGAAATAGGGAATCCTTTCCCCATTTCTTGTTTCTCTCAGGTTTGTCAAAGATCAGATGGCTGTAGATGTGCGGTATTATTTCTGAGGACTCTGTTCTGTTCCATTGGTCTATATCTCTGTTTTGGTACCAGTACCATGCTGTTTTGGTTACTGTAGCCTTGTAGTATAGTTTGAAGTCAGGTAGCGTGATGCCTCCAGCTTTGTCCTTTTGACTTAGGATTGTCTTGGCAATGCGGGCTCTTTTTTGGTTCCATATGAACTTTAAAGCAGTTTTTTCCATTCTGTGAAGAAACTCATTGGTAGCTTGATGGGGATGGCATTGAATCTATAAATAACCTTGGGCAGTATGGCCATTTTCACAATATTGATTCTTCCTATCCATGAGCATGGTATGTTCTTCCATTTGTTTGTGTCCTCTTTTATTTCACTGAGCAGTGGTTTGTAGTTCTCCTTGAAGAGGTCCTTTACATCCCTTGTAAGCTGGATTCCTAGGTATTTTATTCTCTTTGAAGCAATTGTGAATGGAAGTTCATTCCTGATTTGGCTCTCTGCTTGTCTGTTACTGGTGTATAAGAATGCTTGTGATTTTTGAACATTAATTTTGTATCCTGAGACTTTGCTGAAGTTGCTTATCAGCTTAAGGAGATTTTGGGCTGAGACAATGGGGTTTTCTAAATATACAATCATGTCATCTGCAAACAGGGACAATTTGACTTCTTCTTTTCCTAACTGGATACCCTTGATTTCCTTCTCTTGCCTGATTGCCCTACCCAGAACTTCCAACACTATGTTGAATAGGGGTGGTGAGAGAGGGCATCCCTGTCTTGTGCCAGTTTTCAAAGGGAATTTTTCCAGTTTTTGTCCATTCAGAATGATATTAGCTGTGGGTTTGTCATAAATAGCTCTTATCATTTTGAGGTACGTTCCGTCAATACCGAATTTATTGAGTGTTTTTAGCATGAAGGGCTGTTGAATTTTGTCAAAAGCCTTTTCTGCATCTATTGAGATAATCATGTGGTTCTTGTCTTTGGTTCTGTTTATATGCTGGATTATGTTTATTGATTTGCGAATGTTGAACCAGCCTTGCATCCCGGGGATGAAGCCCACTTGATCATGGTGGATAAGCTTTTTGATGTGCTGCTGAATCCGGTTTGCCAGTATTTTATTGAGAATTTTTGCATCGATGTTCATCAGGGATATTGGTCTAAAATTCTCTTTTTTTGTTGTGTCTCTGCCAGGCTTTGGTATCAGGATGATGTTGGCCTCATAAAATGAGTTAGGGAGGATTCCCTCTTTTTCTATTGATTGGAATAGTTTCAGAAGGAATGGTACCAGCTCCTCCTTGTACCTCTGGTAGAATTCAGCTGTGAATCCATCTGGTCCTGGACTTTTTTTGGTGGGTAGGCTATTAATTGTTGCCTCAATTTCATAGCCTGCTATTGGTCTATTCAGGGATTCAACTTCTTCCTGGTTTAGTCTTGGGAGAGTGTAAGTGTCCAGGAAATTATCCATTTCTTCTAGATTTTCTAGTTGATTTGCGTAGAGGCGTTTATAGTATTCTCTGATGGTTGTTTGTATTTCTGTGGGGTCGGTGGTGATATCCCCTTTATCATTTTTTATTGCGTCTATTTGATTCCTCTCTCTTTTCTTCTTTATTAGTCTTGCTAGCGGTCTGTCAATTTTGTTGATCTTTTCAAAAAACCAACTCCTGGATTCATTGATTTTTTGGAGGAAAACTACACAACTCTTATGAGAAAACATAGGGGAAAATGTTCATGACATTAGATTTGGCAATGAATTCTTGGATGTGACACCCAAAGCACCAGCAACATAAGAAATAATAAATTGGAATTCATCAAAATTAAAAACTTGTGATTTTCAAAGAACACTACCAATACAGTGAAAGGGTAACCCACAGAATGGGAGAAAATATTTGCTAATTACATATTTGATAAGGGATTAATATCAAGAAAATATAAAGAACTCCGACAACTCAACCCCAAAAGAACCAAACAGTCCAATTCAAAAAACGGGCAAAGGACTTGAAAAAACATTTCTCCAGAGAAGATACACAAATGGTCACTGAGCACATGAAATGATCATATCACTAATCATTAGGGAAATGTAAATTGAAACAACAAGATACCACCTCACACCCATTATGATAGCTATTACAACAAATAAAACAGAGAACCAGTGATGGCACGGATGTGGAGAAACTGTGCACTGCTGGTGGGAATGTAAAGTGGTGTAGTCGATGTGGAAAACAGTATGGCAGATTTTAAAAAATTAAACATAGAATTACCACAATATCCAGCAATTCCACTTCTGGGTATATACACAAAAGAACTGAAAACAGGGACTGAAATAGATATTTGTACACCAGTGCTCGTAGAAGCATTATTCACAATAGGGAAAATGTGGAAACAACCCAAATGTCAATTGACAAATGAATGGACAAAAGGCGGCATATACAGACAATGGAATATTATTCAGTCTTAAAAAGGAAGTGCTGACACATGTAACTACATGGATGAATCTTGAGACATTATGCTGAATGAAATAAGCCAGATATACAAAGACAAATATGATTCCACTTATATGAGGTAACTGGAATAATCAAATTCATAGAGACAGAAAGTAGAATGATGGTTACCAAGGGTGATGGGGAGAGGGAATGGGGAGTTATTGTTTAATGGATACAGAGTTTCTGTTTGGGATAATGAAAATGTTCTGGAGATGGATGATGGTGATGGTTATACAACGGTGTGAATGTACTTAATGCCAATGCACATCTACAAATTGTTAAAATGCTAATTTTTTAAATGTATTTCTCTCTCTCTCTCTCACACACACACACACACACACACACACACACACACACACACACAGAGTCAGGACTGGCCAGGCAAAACTGCTTAGGAAGAAAGGAGGCTGAAGTGCTCTGAACAATGAAATCGTATGTATTTTGGGTTTCTGTGGGACCAGTCTGGGAGAGAGGGGTAGTAGTGGTGGGTGGGGCAAAAGAGGAAAAGGGAAGGAGACAGGGCCAGGGCCAGCAACATGATACAGTGGCCCTGGGGAGGACAAGCTGACAAGTTTTAAAGCAGGAATTATTGGTTATTGGTTTTATCTGCTACTCTACACTTTGCTGCTTTACTGTGCCCGTCCCACCCAAGTCTTCAGTAAACGCTTTCTTAGTCCTTCACAAGTAGTATGAGAAATCAAGGGGGAGAATAAAGGCTTGGGACTGTGTTCCATGGGTGGCTGAGTGCAGAGTGAAGAGTAGGGAATAATCCCAAGAAGCAAAACATGAGGGAGATGGCGGTGTCAGCAGAAGCCAGAATTAGAGCAGGGAGTTATCAGGAAAAATGTAAGCCCCCAAATTTCCTCAGCATTCTTGGGGCAATACTGAGTTTTGCTGCCATCTATGAGAAGGGAGCTGGTGCCATTTCTACTGAACTATTAAAGGCAGCTGGAGGGTTTGGGGCCAGCCAGGTGGCTGTTATGTTCATCGACTCTTGGAACTGTGGTGAGTGGTCTTCCTACAATGGGCAGGCTTTGGAAGCGCCTGCCCAGTGTCCTCACATTCTGGTGGCAAAACGCTCTTTGTAGGGTGACAGGGCAGGGCAGATCTGCTCCTGCTTGGAGTTCAAACTGAGACTTCCTGAGTGACGTGAAATATTGATCAGAAAACTGTTATTTTTTAATGACAAGTAGTATGAGAGGGCTGTTATTGTTTAATGACCATTTCTTGCTCATGATTGTACAGGTAACTCTTAGTAGACACTTTTGGAGAATCTTTCTTAAGAAATAAAATCCCGGACAATCCCAGCACTTTGGGAGGCCGAGGCGGGCGGATCACGAGGTCAGGAGATCGAGACCATCCTGGCTAACATGGTGAAACCCCATCTCTACAAAAAATTAGCTGGGCGTGGTGGCGGGCGCCTGTAGTCCCAGCTACTCGGGAGGCTGAGGCAGGAGAATGGCGTGAACCTGGGAGGCGGAGCTTGCAGTGAGCCTAGATTGAGCCACTGCACTCCAGCCTGGGCGACAGAGCGAGACTCCATGTCAAATAAATAAATAAAGAAAATAAAAAATAAAACCCTGGACAAGTGGCACAAGATTTTGAGGCTGTTAATATTATGAATATCTTTAAGAATTCTATAAGCAGTTGAGAGCAAACTATTCCATGATTTCTCCCCTGTTGGCAAGACCTTGGGTAGAATTTTTCCCGATTAGTCACTGACCAGCATCATTAGAAAGGGGTTCTGAAAACAGCAGAAGCAATTGGCACAGTTGACATATTGGTCATGTGTCAGACACAGGGACAGTTCAGGAAGGAGTATAATATCTCTATTGAAGAGTGTTGGTTAAAAAAAGCATTTGAAGTCCCAGCCTCTGCAACTCCTTAAACAGGTGAGTGATTGAAGACATTTACTAACACTCCAAGGCTGTTCCATGATTATATTTCTGTGCTCAGATGACATATCCGAACCACTTCCCATTGTGTGACTTGGTTTGTACTATGCAGCCATTTGAAAGATGCATAAGAGACTCTGATATTGAAGTCAGAGTGTTGTGTCTTTCCAAAGAAAGTCCAACTATCAAAAGTCATGGGCTTGGTTTGTTGTACACATCTGCAAGTGGATGACAGCTGACTGTGGGATACAATACTAACAGCCAAGCCACTTCACTGTGGGCTGATTTGGGGAACTGGTGCAGGGTGAGCCTGGCTGATATCGTATGTTCCACCCCTCTCTAATAAACCCATCAGCCAGGTCCGAGGTCTGGAACTTAACAGCAGTCGCTTGGGAACTGGCATTGGAGTCTTCTACTTAGACAGTTTATGTCTACTGAAGTAGAAGCAGCGAAGACCTCATGAAAGGAACCATAAAGGCTGGATTGTCTTGAGAACCTAGAAGACATACTGAAGCAGCAACATGATATGGAATCCCTTAAAGCTTAAGCTCTTCAAGGGCAGGACCCCTGACTGATTTGCTCATCATGGTACCCTCAGTGTCTAGCAGAACGAGGTCTGCTAAACCATGGCACCTGGAACACAATAGACATATTTTTTGAATGAATGGATTGAAATTCTACATATGTGGTTCTTAAACTTTAGAGAAATGTTTCTCAAACCTTAGTGTGCATCACAATCCCCTGGAGGGCTTGATAAAGTACAGATGGCTGGACCCCATCCCCAGTGTTTCTGATTCAGCAGGTTTGGGGTGAGGGTTGAGAATTTGCAGTTCTAAAAAGTTCCCAGGTGATGCTGATGCTGCTTGTTGGCTGACCACACACACTGAGTAGCCCTACTTTGGAGTGAGAAACACCTGGGAAGCTTGTTAAAAATTCTGCCACTACCCACTCCTGCCACACCTGGAGATTCTGATCCAGTTGGTCTAGGGTGGGGCACAGGAACCTGCATCTTAACAAGTTCTGCAGATTCAAATGCTGGTGGTCCCCAGTCACACTGTCAGAAACACACATCCACAGGGAACTGACAAATGGTTTGAATCTCTCTTACTAAGAATGTTATCAAAGTCGCCGATTGCCCCTTTGGAAACTATCAGGTACAAAGTTCAGTGGCAGCCAAGCCCTGGGCAAGCCACATGCACAAAAACACATGGAAGTAGGACTGGGCATGTGAGCTGTTGTAGAATGAAGAAATGAACATGAGGTCATCCCATGTAGGAAGGAGAGAGAAATATTAGAAGAAAGCAGCTGAACACAGCTTCAAGCCATGTGAGGTGTGGAGAAAAGCTGGGGGTGGCTGTAGTGGGCAGTGGTCAGCCTGGGGACGGGCCAGGGAGGCAGTAACAAAGAACACAGTCAATCCCATAAAGCAAAGACTTCAGGTAAAGTTCACATTTAGATGCTAGTTGCAGATGGGACTTAAGGGGGCAGTGGCTCTCAACTGTGGCATGTTGGGTTTGAAAGGACTCTGGAGTTCACTTTGGCTTCCACAGCAGTCCTGAAAGACCAGAGGGGTGAAGGTCAAGACACCCAGTCTTGTTGTCTTGATTTCTGTGACCAGGTGTGCCACTGAGCTTACATGTCTAACTACACAATATATCAATTTTGTTTTATGCATGTCTGCAAGCAAATGACAGATGGACCTTTGTGGATGTAGTATGTGTCATGCCCACCCCATGCCCCACCAACCACCTGAAACTGCCAGATGAGAGGCTTGGGGGGCGTTTAGCAAGGCAGGGGTTCCTTCTGAGGTGAGGATTTGTGTGAAAGTGATTTAGTAGGAAGTGTTTCTGGAAAAGATCGATAGGAAGCGGGTGGCAATGTGAGACAGGGAAGGGAAGGGGATCAAGCCAATGTGTGACACCAAGCATGCTCCCACAGAAGATAACTTTGGCTCAGTCCCATAGGGGAGCTCTGGAAATGGTGTGGGTCACACCTGGAAAGGGAGCTGGAGTGTTTGTATACCTGCTGCCACCCTGCCTGTCAATCGTTGGTTAAGGGAGGCCCCCCTGGAGAAGTATATTTGCAGGTGCTTTTGCTTCTCTTCACATGCACAGGCAAGGTGGAATCCAGCAGAACAGAAGGGTCTGCCCACAAAGTGATGCACGTGCTGGCTGCTGGGAGCAAAAGCCACTGAGATCGGTGGGCCCCCAAATTACAAATGGATCAAGGGTTATGGGCGGGGCTCCAATGGGGTCTGCTAAACCATGGCGTCTTGGACAAGTTCCCTCTCTTCTCCAAGCCTTAGGTAATTCTTCTTATGGCCAGTCACATTCTATTTCTTCTAGATGTACCTCTTCTTTCAAGATTCTAAATTGGCAAGAGGTCCTGATTTATCCCATGACTACATTACTCTTTGTAACTTCTACTAACTGGTCCCAGGTCTGCCCTCTGTAGCCACGAGACCACCTCTACTTCTTCTTGCCCTTCGGAAAGTTGAAAATAATGAACATTTAACCCCCAGAGGGGCCTTTTCTCTTAGCCTAAAATCTCCAGATTCTTTACCTCCTCCCTAAATGAGGAAGAATGTTTCCAGTCCCCACCTCCTTTGGCTGGCTTCTTAGGATATTCCCCAATTCATCCAGGAGCCTCTGAAAATGTGGCATCCAGATGGAAAATGGGGGATACAGGTACCTTCTGATTTGAATATTCAATCAAATGTTGTTTGGGAAAATGTGTTGCTTACCAAGTCATCAACTCACGCCTCAGTGATCCACTGTCATCTTGTGGAGGGGTGAGAAGGGCAAAAGAGACCACAGTATATTATTAAGTCATATGACAAGGGGCAGTGGCCACTAATTTTTCCCCTCTAGGTCTCTGACTTCTGATCTTTTGCAACTAGTAGATTTCCTTCCTTTTTGGAAAAACATTGACATCATAGCCAGAACAAGTTGTCACTGAGAATGGTGAATTCAGAATGCAGCAGAAATTATTAATAATCCTCTGTGACAGTGGTTCTTAAACTTTCTCATGCATCAGAATCATGGAGAGTGCTTGTTAAAACAGATTACTGGGTCCCACTTCCAGAGTTTCTGATTTGGCAGGTTTGAGATGAGGCTGAGAATCTATGTTTCATAGCAGGTTTCCAGGTGATGCTACAGGAGGATCACTGACAACCCACTCCTCTATGACAATTCCTGACTGCTTGGGCTCTGGTAGCATGACTTTTCAGAAGGCTTTAGTCAAGGGAAGGAAAAGGAAAAACTCGCATCTCTTGTGTATACTGTGTGCCAGGAGCAGTCAAATATATTATAATCTTATTTTAACAGTGCTATGAATGTAGGTGCTATGAATGTATTCTCCTTTTAAAAATAATAAAATGACACAGAATTTAAGTTACTTGTTTTAAGGTCACATGAGGGTAGATCTGGAATTGGAGCCCAAGTCTGTCTGACTCCAAAGCCCAGTTCTTCCCCACTCACCACACTGCTCCTTAAACTGTCAGCTGAGCCAGAATGTCAAAATCCCTCATAATAAAACACACACACACACACATGCACCCATACCCACACTCCACTTCTTGAAATCCTTTCACTTGAATTGCATATCACAAAAATACATTTCACATGCTCAAAAAATGGTCTCAGAAGGAGGTGCAGATAACGTAGAATGTTTTTCTACTGCATGTCTATTATTGTTTGTAATCATGTTTTCACAATAAACTTACTATGTGTCAATTTCTAATAATAGGCTCTCCACAGAGGTTGCCAGAAGCCATGTGTTGGAAAGAAGTATAGTTGGATTGAAAGGAGCCAGTAATGACAGATGAGAAAGGATTAACCTGCCAAAACACTGTATCCTAAATACCAAACAGGCGAATTTCAGAGTTTTATGGTTTTGAGAAAAGGTTTCCAATATTATCCTTATACAAAGGGGTTTTCTTCCTCAAAAGTGCGTTACAATGGATGAACCTTGAAAACATTATGCTAAGTAAAAGTAGTCACAAAAGACCACATATTGTATGATTTCATTTATATGAGATAAGGAGAATCTATAGAGATAAAAAGTAGATTAGCAGTTGCTTAGAGCTTTGGGGATTGGTGATATAGGGAGGTGACAGATAAAGGGTACGAAGTTTCTTTTTGAGGTGATGAAAATATTCTAAAATTAGACTGTGGTGATGGTTGCACAACTCCGAATATACTAAGAACCACTGTTCAATTTAAATGGATGAATTGTATGATATGGAATTATATCCTGATGAAGCTGTTACCAAAAAGAGCACACTAAATTTGTAAAAAAAAATTAAATGGCCATTATACATGGAAGTTCATAATTTTGGATTTCTATAAATACATACAATTATTTTAGAGGTGGCAAGAACTCTGTAATTTAGATTTAGCTAGGGAGGGCCAATTGGAGAAAAGTGGAGTGCTCTGGCTGATGAGCATTGCCACCTTGATGTGGGAAGTGAGGTGAGTGTTTGGAAGACTTTAGTTCTAGGGTCTGTCACAGGATGTGAAGATGCATGAAGGGATCAGGGACAGCAATTCACTGTCCTGATGAGGGGTAGGGGGTTCAGGACAAATTGCAGGATCTCAATAGGTATTCTGGGGTGAGTAGCTGGGCCTTCAACAGAAGCCCAGCCATATAAATTGGGGCATGGAGGGTGTACTGGGGCAAGAGGGGCACCTGGGCATCTGGGGCCCTGCATTTGGGTAGGAGGAGTAGCAGTATGTGTGCCTGGATGCTGAGAGGCATGTGAGGTTAGACTGGAGTTGCAGGGTTGCACGAGGTAGTAAGGCTTTCTCAAAGGAGTTGAGTCCACCTGGACTCCTTAGTCGGGGGCCACCCATGGTCATCCACTTGATTCCTAGGGATGTAAGCTCAAGACCTTACCAGGATGTGCCCTAAATCCTAGCTGTGTGAGGGAAAGGAGAACAAGAGATAAGGAAGTAATTGTCCCTATCAAGTTTCCTTTAATCTCTTTACTCCTTCCCTGTATCTGTTCAACTCAACATTACTTATGCCAAAGACCATGACAGAGGCTGCAGATACAAAGACCAATAAACAGTCCCTGCCCTCCGGAATTTATAGCCTAAAAGGGAGGGCAATTCATAAGTAGATCATTTTCAACATAATGACCTCATCCTATTAGATCTGTCTATCAACATTCCTTCAGGTTGGGTCGCAAAGCGTGCTTCTAGGGAATCCAAATCGCTATGGTCTGAATGTATATGTCCTCCTGAAATTTATATGTTGAAACTTAATCTCCAATATGATAGTATTAAGAAGTGTGACCTTTGGGAGGTGAGGAGTGTCATTACAAAAAAACCCTGAGGGAGTCTGTTAGCCCCTCACCCCTCTGCTATGTGAGTACACAGTCAGAAGGCACCACCTATGAAGGAGAGAGCCCTCATTAGACACTAAATCTGCTGACAATTTGATATTGGACTTAGCCTCTGGAACTGTAAGCAATAAATTTCTATTGTTTTTAAATTACCCAGACTAAGGTGTTTTGTAATAGCAGCCGACACGGACTGACACCAACTTAAGATACACATCTACAACAACTTTAAAAAGCACACATTGAAATTTTATTTAGCATACTTAATATTGCACAAATCAAAACAATTGAACTCATGGACACAGAGTAGAAGGATGGTTACCAGAGTCTGGGAAGGGTAGTGGGGGCTGGGGAGGTGAGGAAGGTTAGTGAATAAAAAAAAAAATGGAATGAATAAGACCTACTATTTGATAATACAACAGGGTGACTATAGTAAATCATAAGTGTGCATTTTAAAATAAAGAGTGTAATTGGATTGTTGGCAACTCAATGGATAAATGCTTGAGGGATGGATTCCCCATTCTTCATGATGTGCTTATTTCACATTGCATGCCTGTATCAAAACATCTCATGTACTCCATAAATATATACGCCTACCATGTACCCACAAAAATTAAAAATAAAAAATGCACAGAAATTAAAATACTTATATTTTTCATACATATTACTCAAAGGACAATGATTTTTTTTAGGTAGACTGACAGTTACATTTTCTAAAGAAGGTCTTATAAACACACCTAATATGAAAACATCTTCAGTTAACACAGTTCATCAAACCTTCAATGGCAAAATATGTTAAGGTAGCATGTTGGGTCATGTGTCAACAATAAACACATACTTGTTATGTAAAACTGGATTTTTGATGTTAAGAGTTTAAAATCTCTCACGGCATCTTTATTCTCAAATAAGTGTGACATTTTGGATTCAATCTGGAAGTGTGGTGATGGACAGATCAGATGGGATAGGATCCAATTTCTGGATTAAATATATGCTGTTTTAAAAACCTACTTAAACAGCTTTAAGTTGAAAAGGGGATAAGTGTACTTCATCACCGTATTTGGCTTAAATAAACTGTGTGTTGCACTATTTTATTTTTATCATACATAAGGTCACATAATATAGTGGGGAGGGAGCCCTTGATTCTAGTACAAACTTGGTAACTTAATATCCAAGTCATCCAGACAAACCGTACTCTCACTGGGGCTTGTTTGTCACATTTGTTTAAAAAGAAAAACAAGATTTCAGAGAAAAGGGACAAAGTTTGACTAAATGATCTCAAAAATCCCTTCTAGCAAAATTCTGTTGGGTTGGGTAAAGGCCATTTGAATTCAAAATGTCATCTGTGCAAAGTGAACCAAGCTGCTATTTTACTTGTGAATCAATAACTTTAATGCTAAAACCCCCAAATCCCCACAAAACCAGCACCCGTCCCCCCAACCCAGCTTTAGCTCTAACATTAGGAATTCAAATTGGAGTATTTTTAGCCTCTGGAGTTTAAGGAAGCCCAATTGGAGCCCCTGCCTGCACTTTATAATTTGGCTAATTTAAGTCATAATACAGTTTCATCTTTGACAGCAAAATCATTTTACTAATACTTTTATGCATTTAAAGAATTACTTCTAATTGGAGACTTTGTAAGTACTAATGGCATGCCAGGTAGGAAATGACAGAATTTTATCCTTCCTTGAACTGCTTTTCCCTATGAAATACAACCCCAGCTGTCAGAAATACGAGTTATTACAGATGCCCTCAAAAGGCTCACCTAAAAAAGGCTGACAGAGGGGTTGCACTAGAAAATAGAAAAATCAATCCCTGATGAAAGCAAAAGAAGTCTCCAAATTGGCAAAAATAAAAAAAAAAAAAATAGAAAAAGACCAGTTATATTAATCATTTAGTTATTCAAGAACAGTATGGAGATGGAGAGATGCTTTCCTAATGTCTCAAGATCAGGGTGGTTTTAGTCATTTCCATGCTGGGGTGTTTCTTGTAAAAAATAACTTTATGAAGAAGGGCTCTAAGAAATTCCAGCTTTACCGAGCTTTGCAACCGTACTGCTCATTATCCCGGGATAACATCGAAGATGTAGCAGCCAGTAATTAGATCAGAGCGTGGAAAATCGGGGAGAGAAACTGGAAGGAATCACTTTTTTTTTTTTTTAAAAGGAAGTGGTCACTGAGTGGCAGAAAATCCAAGTCAACCACAGTTTCCTTGTTCATGCTGCAAAGGGATGGGTCGGGGGAGGGTCCAAGAATAGGAAGGGAAAACTCAGGTGAGGTCTGGGAAAGGGCGTGGGAACAAAGGTGAAATGAGCCAGCCTGGGAGACGCGAGCTGCCTCAGGAAGGGCTCAGAGTAGGCCCAGCATCTCACAAGGGTGAGTCCAGGTGAGGGACATGTTACCTAGCGCCGCTGGCGGGGAGCCTGGGATTCGCCCGGGCGTGGTTCTCGCCAGTGCCTCCTCATCGCGCAGCGGCCTACTGGGTGTCAGCGCGCAAAGTCGCAGCTTAATCCTCGCTCCCGCTGGATTAATTAGGGCCTCTTTAAAGCAGAAAGTTGAGCCAGGGCTTCTTTCCCAGACACAGGGGCACCGGGAGGTCGACACTCCTGCTGCCCAGCCGGGCGCCCCTCCGCGGACGCTACCGGGTCGAGGGGCTCCCGCGACTCGTGCCTCTCCAGTGAACTCCGGCTCCCGCAACCCCAGCCGGGTTCCTGGGACCCTCTGGTGACACTGGTGGCCAGTAGGGTCACTGGAGTCAAGCCCTTGGCCAGGGCTGCTTCACCCGTGCCCGTGCCCTCGGTTCGCGGCCAGCAGTCAGGGCGCGGGGCGGGGCGCGCCCGAGAGGCCGAGGCGGCGCGCTATTCCTGTCACTGTGAGCTACCGGCATGTTATGTGCGGCGCCCAATCACGCCTTTGACCCGCCGCTCTGACCTGCGCCCTCCCCTCCCTAATCCCCTAGGCTTTCAGTTGATCCTCCGCGCGGAACAAGCTCATCCCCGCCCCCCCCCACTGCCCCGTAACCAGTTGTCCCCGGCCTTTGCGGGTGCCCGCAGAACCTGTCCTCCTCGTCCACCCCCGAGAGGTCAGTCCTTGCCCTGCACTCCCGGGACGCCGCGTCTGCGCCGTCGGAGATTCAGCACCCCAGGAGTCCACCGCAGCTCGGTTCTTCCAGGTGATGGTGTGCGGCCACCGCCGCCCCTGGCGTGCAGGTGTGGGCTCTCCACATTGGGCCGGGGAGGGGACTTTGGGCAACGCGCTGGAAGCCTCCACAGTCGTGGAAACCAAGCCCCACACTCCCCGAAGGCCTCAGAATTCCGCGCCCTCCGTTACTAGGGGCCTCCGAAAACCGTTTTCAGACTGGATTTGCTCTGAGAGGGGCACTGGGCGATCTGCAGGTCTGGATGAAGGAGCCCTGGGCTTTAAACTGAGCAGGCAGAAATGGGCCTCTGCTAGGAGCTCTGTGGCTTACGCGGGGGTCCCGGGAGTGTCGTGCCCCGGGATGCCTCCGGCCCTGCCCAGCAGGCCTCTGGTCCCGCCAGGCTGCTTCCAGCCCTGGGCAGAATGAGTTACTTCCTGTCTTACTGCAAAGCTCATGGCGGCGCGCTGCTTACCGGCTACCAGGCCCTGCGCGCCGAGGGCTTTCTATGCGACGTGACACTGGAGACCGAGGGCAGCGAATTCCCGGCGCACAGGTCGCTCCTGGCGTGCTCCAGTGACTACTTCAGGGCCCTGTTCAAGAGCCACACTCAGGAATCCCGGGCGCGCGTGATTCACCTGCACGTGCCATCGGCAGCCGGCCTGCAGCGGCTGCTGGACTTCATCTACACTGCCTGGCTGTCGCTTTCCATGGACACTGTAGAGGACACTCTGGAGGCCGCCAGCTACCTGCAGGTCACCGAGGCCCTGGGGCTCTGTGGGCGCTACCTGGAGCGCCAGCTGGCTCCAGAGAACTGCTGCTTCGCCGCCAACGTGGCGTCGCGCTTTGGCCTGGCTCACACGCTGGACGCGGCCGAGCGCTGCATCGTGCGCCACTTGCGGGAACTGCTGGCGCGGGGCGCGGGTCCCGCGGGACTGCTGGAGCTCAACCCTACATCGCTAAGGGCTGTATTGGGTGCCCCCGACGTGGCGCGGGTGCCCGAGGCCCGGCTGCTGGGCTTGGCATTAGCTTGGCTGCGGCAGGAGCCCACTACTGAGCGCCTGGCACACTGTACAGAGTTGCTGGAGCATGTCCGCTTTGGCCTGGTTCCCGCCGACGTACTGCGGCGCGTGTACTCGGGCTCCGGCCTCGTGCTGCCCGCCCGGGTCAAGGGCCTCATCATCCAGGCCCTCAACTACCACACGACGCCCTCCCGCCAGCCACTCATGCAGGGCGAGCAGACCAGCATCCGGAGCCCCCAGACTCGAATCTTGTTGGTGGGGGGGCGCAGGGCACGGGAGGTGGTGATTGAGGAGGTCGTGGCCCCGCAGAGGGCAGCTAGGGGCCGGGTCGCCGCCCCAGAGCCCGAAGAGGAAGAGGAAGAGTTGGAGGAAGAGGAGGAGGAGGAGGAGTGGGAGCTCACCCAGAACGTGGTGGCCTTCGATGTGTACAATCACCGCTGGCGCAGCCTCACGCAGCTACCCACACCACTGCTGGGGCACAGCGTGTGCACCGCGGGCAACTTCCTGTTTGTTTTGGGTGGGGAGAGCCCTTCAGGCAGTGTAACCTCTCCCCTGGCCGACAGCCCGCGGGTAGTCACGGCCGAAGTGCACCGTTATGACCCGCGCTTCCACGCTTGGACCGAGGTGCCCGCCATGAAGGAAGCGCGGGCCCACTTCTGGTGCGGCGCAGTGGGAGAGAGGCTCCTGGCCGTCGGGGGCCTGGGCGCGGGCGGTGAGGCGCTGGCCTCGGTGGAGATGTACGACCTGCGTCGGGACCGCTGGACGGCAGCTGGGGCACTACCGCGGGCTCTGCACGGTCACGCGGGGGCCGTCGGGGACCGCGGTGTTGTGTACATCTCGGGCGGCAAGGCAGGGAGAGGCGAGGGCGGAGCGAGCAGCCTCCGGGACTTATACGTCCTGGGCCCTGAGGAGCAGGCTTGGAGCAAGAGGGCACCCATGGGGACCGCACGTTTCGGGCACCACATGGCAGTGCTGCGCGGCGCTGTGTTTGCTTTTCTGGGGCGATACGAGCCCTTCTCTGAGATAGAGCGCTACGATCCTGGCGCCGACCAGTGGACTCGGTTGCGGCCGCTACCCTACGACCGCTTCTGCTATGGGCTGGCCGTGGTCGAGGAGACAGCGTTGCTGCTGGGCGGCCTCAAGTGGCGGGACTCGCGCCAGGTGCCTACCCGCAACGTGGTGGGCTACGACCTTGACCTGGACCGTTGGGAGGACATCGGCTGCGCGTTGCCCTGGGCCTGGAGTGGCCTGCAGTGCGCAGTGCTGCAGCTGGCCGAGGGTGGGGACGAGGAGAGGGAAGGAGAGACTGGAGAGGCGCTAGATTTAGTGCTGGGCTGAATGGGTCAGTCCAGTTTCCTTCCGCAATGGAGGAGAAAGTAGCGCTTGGCTAGTCTTACAGAGCAACGGACGGGCTTTTTCTAAGAAAGGGACTCTGGGAGCAGAGTGGCTTCTGAAGGTTAACAGGCAAACAAGGCCTTGAGCAAAGAGAAACATTTCTCCTTGAGCTAAGAATGGGAGACAGGGGTGTTCAAATAGAAGGCTATATGAATCAACTTCAGTGAGCTGGTGAAATAAAATTTTTAGAAAGGCTCACGCAAGGCTAGAAAAGGACTTCCACAAATAAAATATGACCTTATTTTCCCTCTTACAGTTAAAGTGTTTCCCTACGTGCAAAACAGTGATTACTTATGTGCCAAAAAAGAAAAAAAAGGCCAAAAAATGTACCACAGGAAGTTTATACAAAACTCAGAAAATTGTTGGTTATAAAGGCTGTAATTAAGTCCTAGGAGATGGCATTATCTGAATAAATAGTGAAAGGAGAGTGCCTTGGTTAAATACCATGAAATCATTGTAAGGGGAACTATGATTTTATGATCCGGAGCCATGGTTACAGTTCTGCTCTGATGGTTTGATATAAATATGGAACTGAGAGGGAAAAAAAATCTCTAAGCACTTTTTTTTTTCTCTAGAAAGTATCCTAAAATTTTTCTGTCACCGGTGTCACCCTAGGCTGCTTTTGCCCTGACTTTAGACAGCTCACTGGTTTTAAGTCACATTTCATCAACCTTTAGCCATAATAATCAGGCTCCTCTGGTTAAGTGGAATGTCTAACCAAAACAAAACAAAAACTGATTTCTTTCATACTCTTAAATGTTCATTCTGCAGACATACTGTAGATTATATTTGTAAAAAATAATTAAGTTTTGGTGGTTACCCCCACTTCCCCCAAAAGAATCACAGAGAAAGGAAAGAGGAATAGGCAAAGTTTTAAAGTTTGTGTCAGGTAAATGGGAAACCAGCTTGATTTTTCAGGGTCTTAGATAAGATACTTGTATATACTGAACAGGTGCTGCTTTTGGCTTGTATCACCAATGAGGGAGCAAAGTTAGAACTCGAAACTGGGGTGGGGGGTGGTGACTGTATAATTAGGTCACAAAGAAATGTGGTAAGGACTTTGCATGAATAAAGTAGGTGCTTTATAAGGATTCATTAAGAGCTGAATTTATTTGACTTCAGTTTACAGTACTGCCTCTCTCCTAGATTTGAAACGAATGCAATAAAATGTACAGATATTATATAGTGTTAAAAGGTCTCTTTCATGCTAGGCTAGCCACGAGTCTTGTCAAATTCATTAGTTTAATTTTTACCATTTAAAACAACAGAGCTGACTTTACAAAAGTAAAAGCTGCTTAGTAGCAACAGAGCTAGTCTTCCCATCAACTGCTTGCTGTTTACAGGCCACAACCTGGCCACTGTAAACACGACACATCCATCAGGTACATATATTTTTAAGTGAACACACACATTTGGTCTAGTAAACATCAATAAGTCTAAACACCTGTAACAAGCACACTTCATTTTAGGACAAGAGGTTTTTTGTTTTTTGGTTTTTTTTTTTTTTACATATACAAAATCCCACAAATTTAATGTGCATCAATATCCATGCAGTAAATAAATGTTTTTACAAATAAAGTTCTTTGTAAATGATAAAAATATTACACTGGACCCAAAATTCCATACAAACATTAATACATGATTTCTCATCCATTTTGACTAAATATAGGATTACTGAAAATGTGCTGTAGAAAGGCCACTCTCCTGTACAGTTGTGCAAAGTCTGCAAAACGATAGTGATTCAATGGTGGTTTCAAAAGCAAAGAAGAAGATCCCCGCTGTGGAGTTGTTACTTTCTCCTCTACAGCAAAAATATTCACTGGCATATATCTGAACTCTTAAAGATGAAAGTACATTCACTGAGCTGTACAGGCAACAGTATAAAGCTGATTAGAAGTAGATTTTAGGATATAGAATAGTAAAGGAGGTTCCCTTTCTCCTCCTGAAAAAAACAGCAAATTGTGACTTGTACGTTATGCAGCCAGACACTAAAAAGCAGCACAGTCATTTTCATGCTGTGATCACTTTCAAAAACAAGACGCTTATAAATGGAAATATATGAAGAGGACTTTTTCTTAACTTCATCCACTCTACAGAACAATTCATGAAGCTAGGAAAAAACCCTCTATATTGTTTCTCTCATAAGTCAATGTGACATCTCTCCGAATGACCATCACCCGCTTGCTCCTTAGTAGGGAAGTACATTTTTATTTTTCAGTGTTGTTTTTTATAACACACATCAGCCTGTAACTAAACATATTGTACTTCCCTGCCTGAAGTATAATTACGTAAGTTTAATTAGTGGACTAGGGGAAAATTGGAAACTAAGTGGAAAGTTGATTCATTTCAGTTTATACCTTGTTGTCTTTTAAGAGTTGGAGTTTAAAAACATGAGTTTGGGCTGAAATTTATATATATATATATATATATAGCTGTTAGCTGCCTTTCTGGGTGTGTTAAGTCAGTTTTTAAAAATCCCCTCTCAAATTCTTCTGTACACAATCAGCATCTCATCACTACAAAAATAAAGGAAGATTTAAACCAAGAAAATAAAGCAGCTCTATCTTCAATTTTGGTCTTAGTTACAAAAACATCTTACAAAGCTTTGCCCTGATACACCAAGTGTTCTCATAGATTTGGAATAATATTTCCATTAACTAGCTTTCACAAGTTAATAGACTATTAAGACGAATATTAGATACCTGAACTTTTCTTATGTCAATGCTCTTCTATTTTGCTTAGCTCTTGTATGTGCATCTACATTTCACAAAAATAAAACTACAGCATTAAACTTTGTGCAATGTTTAAGAAAATTCTTAGAACATTTTAATAAATATAAAAAAGGTTTAAATTCTTTCCCACCCACAAGGATGTCTGCACCTGAAAAAATGTGATTTACTTTTGAAGTCTTGTTTATATAAAATTAACTTAAAGGGAGAAAAGATGACCATAGATAGAAAACTGCCTTTTGTGGTTTTACTACTTGAAGACCACCTGTATTTAGAATTGTTTGCAAAAGTTAATTTTAAGTCATTAAAGACAGTTGATTTTGCACATGGTAAACATAAGCTGAGCACTGATTGCATATAAAATATACAAATGCTCATTAAAGATAGTGGTATTGTGACCATATATGGTTTGTTTCATATAGTTTGGTAACATTAAAGTATAGCTTGTCAAGTGTTCCACACATTGATATAAAAAACTACCTTATATATGTGTTCAGAGTACCAGCAGGTACTAGATGGCCTGAAGGCAGAATACATTTAGACATGCGTTTCAATGTATGAATGAGTGTGTGTTAGAGAGGAAGTGATTACATCTACTTCAGAAGAAATACTCAGTGGGTCATTTGAGGTGGTATTTTGACAGATATCCAAGAAAAGGTCGAGGTACATCTGCTTCCATTGTTGGAATTCTTTAGATGTCAAATCTGGATTGTCTAGGACTTTATCGATAATGGCTACTTCCCCTTCTCTGGCCTGAAAAGAAAAAGGAGTCAACAATTAAGACAGGGACAAAGTTTTATTCAAGTTTAAAATAAAAAGTTAATAGGCAAAACATTTAAGCCCATAAGAGATGGCTTTGGATACTCACACCCACCCAGTTCTTTAGACTCACGTCCTAAGTGTGCTTTTTTCTACACCCGAGGAATGCCTCCTTTTGCCCACTGTGTGGTTTGCTTTTTCTCTTTGCCTGTCCTTTTGGCATGCACTCAGAAAAGTTTTCTTCCTCATTTATGCCCCTTTACTACTCCATCACTGCCACTGAGTACATTTGTCATATTCTATTTCTTGAGTTACTTTTGCATGTGTTCTATCTCTCCTGCTTTATGGTAAACTTCTCATATTTGAAAGAGACTGAGCATGGCCCCCCTGTTACCATAAATACATAATTCTTGCTGTGTAAATGCTATGGCTCCCTTTCTGTAGCACTGGGGGCCTGTAAGGGAGAATGGCTCTCCCTTCCATGTTGGAAGCTGGGTCTCAGCTGAAGACTAAGCTTCATTTTGGTATAACTCACCAAGTTAAAACTATCACCTGGGGAAGATGAAAATTTCCCAGGTGGAAGGTGGGATGGAGAAGTAGGGGTTAAGACAATCTGAGCAGCTCAGTCCTGCCTTTTAGGGACTCAAGCAAAGCTTAGGGAAGTGTAGAAAATGTTCTGCAGGAAGTAAGGCACACACCTCTGGGCCAGCCAGAGTTGGGAGGCAAGGAGAACAGCAAGGTGCTTAAGAAGTTGGTCTGGCCTCACAGACCAGAATATGGAAGAGGGCTGGGACTGAGGATGTTGTGAGTTGCCTGTGTGGGATCTGAGATCTGTGCTTGGTGAGGGGGACAGTTAAAATTCCAGGAACTAGACACATCCAGGGTTTCTTGGCCAGCTGTCCTTCCCTAATGAAGGAATCCATTCCCTATTAATTTTCCATGCCAAAAAGCATAGGGTTCTGTAGTTCATTTGTACCAATGAGGGGCATTTTTTTAACAGTGACTTTTCATTATCTTTCTTGGCCCCAGAGAATCGAGTGGAGCGTTCATGTACCTGGTGATTCATCAATACTTAGTGAACTGAACATTGGCAGTAGCCACATATTTTGTCACTGGAAGAAAATACCTTGGGGGACTCTACAGAGCATAAAAAACAGGGAAAAGGGGCTGTGAGATAGAAGGAGAGAAACAGGTCTTTAAGATTCATGAATCTAACCTGCTTCAAAATGCCTGCCTGCCTTCTAAACCAGGCAGTTTAGAACTGAATGGGGGAAGTGGAGAGGCTCTATAAGGTGGGAGGGTGATAATATCTTTGAAGTAGGATTAGTCACTGTAACTATTCTTACGACTATTATAGCACTCTCTAAAAATTCTGCTCTTCCCAAAAGTCCATTAAATTGTTCCCTGGATTTACAGTAGTATTTGCATGACTACCAATTAAAAGCTAATGGAGTCTGAAAATTTTGCTGCTTGCTATCTGAAATTCTTTCAAGTCATTTTCTAGTTTGTCTGTCTCTTTGGTACTCACCTATATTTCAAAATTACAAAACCTCAGCAGCATGCTATGGATCTGAAATATTTCCCAAAGGAGTCCTTTGACTTTTTGTTTCCTGAAATTACTACAGCAATACTGTGATAGTTCTTTTCTGTTTTTTTAAAAAAAATTATACTTTAGTTCTGGGATACGTGTGCAGAACGTGCAGGTTTGTTACACACGTATACATGTGCCATGGTGGTTTGCTGCACCCATCAACCCGTCATCTACATTAGGTATTTCTCCTAAAGCTATCCCTCCCCTAGCCTCCCACCCCCCAACAGGCCCCAGTGTGTGATATTCCACTCCCTGTGTCCATGTGTTCTCACTGTTCAACTCCCACTTATGAGTGAGAACATGTAGTGTTTGGTTTTCTGTTCTTGTGTTAATTTGCTGAGGATGATAGTTTCTAGCTTCATCCATGTCCCTACAAAGGACATGAACTCATCCTTTTTTGTGGCTGCATAGTATTCCATGGTGTATATGTGCCACATTTTCTTTATCTAGTCTATCATTGATGGGCATTTAGGTTGGTTCCAAGCCTTTGCTATTGTGAACAGTGCCACAATAAACATACATGTACATGTGTCTTTATAGTAGAATGATTTATAATCCTTTGGGTATATACTCAGTAATGGGATTGCTGGGTCAAATGGTATTTCTGGTTCTAGATCCTTGAGGAATCGCCACACTGTCTTCCACAATGGTTGAACTAATTTACATTCCCACCAACAGTGTAAAAGTGTTCCTATTTCTCCACATCCTCTCTAGCGTCTGTTTTTTCCTGACTTTTTAATGATCACCATTCTAACTGGCATGAGATGGTATCTCATTGTGGTTTTGATTTGCATTTCTCCAATGGCCAGTGATGATGAGCTTTTTTTCATGTTTGTTGGCTGTATAAATGTCTTCTGTTTTTGTTTTTTAAGGGCACAGGGCCTGCTCAGGTGGCTTGTGTGGTGGGCCCTCTACTTCAATCTCCCACACATACTCCCCCACACACGGTGAGCAGGGCTCGCTTGTCTGCCTCCTTTTCCAACTTCCTGGCTCTCTGCTCTCCTTTCCTCACCACCTCCTCCCCAACCTGGAGGCATATAATAAGGAGACTGGAGGCAATGTAAACACTTACGGAAATGTATAATAGGAGGGTAACATGTAAGTTGGGAACTGATAGCATAAACAGAATGATTATACAATTTCTACATGGAACACAAATCACCATGGCTTCACCCCAAATGCACTGTAGTTCATGCAGGAAACAATCATGAAATATCTCAAACTCTTTTAGCACCCACTATTGCATTCTGCATGCATGCTGTGTTCTTTTAATAATGCTAATAATTATACCACATGGTAATTTTATCTTAGAAAATCTATAGACTGAGGAATAACACCAGCCCTGCATTTTTAGAAAACAATTTAAATCACATCCTGTTTTCTCCTAGAACTGAGTAAAATGACATTTAATCAGTGCTTTGAGACGTTAATGAAAAGTTAAGATGATCTCCTCTTTACCAATATACTTATTATGACATAGAAATAGCTCAGCTTCAGGTTCTTACTGCTTACCTCTTCTTCTCCCCAGCCCCCAATTTGTATTTCTTAGCCTACAGTATCTGGTAATCCACTTTAGGAATGAATCTCTTCAAAGAAATTTGTCCTTCCATTTCTTGTCTTACCTTTAAAGTGCTTTTGAGAATTCTCAGCCTGTGTAGTTTTTCATTCATTACAGGATCATTACATCTTTTTATAAATGATAGTTTGTATTCCATCTTGGTTGAAATACGATGTTCTCCTAGTGGTGACAGACTGGCCTGCTCCAGTGCCCTGTATAAATCTTGCAATGAGTCTCCTAACTTTTCTTCTCTACTTTCACCTGCAATGTCCAAAAAAATAAAAAAAAAGAGAGACAGAGAGAGAAATGAATTCATTGCAATAAAGTTATTTGACACACTGAAAATTTATTAAAATATCAAAACTATCTGAAAAACAGGATAATGAATGACTATGAAAACACTATTATATTAAAAAACAACAACAAAAACCCACAGCTGCTAGTTATATTGGGTAACATTAGCTACAGATAGCTAATTGTTTTTGATTAACCAAATATACTCTTGATAGCAAATTGCCATATATATCTTGAGTCTAGCAAGTTCAAAGAATTAGAATACAAAAGGCACACAACATGGAAACAATCCTGCACATTATCTTTTAAAATATTAATGAATATCCTTTATCATTATGCTGATAAGCATAGAAATGTTGATTAATAGAGCTTGCCTGGTTTAGCAATACCGAATGAACTGATTTTTACATTTTTCCAGATTTCATAAGATTGAATGGCATTCAATGGAGCATGTTTGATTATAAAAATCTTCCAGTTGTGCCACAGAGGATTATTAGGTTTCATGTGACTGCCATAGTAATGCCTTGTACATTGTAAATATAGTAACTGATCATAAAGTATCAATATTCTAATTAAAATGAAATATGGGAATATGTTTATATGCAAATATGGCATGTGCTAAGAGAAGATACTTAGTAAGACCTGAGGAGAAAATACTCCAGTTAAATATTTTTGAGAAAAAAATGAGAGACTGGCTCAATAAGGATCTTAGACATAGTTGAACAAATAAAACTTCCATCTTGTTTTTTAATTGCCTGAACACTAATGTCATATCTTTCTCAACAATGATAAACAAAGATGAACTAGGATTTTGCTTGGAGTGGCAGATTGGAGTAGGGCTATATCATCTTCTTTAAACTAGATAGCCAGAGTCATATTTAAGTAATTATATTGGCCCAAAGAGTAAATATGGAATGTAGTTCATTCCACAATGGTCCATGTGAATATTTTAGGCTTTCTGACATAGTTTTAAAAAAAGATTCCTTAATTGGTAATGATGCCATTTAATATTTAGATGCGCCAGGCAGCAGGGTAAATGCTTAATCTTTATGATCTCATTTAATCCTCACAACAATACTAAGAGCAGATCTATTTGATCTTCTTTTATAGCAGGGCAGTATCTTGCTCAAAGTCACACTTAGTATAAGTGATGGAGCTAGAATTCCATGTGGGCAGTCTGACCCCAGAATCCACAATTTTAACAAGAATTCTATACTGCCAATTTTTTCAGTTGTCTTTTGAAATGTGTATTTAGCAGTAGATGCCAACAAATGTGAGACTCCCTTAAAATGCAGCATTCAAAAAAAATTTTTTAAATGACTGTATGTAAAATTGTCAACAATGCCCAAAATGTACAGTACCTTAACCTAAAAAGATAATTTTAGGATTAAAAAGTAGGTTTATTTAAATTCCGCATTCAACTTTTGGCTCTGCTACTGAAGTTAACAACTAATGGTAGGTATAGTCATTGAGTCCTTCTATTAGAAAATTCTTTGTTATCATCAGCACATGCTATCACTAAGTCTTCTGTGATAAATTTTAACTTCTTAACCATATATCTAAGTTAGAACTATAATCTAAAAACACAAAGATCTCTTTAAATAACAGCTTTTAAATTCTCTGTTGGCCCATCACTGAATATATTCGACACCTAGAGGATTTTGAGGGATGGGGGATGGAAGACTGTAAAAAGGAGAAACTGCTTTGTGGGTTACGAACGAAATGGAATCAAGATAGGGAATCCTAACTGAGAATGATTTGGAATGAGGAAGGCACAAAATCAGATGATCATTTAGAATAACTAAATGGAATTGTAAAAACAAGGACACATTTAAACAGCATTAAGTCTATTTCAGAAAATCATAGGCCAGGAAAGATCCCTGAGGAATTATATAGTAGTTATTGCATTCTTTTTTTTCCTCAAGGCAATACTGCATGTAAAACCAGATGTAATTTCATAGAGTAGAGGGTGGGGTCGAAAATGGGAGGCCTAACAGATGTGAATTATAGTAGTTAAGGTATCAGGTGGCCTAATGTATTATTAGTTTTTTGGTTCTAGAAAGAAGGTGAAGGAAAAAGGGATTCAGATTTTAGTTTTAGGATTTAAGGGAGGCAGAAGTATTTTTACACAGTAATTTTTATTTTAAAAGAACCTTCCTCCATATTACCTAACATTGTAGAAGGGTGTATATATTTTGTTTACAAAAATTTTGACCCAGTTTTCCCTCAGTTCTTAAAGCTTGTGAAATACTGGGGCAGATGACTGATTTTATAAAATTTCAATGTAGTTTTACTTTAAGAAGGATGAATGAAGATTCAATATATAAAATGACATGCATAGGTATTAAACAATAAAAACTGAAAGTTTCTCCCCCTTCTTGCTCTTATGGGGGAGAAAAGCATTCAATCAAAAGACAACATAATTCTACAACGAATCTGGTTTGACAGCTGTAAAAAGAATTGAGTGTGAATTTATCTCTGGGCAGCACACTTGAACAAGCAATCACAATGAGACGGAACACAGAAACATTTCCAAGTATAGTAATGGGATAGTGTGGCTCCTATCTGAGATAAGTAAGCCACCCCCTACCCCCATCCCCTACACATCATACACACACACTACACAAGACACAGTAGTGGGATGAGTAAGGACGAGGGACTGAGATGCCAGGCTACCACAAAATGCCACCAATTACTTAACATTTTAAGACTTGACAAAGAGTCTTTTTATTTTCAAAAGGGGGGCTTGGTGAGGGGCAGAGTCACATTATAAATCTGATTCACTGTGCTCAACAGTCAAAACAACACAGAACTCAACATTCAAGACAAAAACAGACCTTTATTTTCTTTTATAATTTTCAATTGGTTTCCTTGATTTTTCTCAGATGAATACCAATTAAGTCAATTGGGGCTACTGTTGCAACTGAAAATATGAAAGCACCTTTATTTTCTTCTCTTTTTGCCCTCTTCTTCATCTCCTTCTCACTTCTCTTCAGGCTTCTCTCTTTTTTCAACCCTTGCTTTTTCTTCCTTTAGAAGAGGCTTGCTTTGGAAGAGGAGGCAAGCACTTGGTGAGGTCTGCTTCCTGATTGATTTTCTTTCAATGTGCCAGTACAGCCATTGGAACACTGGCTGAAAACCAGCTCTTTTGCAATTTGAATGAATGTTTTCTGAAAGTTGGCAAAGTGTAGAGACCACATTCAAATCACAGGACATATATAGGAACCTTCTGTGATTCCTAATGAGGAACTGTATCACGCTATAATGGAATTTTAATCTGTATTTAATTTATTCAGGAAATCTGGGCCTAAGCAGAAATAAATTTCCCCCAAAATTATATTTACGTTTACAACATGTAAATTAGTCCTGTGTCAGATTACATACTTTTGAATTCCAATTTTACTGAAGCAAAGAGTGCATATAAAATTTTCTTTCCTACATAAAATTTCATTGATTGATGGATTTGAGGATCATAATTAAGTTATTGATAAATTAACTTGTATTCTGTGCCGAGGGAGGGTCATTTATGGCTGTGTCATACTTGACAGGGTGAAAGAAGATCCTCTTTATTGTCCTTTTTATATTCTGCTCCACTATGAAATATTGTGAATCTAGGAATGTAGTGAGCATCATTATTTGTCTTTTTCAGGTTGCCTATGACCTCTAGGTAGTAAGTGATAAATGAAAGCTCAAAGAAAAGAACAGCTAATGAAAAATACCAGTTTGTTGGAATCTCTTGCAAATTGCTTATTAGAAGATAATAATGCATTTCTCAAATACCAAAAAGTCTTTGGTTGACGTATTTCTTACATTCAGGCTCAGTGGTTTCCAAACTTTTTCTGATTGCACACTCTTATTAGTTAAAACACTTCTGTTTTATAGAATAGAAACTTATATACATGTATTACTCTATAGTAATAAATAGATGTTATAAAACATACACAAAAAGAAATTCAAAAGGATGAGAGATAAAACCCAAGGAAAAATTCCAATGTTTTTTCTTCCTGTACCTTAATGGACCCTTGTGTGCCCTACTTCAGAGACTTAGACTGTGACTTTTCCATGAGTAGAATTTGTCCCACTCATATTTACATTTCCCATTCTTCTACCTGGTACAGTGCCTCATGCAACCCAACACATTCAAACAGAGTGATGGTTTTCTTTACTTTATATATGAACTACTCCAAAGAGCGTTCCGTAACAGGTGACTGTGTAATTATTAGGACAGTCTATTGTATATTGTTCATGAAACTTGGCAACCTAAAATTTTACTCTAGTATCCTCCCCATTTCCCCATCCCTGCAATGACAATGTTGAAGGAGCATAAAAAATGAAAACAAAACAAATAAGTAAACCAGTTGGGTTCCTGAGGAATGAAATCAATGATGGATAATGAGTTCTGTACATATTTCAGAAGGGATCTGTGATCTTGTAAAATTGGACAATGATATCCTTGTGGAAACAGTTGTTCCTTCTGCAATACAGCTGTGTAATGAGCCCAGAAGGTTGGGAAAGACTAAATCACAAATGGGAGAGAAGACTGGACATAGTCAGATTTGAGAGACATTCATTCTTGTACAGCTGCAGAGTGCTTTAAGGCTTCCAGGCTAATGATATCAAGTATGTGAAACACTATTCTTGTCACAAAAGGTAATTAACATTTGCATTGAGAACACCCAAATATTTTCTATGAATGTGAATTTACTAGCAAACCATAATGAATAACTTATTTATATGTAAGGTGACAAAATTTTAATGGACTTAATGTCTTTGGAGGTTTTATGATGAGGATGATTAAGTATTCAGGGGTTTATACTATAATTTGAATGTTTGTAATTAAATACTAGCTCTCTTAATTTGTGCTTTTATATAAGTCAATCAGCTATGCCTACCATTATAAAACTGGGTTTGGGGAAGGCAGTTTGTTATATCAGAAAAAAACATAAGATTTTAAAGATTTTAAAAGCTGGCTTTTAGTCCTCCCTCTGTAATCAACTACTTGTTTCATATTTAGGGGTTATTTATTTTCTTTTAGGCAAAGTAACAATACACAAACATTACTATTGGGCAATACTTTCTCTGAGGAAAGAAATCTATTTTAGTGAGAAAAAAACCCTTCTCTTAAAAGAACAGTTTGAGTGACTCCACCAGCATTTGCTAAATGTATTTTTAAAGAACATGTAAAGCCCATCCTTGTAAGAATGATAATGTGCTTCACTGAAATCAAGTACTTGTGTCTGTCAATTCCTTCCTTACAACACAAAATCTTGTTCCATAAAGATGTGACAAAAGAGAGCTAAAGTTTATTCTACACTTCTTTCTCTGAACATGTAATTTCTGCTAAATTATGCAGTTTAATGATAAAAATACATGATAGTGGTTGAATTTTCAGGGCACTATGGTATTTACGACAAGTAGTTCAGATGGCAAAATCTTGGTGTCCTTAGTATTGATTTATTGCCTCAAAGAAGGGAAGGTTCTTTGAAGGACAATCAAAAATATAAATGACAGTTTAGTTTTACCCACAGAATTTAAAAAATTTAACCACTAGGAATATGGAAGTCAAAGTGCTAGCTCTCAGGCAGGAATTCATAAAGGATACAGTTTAAAACCAAAGCTAAGAGATGATTATTTTTGAAAAGTAATGTGGAGTCACTATATTCCTTAATGAAAAAAACCAAATTCTCTAGATCACAAAATTTTACTTGACTTAAACAGGGAGAATGACCCAAGACAATCCCATAAATATTAAATGCCAATAAAATGCATTTTGATGGATTTCCATATACCAGAACCATCATTATATAGATATTAAAAAAAAAACACATTAAAATGGTTAGAGCACAGAGGCAATTGTAAGGCAGATCAATGTGATTTTATTCACAGAAACAAATTCCATTTGTGAGAAAGAAGCACTGATTACTTCTTTTTAGAAAGATATTTACTATCAGGCATACTTAGCAAATTATTTAGCTATCTGAAAAGATCTGATACCAATTGGTCATATTTTTATTTTTAAGTAATTTATATTTTTACAGGTATTCACATTATGCAATACCACACACTGCGGTGACAGGAAGAAAAAAACATTTCAAAATACAGTGTTAAATTATCTGTTCATTGCACAGTATGAAATATCCATTAATTAGCATTAAAATTATTACAGTGTATCTTATCCAACTAAAGGAAATTTCACATCCACTACAGAAGAAAAATAAGCAATACTGATTGAGCCATAGGGGACCCAGTTACATAGTATTAAATAATATCTGAAGCTAGTTTGAAAGACATCCAGACAAAATACTTTTTCAAAAATGAAACCCACAGCCTACAGATTCGAAATATTTTACAGAAAAGAATAGCTCATGCCTGCCCTAAGAGGCAACACCACTTGTGTACAAGTGCCAAGAAATAAGGAGAAAGTTAGGATTTTAGCTGAAGATTCTATAATAAAGCCTGACATGAGAAATTTTCTTCATTAATGTCACCGAAAGCAGTCTCTGTGTTGCACCTGAATACACTTTATAATAGAATAAACATATTAAGTTTCAAAGCAAATTGTGTATACCTTGCCTTAATAGATTACACTTAATTTAGTACAATACAGCACGTCAAGTTTTAAAAATGCAAAATACACTTAATACATAATTTGCTTTCTCTGCTTTGCCTTAAAGAGGCCACCAAAGAGTCCATTAAACAGCCAGAATTTTCTAGTTATTGAAGCTGATCCCTCTCTTTTCCTGGTGTCAGGAGAACACAACTGAGGTGTCACCACACAGAGCCCTTTCCCAGTTAAGACCCTTTCCCCTTCTGTTCTCCCATAGAAACCGCAGTTTTCTGTTACTGTGCTCCATCTTGATTGGCTTTGATCTTATGCTAGTCCCAATGTAGAAAGCTCGCATTCTTCTTAAGAGTGGCCTGCCCCTCTTATATCCCTTTGGGAGGCCCCCAATCCAAAACACTTGATGATCTAAGCTTTATACAAGTCTGTTTTCTGTTATAAACAGCAAGGACGAGGCCATTTTAGTTGCTTGCAAGAGGTTGATGTTGAGTCTGCGCCGTACCGACTCTCTCCGATCTAAATTCTCTAAACATTAGCTTATCAATCTGTGAGTCCAATGGGTTGAGTGCCAACAGAAGTGGATCCGATTTGGCATGGAGAGGTTCTACCAACTCTCGCAGTGTATTAGCCTAATATGATAAAGCAGTGATACAATATGATGAAAGACCTGCGAGTGCCATTATTTCCAAAGCATATTAGTATTTGTATTAGAAATACCATCATGCAATACCCATGAAGAGAAAGTAGAAAAATATGGCTAGAATTGCATATGGTTTTAATACAATGTCTTTCTGTTGGCATGCAAGTCTACTTGGCCATAAATGGGACACTTTTTGCTTTAAACTTGGTTGTTTGGAAATGTTAATCTCCCAAATATAAACAATAACACACAGTGCAGAAAAATCTTTTCCCACCACTATACTTGTATATGTATGTCTATAATTTTAATCAGAATAGTTTATGTTAAAATGTTCTCCATATACATGTAAAATTACCATTTCTTTTGAGAAAATTAGAATTATTTCTATACGAATCTTTCCTCAAATTCATCCAATTAAGAAGCATGAAGAAAACCTTTCTAGTCTTCTGACCAGAAGGGTATTTGATTAACCTGATATATATGCTACTATGTCTAATCAGTGAGACAGTGGAATAGCCTAGCTAGTATTGCTCCGATGAGGAGGCCGCATGCTTAACAATGCAAAATGCCAAGAAATGAAAAGCTAAAATAGAGTGAATGTGATGAAAGGGTAACTTTACACCTGAGCATAAGTCACATGCCAAGGAGTTAAGAAACTGGAAGAGATGGATATTTCTGAATGACCTGAGAAACTAACAACAATTTGGATAAAATAAACTGTACTCTCTTTTAGGTCATTTTATTTTGGATCTTGAGGAATCTAATAAATATTGTCAGCAGGAACAAACCAGCAATATTTTAAATCTCTAGCCTAGTGCAGATTTTTATCTGCACCATCCTGTAGTATCTTTTGAGTTATATTGAGAAAAGAAGAAACAAGTTGGGAGAGAGAATACAGAAAGCATGTTGTCATTATGTCCTCCCTTAGAAAATGGGGAGGGACACATCTTGCCTATAACATCGATATCTAGCAAACAAGATATAGCATAGTTCAGAAATCAGCAGAACTAATTTTTGTCTGTAATATTATACTCTTTTTGCCGAAATGGGGGTGGGAACTGAATAATCTTCATATATAGGTCAAATGAAACAAAACAATACTTCAGTTTTTAGAATATTATAATACTGGAATGCTAGCTTTAGCTTCTACCACTTTGTTTCACAAGGTCATGGAATTTCACACAGCAAAATCAGAAGGAATCCAACCTTGGGCACAAGGTCATTTCTAAGTTTAAACTGTTCTTCATTTATCTAAGCAATTCAAACATTTTGTAGTTATTTTGAACACATCTATTGTTTTCCCACAGAGGTAAGGTTATGTGAACCTTTTAATTTCTAGTACACATTCCCTTAATGCCCACTTAACTCATACTAAACTGAACTAGAGCCCTGGTAAGTCACAATTGCTGAATTCTATTGCAAGAGACTGGAAACATCTCCTCAGTTTAGCTCCTACAGGATGGTGGAGGGAGAAGTACTATTTCAAAATGGCTACAACTAGTTACCAGTTAGGGTATGTTAGCATAAGAGAAGATAACTCCCTAGGGCAAGGTATCTCTTCGACTACTAGTGGTAACAGTACCAGTGGTTAGTGAATCTCAGGGTGGAGGTGCTTGTTAAACACAGATTTCTGGGCCCTACACCTCATCTATTGAATCAGAATTTCTGGGTATGGAACTCAGGAATCTGCATTTTAAACAAGCAATCCAGGTGATTCTTGTGCCCACTGCAGTTTGAGACCTCTTGCTTTAGGTCAATCACATTGGCTAGGGCTGGTTGGAGTAACATCAATTTTTGCACTGCATATACAAGTAGTTTCTAAGTCAGAAGCCCTGAGTTCAGGGACTTCACATAGAGCATTTTTATTTTTAATCCCATCACCAGTCTGACACTGTATGACACAGTTTAAACAATTTCAGGATTTGTGCTGAGGAATCTGATGGAAGTATCTTTGTCTACTGAGATTATGGCAAAATGAAAGAGGCCTTGGTAAATTTTAAATAATTTTTTTAGAGCTATACTTTTTATGTAGTGTTAAATACTGCCTATTTATATTTGAGGCAAACAAACAACTACAAAGGCACTCCTACACTCAACTCCACTATATGTCTTGGCACATGCATTATGAATCTGAAGTATAAGTGTACTGGCGAGCCATGTGGGTCAGAAGCAAGTACACAAAGGGCTGCTCGTATATGGCTAATCTAGATGAAATCTCCAAAACACAAAAACCTACTTCATTATATTGCCCTTCTATCTTGGACTTCTGTGAATCTCATGTTTATGTGTCTTTAACTTTTTACAAGTCCCATTCTGATTCTCAACACTCTTTCCTTTTCTCTCCCTTTAGGTTTTCACTGGGCTTTTTCTTTTTTTTGTGTTCAATTCCCAATTACTAGCCTTCTCCTTTGTAGTGGACAACTTCATTTATCCTGATACAAATAGTTAAAACAGTCAAACCAGTTAAAATTATTATACAGACTAATTTTATTCCTCTTTTCTAAAAGAGCAAATGGAAATTGCATGTTTTTTAGAAAAAGGCATGTTGGGCACAGCGGCTCATGCCTGTAATCCCAGCACTTTGGGAGGCCGAGACAGGAGGATCACTTGAGGCCAGCAGTTTGAGACCAGCCTGGGCAACATAGTGAGACCCCATCTCTATGGAAAAAACAATAGAAAGCAGAAAAAACATAAATTATACAACTCTTGATTATTTTGTTTTCTTTTGGATGATATAAAAATATTCCCTACTGCTGCTGTTAAAATAAACTTCACTATTTACCAAGCTTTTAGCCAATTACATTTTGAAATGACAGAAACATATCTATGCTACCACAAAGAAAATCAGTAATGCTTCTGTTTGGCATATTATTTAATAAATATTTATTAAGTTTCTACTCATCACTGAAACTTCGAATTGTGAGGCCACCAGCTTAGGTTAAGAAGAAACAGATCTTGTTTCCCTGTTACTATACTGGAGATCTGAATGATGAACCCAGATGTAATGCCATGTTGAATCATGTGTAGAATGACTTATTCCAGTGAGATTACATGTCCATGCAAGTTCCTTGAGACACAGATTGAATTTGCATAGGAAATCTTGAGGAGGATGTTTCTTTCTCTTTTTGCTTTATGAATTTTAACACTGCCCCAAATAAAATCCCAAATAATAAGCAGAAATAGAATTCTGGAAACATAAGTTTTTAGAAATATAATCTGGCTTCTATTAGTGACCTGCTAAAAATAGCTGATGATACTTCAATCAAATGCCTGAGGAGGATTAGATTATAGAGGGGATAAGGGTAGAGGTATGAACATCTTCAAGAAAATGATTAAGGCTGAATATAAAACAGGTGAAAAGAAATATTTTCTTTAATGGATGGAAGAGAAGAAAATATTTTAAAATGGAAGTATTTAAGCCAGATGAGCACTTACAAAGATTCCTAATTCTGTTTGAGTACTAAGACAGAACTCGGTTCCATTTTACTCAGTTCCATAATCAGCATGCTTGAGGGCAAATTTAAGGGCAAAGTCAAAGACTACTTGTCTTAAGCTATTTGTGGATAACAAAGGCCATCAATAGCAGATATTCAAGTCTATCAAGAGTAACACAATTCTACTCCTGGGAGAGTAGAATTGTTTTGTGTTTATTTTGAAAAATTTAAGTTTTTCTTTTTCAAAAACAAGGATATCTAATACCATTAAATGATAGTGATAATTACTTTTCTCTATGTAAGTATTGGAGAGAGTGGGCTCATACCTTGGTTCAGAATGTTCAGACCAAAACAGAGACTTGTTAATTGTGGTTTGAGTATTATCTGTACAAATTTTGAGGGCCTATTTTCTCATAAAAGGTTAACTTCAAAAAGACAGGATATTAAAGATTTTGTTTGTTTATTTTTTTAATACCATAGGGAGGAGTTGGGAAATATTTTTATTTTATGAATGTGAAGCAAAATTTTCATGATAAAGTATTATTTTTCTAAATAAAGTGGTAAGTAGTAAAAGATAATATAGTTTGTGCTTATACTCACAGCACTTAAGGAGTTCTTTAATTCACAGTTCCAGGTAAAATAAAATATTTGATGAACCTAAGCCATAGGCAAAACAGGTAAGAAAATACTGTTTCCAGATAATTTGAGTGTTCCTCTAAATTCCCAAATCATAATTCCATCCTGTGTGTATAAATCACAAGACATGGAGTATTTCCTTATGAAAATAGTATTTCATCTTAATGTATCTACTGTTATATTATGGTCTTAGAGTGCCATTTATGACTTAATTACCTATCCATGGGTCTATCATATATGCTGACTTTCTACAATCTGCATTAAAAACCACTATCTGAAATTAAGGCAGATCTAAAGTACCCTTTAAATGAAGTTTATACAAAACAACTGAAGACATCTTTCACATTTAATAGTACAAAAGTACTTAACATGTTATTTTAATTTACAACCAGTTTATTTTCAATGAAGTGTCTATAGATATTTCAGGAAAATGTACTATGGAATTTTGACACATGATACTGTCATTGCAAATGTCGCCATTCAGATTTTAAAATGGAAAATGGGAATAATTAATTTTTATAGAAATATATTGTTCAGTAAAGTTTTAATGGGTGCCTATGGGTGTACATATATATATACTATATCAAATGTTAGGAATAAATATACAAAGATGACAGTTTCACCTCAAAACGATTATGATATAGTTGTATACCTCCTTCCCACTTCTATCTTAAAATTTGATAGTTAAGAATTATCTACTTTATTTGACTTAATATTTGACTCCTCCATCATACTCCATCCATATTTTAAAATATTTCAGGAGATGTTATTTTGAGGTTATTAATAAAAGAATCACGTTAAACTCCAATGAGACAACTTTAGTAAAAATAACCATTCCTGGGTAAGGTTTTCTTTCAGCAATGTAGGTGGACAGCAAGCTATTGGCAGGTTGGGTTGCTTTTGAAATCCATTTTATGATGAATAATGACTTAATTTAAAATAATCTCCTTAAAGTTCTCAGTTCCAGTTGAAATAGCTATAGAGATAACAGAGCTGAAGTCTGAGACATGAACCCCCTACAGAAAATAGTAGACTTTTTTTTTTAAACTCCCAAATACTTTAGAGATGAACAGTGCAGGTTTTAAATTTATGTGGATTTTCTACCACCACTTTGTATGTTTGTATTAAAAGGATATAATTAGATCATATTCAGCCTGGATGATAATCAATGTGAAGTAACTCATTGATGAGAACTGCCAGTCTGGTGAACAAGTGAGTCATTCAACACTTCATTTGTGACTATACCTGGTCTGCCAAAATGAAAAGGCAAATTGGGATCAACTCTGTCAATATAGCTTTCTTGCTGATTTCCTTTAATAGGTTCTTTTTGAAATTAGGATATATATGTAGTATAGTATATATATACACACACTAAAATAAATGAATATATATATTCTGTTATAATATATATCATATAATATGTATAATATTATATACATATTATAATATATTATAACAATATATATATTCATTTATATTATACATATTATATGATATATTATAACAGAATATATATTCATTTATTTTAGTGTGTGTATATATATACTATATATATAATATGATATATTATATATATAATATATTCTGTTATAAATAACAGTTACATAGATCTTTGTGAACTTTTGTCCTACAGGTCTAGCCCATCCTATTCTTACTCTCATACTAAATTCATATTCTATCCTCAAAGTACTGCCATCTTGATTTTGGGAGGATTACTGTTATTTTTATTAGAAGAATATAATTCAGTATTTGCTCCAGTACTAATGGGGGGTGCTGACAGCAGAATAAGAAAATAATTGATTCTTATGCTAAAAATCTAAAGACATTATTTCCTCCCATACTATAACATTCTTTATGATTGTAGAAGCCTGAAATAAACTTCTGCTTACTCTTTCTAACTGAGCTTGCAATATTCTAAAAATGGTAATATTGATTTTCCTCCTTCAATAACTTCTAAATGTTAATGCCTTATCAATAACCTCCTTGGCACACCATTCTGACATTTGGGATCATTTGCTTATTAACAACTCTGGCAAGAAGGAGCTGCTTTAGGGGCACTGCCAATTGAATTTAAGGACAATGAAAGATACCTTCCTTAGCAAAGGAAGTGCCAAAGAAAGGTAAGAAGAAAATTCAAGAAACATTTGTAAGAATCTAAAATTGTATCTTGACAGTTATTTATCATTAAGATTTTTTCTTTATGTCAAATTTGTTATAAATCTAATCTCTCACCTTAACCCACGGTATTTTCACATTCTTTTATTTTCTAATCTACAATAATTACATCATAAACAATTCTCAAAAATCCCCACTGTTAAGTCATCTGCATATTCCAACATTCAAATTATTATATTTTTAGGCATTCAAAATGTATTGTGTACATGGCAAGAAGAAAAACATTAATTTGGTAAAAATCACTATAAAATCATGTTTGTAAGAAATATAGCATAGATGTAAACAAATTAGCATTAATGTTCATCTTAACTAAAAACCAAGTAATGAGGTTTCATATTCAGTCTTAGCTGTCTTAGAAATTGTTGGTTATTAAATTTTGGACCAGCAAAGTCATCTTGGATTTGGGATGGAAAGCTATTGAATCTAACAACATATGAAGAATGTGTTTTTTAAAAATACCCTATTATATATCAATTTTAATTTTTCCCTTCTGACAAAATTATATGGCACTGCCCTTTTAAAGAAAGTTCCACTAAAGAGTTAGAGATATGCTGACTCTCAATGTTCTTATGGAAAAATACAAATGACTTTATAGCCATTGCAAAAGGTTCCCAGCTATATCTGTGTTTAACATTTGGTATCACATGTTGAATTTCACACTCACCAGTGTAATTACAGAAAACTAGAATGATACAGGAACTTCATTGCAGTGAGAGTTCCTCTTGCAAAATTCAAATGTTTGAAATGTCAGAAAGTTCTGTATCCTACAACATAATTTGTATTCAAATATAGCAATGGATTGCTAACTTTTTGCTAGTACAAAAACAAAAAATTCATTTATGTTAATAAATTTGTTTCCCATCTGTAAACTAATTTACGGCACCTTTATGGTGCTAGCTTATTCATAATATATTTAAAAAAATAAGAACAATTCTATGTTTCATTGAAGTCAGAATTTTTTGGAATTCCTATTTAGTATATGTATTTTATTAAGCAAGGACCATGTTGCCTTCTCCAGGGTAAAAAACACAACCATGAAAGTTGAGAAGTCATCCTAAGTCACTTTGAGGAATGTGCAAAGCAACGGGTGAATTTGGGATTCCCAACACCACTTAAGACTTCCTACTATCTCCTTTGACTGGTGCCATTTTCTGGGAGGGGATGACAAAAAAATAATAGCAGCTGTAAAGTATTTAGTATCTCCATAACAAATATGATCTTCAAAGAACTCTGTGGAACTTTGACCCTATTTGTGGCACTAATCTATGTGTGTGTGTGTGTGTGTGTGTGTGTGTATTATATAAGTGTGTATACACACAAACACATATATACACATACTAATATTACAAATTTACATATGCAAGAATATATTAAAAACTGGGCTATATGATCTTCTATAGCTAATTCATCAGATCTATCTGGATATGCTATAACTGGATTTGTAGTGATAAATTACATTAGTTCTTCCTTAAGTCCATGTATACTTATGATCAAGGTTCTAAAATAACTTCTCATACTGATTTTATTGGAAGTGCACAACTAATCTAAAAGCTACCAATATTGGATTTAGTGACAAATTTAGAAAATCTCAAACTAAAAGTCACATTTTAAGCCCACCATCAAGTGAACATTAAATGTGTGAACTACTATTTAGGAATACTGTCATATAATTTGAAATGAAACATTATTCCTTAGTAATTGACTATACAGAGTACACACCATGAATACAGTACACACAAAACCAGAACCTGACCAAGGAAAATGTCATTTTCTTTCTCCTTATTTTAAAGCTTCAGCACCAGAAAGTTTGTTTTCTCTTTGTGGAAAATCAATAAACACTTTAAAAGCAGAAGCAGGAACTCTTCTTTAACAAAGTAATATACTTTATAAAAGGCCTTGGGAACCAAGGCCTTAGTTTTAGCCACATGAGGAATGGTTTCACATCTTAGTTGTGTGGGCAGATCTGGTCTCCATGGTGATGAAAAAGTCAACCAGGGAAGTGGAAAGAACTGTGGTACATTGCTCCCAATAGAAACGGCCAAGCTGAAATCAAATGTAGCTTTTGTATTTAGCATGGACAAAGCCTGAAGCTCCAGTGAACTGGTACTTTACCTCAGGTTGTCATGGCAACCTGCTAAGAAGGGTGGGTTACAGATACCCATATCAACTTATTACTAAGATGTAAAATCAAAAGCCAGAACATATGGGATAAAAGTAATAAGTTATTCACTAGTTCTGAATTTGGTTTTCTTAAAGAGGAGCTAGGAATTTAATGGAGGTATTGCTGTTTTTGCAAAATATGATATATTCTAATTAGTATTCTTTTTTCAAGGAATCCTAAGAATTAGCACTGAAAAACCTTTACTCTTCAATTTGGTGTTAACATTTTGAAGGCAAACCAATTTAGCATGTTAGCTCAGTAATAATAATTATGGCACTAACATTTGCATTTCACTTTCTACTTGACAAAGTACTTTTATACGCAATATCTTGAAAGAAGATGCAGGAAATGTGAGAATTTCACTAACGTTCACTTTAGTAGTGAGTTTTTATTTTATTCTACATACTGCACGAGAGATTAGAAGGAAATAGATTAAAGCATTAAATGTTGCGTTCTTTAATAGTTCTTTTCAGGTCATATGGATTTACTCTTCAGATTTGTAAGAGGTGATTAGAATTAATGTTTCATCATGAGGGAATATACAGAAACACACAATATATCAGATTTGGCATCTGTGAGTAGGAATTGGTAAAATCAGTGTTATCTCTGAATTTTACTCATAAATCTACTGCTTTTATATCTCTACCAAATGATAGATAAATAGGCAGAAATATTTGGATTGTTTCTATAAAAATGTATAAAGTAGAACTTTGAAGGAAAAATTGAAATAACTTCTGATTAGTCACCAAATGAAATAATTTTCAAACTGGTATCCAGACTTAATTCTTGGGAATTATTTTATTTATTTATTTATTTATTTATTTATTTATTTATTTATAGACAGGGTCTTGTTATGTCGCCCAGTCTGGAGTGCAGTGGTGTGATCACAGCTCACAGGAGGCTCAACCTCCCACCCTCAAGTGATCCTCCTACCTCAGCCTCCTGAGTAGCTGGCACTACTAGTGCATGCCATCATGCCTGGCTAATTTTTGTATTTTTTGTAGACACAGGGTTTTGCCACGTTGCCCAGGTTGGTCTCCAACTCCTGGGCTCAAGCAATCCTCCTGCCTTGGCCTCCCGAAGTGCCAGGTGTGAGCCACTGTGCCCGGCCAGTTTTTCTTTTTTTTAAAAAATTCCAATATTAAAAATTAGCTATAAAAGGAATCATGTCAAAGCTTAAAATGCTAAGAAAGGATTTTGACTCAAGTGGTGGACTCGTTTCATTGTTTATCCATATCACAGTACATGATTTTTGGACACTGGTTAAAATTGGAAAGTACACTAATTACAATTTCTACTAATAAAAGGTAAAATGTTATAAATGTGATTGAAAGATCAGAACAACATTTTTGCTTTACTTGATTAACCATATTAATGGTGCTGCTGTAATAAAATCTAAAAATTTTAATTCCTTTTATGTAGGTCATATATATATGTATATGTATATGTATGTGTGTGTATTTTATATATAATGTATATATTATATATATAATGTGTGTATTATATATATAGTGAAAAATATTTTAATAAATTTTAATCTGTATTAGAATTATAAGTCTGAGGGGCAATATGCAATTAAGAGCATTCACTCTGCTGTCACAATGTCTGTCTGAATCTCAGGTCTGTTATCAAATAGCTGGGAGTCCTGGATTATGCTATTTAAACTCAGTTTCCTCATCTAGAAGATAAGGATAATAGTATTTCCCGTATAGAGTTGTTGTAAGGATTAAATGAATTATATTATGCAAAGACCTTAGAATAGTACCTGACACATAGTAAGTGCTCATTAAAAATGTTAGCTATTATTTGTAATAGATTAATGTGTTCAACAAACCTATAAAATTTAAACAAAATGCATCACACTATAGGTGTTTTGGCTTTACCTTGAGAAAGGCAATTCTACTTTAGTATTTTTATCCATGTGTAAAAATATCTTCTTTTTCTATATGAGAAAAGAATAAAAGATTCAGATTTATGGGCATGCCTGGCTTTGCAGATTGCATTTCAAATCCAGACTATGTGGCATATCTTTATAAAAAAGATAAATCACTAAAATGTCTTTGACTTTAACAGAGAGGTATCATCTATAGAAAACATAAAAAGTCTTCCTGAGACAGCAGTGAAAGTAAAAGGACAAATACATATAATTCAGTCATTCTATTCAGAATCCCTTGACATCAAACTTAAAATTATTTTATTCAAAGACTGATCAGTTAATGATGTAAACCTGACTGAAATGAGTTGAGATTTGCTTTAGAATGGAAATAGCAAGTTAAAATAGCTTCAGTTTTCACTTCTTCATAATTCATTACATGTTCATTGAATATATTTCACTAAACAACTGAAACATAATAAATAAATCCTGTTAATATACATGAGATTTCTTTTCCCTATCAATGGGTGTTTCCCTCTTGCCATTAAATAACCTACTTCACGCATTGAAACCTACTTCACGCATTGATATGGTTTGGCCCATCCGAATCTCATCTTGTAGCACCCATAATTCCCATGAGTTGTGGGAGGGACCCAGTGGGAGATAACTGAATCATGGGGATGGGTCTTTCCTGTGCTGTTCTTGTGACAGTGAATAAGTCTCATGAGATCTGATAGTTTTAAAAATGGGAGTGTCCCTGTACAAGCTCTCTCTCTTTACCTGACCCCATCCAAGTAAGATGTGACTTGCTCCTCCTTGCCTTCCACCATGATTGTGAAGCTTCCCCAGCTATGTGGAACTGTAAGTCCAATTAAAGCTCTTTCTTTTGTAAATTGCCCAGTCTTGGGTATGTCTTTATCAGCAGTGTGAAAATGAACTAATACAGTAAATTGGTACCAATAGAGTGGGGCACTGCTAAAAAGATACCTGAAAATGTGGAAGTGATTTTGAAACTGGGTAATAGGCAGAGGTTGAAACAGTTTGGAGGGCTCAGAAGACAGGAAAATGTGGGAAAGTTTGGAACTCCCTAGAGACTTGTTGAATGGCTTTGACCAAAATGCTAATAATGATATGGACAATGAAATCCAGGCTGAGGTGGTCTCAGATGGAGATGAAGAACTTGTGGGGAACTGGAGCAAAAGTGACTCTTGTTGTTTTAGCAAAGAGACTGGTGGGCGTTTTGCCCCTGCCCTAGAGAATTGTGGAACTTTGAACTTGAGAGATGATTTAGGGCATCTGGTGGAAGAAATTTCTAAGCAGCAAAGCATTCAAGAAGTGACTCGGGTGCTGTTAAAGGCATTCAGTTTTAAAAGGGAAACAGCATAGAAGTTTGGAAAATTTGCAGCCTGATAATGTGATAGAAAAGAAAATCTCATTTTCTGAGGAGAAATTCAAGATGGCGGCATAAATTTGCATAAGTAACAAGGAACTGAATGCTAATCATCAAGACAATGGGGAAAATATCTCCAGGGTATGTCAGAGACCTTTGCAGCAGCCCCTTCCATCACAGGCCCAGAGGTTTAGGAGGAAAAAATGGTTCCGTGGATTGGGCCCAGGGTCTCTCTGCTGTTGTGGAGTCTGTGGACTTGGCGCCCTGTGTCCCAGCCACTCCAGCCATAACTAAAAGGGACCAAGATACAGCTTGGGGCATGGCTTCAGAGGGTGGAAGCCCCAAGCCTTGGCAGCTTCCTGTGGTGTTGAGCCTGTGGGTGCACAGAAGTCAAGAATTGAGGTGTGGGAACCTCTGCCTAGATTTCAGATGTATGGAAATGCCTGGATGTCCAGGCAGAAGTTTGCTGCAGGGATGGGGCTCTCATGGAGAACCTCCGCTGGGGTAGTGCAGAAGGGAAATGTGGGGTCAGAGCCCCCACACAGAGTCCCTACTGGGGCACCACCCAGAGGAGCTGTGAGAAGAGGGCCACCATCCTCCAGACCCCGGAATGGTAGATCCACTGACAGCTTGCACAGTTATCCTGGAAAAGCTGCAGACACTCAATGCCAGCCCGTGAAAGCAGCCAAGAGAGGCTGTCCCCTGCAAAGCCACAGTGGTGGAGCTGCCCAAGATCATGGGAACTCACCTCTTGTAGCAGTGTGACCTGTATGTGAAACATGCAGTCAAAGGAGATTCTTTTGGAGCTTTAAGATTTTACTGCCCTGCTGGGTTTTGGACTTGCATGGGGCCTGTAGCTCCTTTGTTTTGGCCAATTTCTCCCATTTGGAATGGCTGTATTTATCCAATGCCTGTATCCCCCCAATGTATCTAGGAAGTAACTAACTTGCTTTTGATTTTACAGGCTCATAGGTGGAAGGGACTTGCCTTGTCTTGGATGAGACTTTGGACTGTGGACTTTTGAGTTAATGCTGAAATGAGTTAAGACTTCAGGGGACTGTTGGGAAGGCATGATTGGTTTTGAAATGTGAGGACATGAGATTTGGACGGGGCCAGGGGTGGAATAATACGTTCTGTGTCCCAACCCAAATCTCATCTTGTAGCTCCCATAATTCCCATGGGTTGTGGGAGGGACCCAGCGGGAGATAACTGAATCATGGGGGTGGGTCTTTCTTGTGCTGGTCTCATAATAGTGAATAAGTCTCATAACATCTGATTGTTTTAAAAATGGGAGTTTCCCTCCACAAGCTCTCTCTCTTTGCCTGCCACCATCCATGTAAAACGTGACTTGCTCCTCCTTGCCTTCCGCCATGACTTTGAGACCTCCCCAGCCATGTGGCACTGTAAGTCCATTAAACCTCTTTTTCTTCCCAGTCTCAGGTATGTCTTTATCGGCCATGTGAAAGCAGACTAATACACATCCATGTGCAAAGTGTTCCAAAGTTTTTTCTTCAAGATGCAAACTTAAAAGAGTCATATTGAAGAGCTGTTTTGTAATAAGTGCCCTCTGTGTTGAATTCTTACTAATCCAAAATCAATACACATTTGAGCTTGTCATCATGGTAAGCCACATCACTTCCTAAATATTACAGCTTTCCCTGAATATAGCTTCCTCTCTTTCCATCTCTTTCATGATATGATGTCTAGTCTTGTTCTTATTAAGAACCATCCCCCTCCTGAATTAATTTCCTTATCTAATTTGGACCCCTCTGACTAGACCCCTCAATTCCCTCTTGGATATGTATTACATGTACTTGTTCCAATATGTGCTTTCTTACTCCTGCCTGGCCACTGGGCATTGCTAGAAAAAACTGTATATGCACACTGATTGTCACCATTCTAAATTTGTGTTTTCTGACTTCAGGCCATTCAGGGCTACTTGGCAGACCTCTTATTAGTGCCTGGTTAGCCCAATATCCAATTCTTCATTAGGAGAGCTCCAAGTTTCCATTATACTCTTCAAGACCTACTTTCTATCTGTTGGATCTTCCTCTGAGAAGGTAACGTTTTGCCTTCATATTTGTCAAGGGAGGGTATCATATCTCTCATCTGGATTGTTGAAGCAGTTTTCTAACTGGTATCCCTACCACCTGTATTCTCCCACATCAATACATCTATATTGGCCAGAGTGAACTACTGAAGCTCTCTATCATGTTCTTTGGGATACAATCCAAACCTCTAAACATGATATATTAGGACCTTTTAAATTCATTTCTAACATAAATCTTTGTCTCATCTGTACTACCGTATTTCTCTAAATTATTCTTTGTTTTTCTATCTGTCCACCTTTGCTGATGCCATTTTGTTTTGTTTTGTTTTTTTTTTTTACCACCTAGAATGTACCCTCCTTTTCTTTTTCTCCTGGTGAAACCTTATTCATCCAGCTTGAATGTCACATCCTCTGTGAGGTCTTGTCTGATTTCACAAGGTAGAGATAATCAAGACCTCTTAAGTGCTTTCATAGAACTTAATGTGTTCATTTCTCAAAACATCTAATATACTGTACTGTTACATTTGTATGTTTTTCTCTCCCATTAAATAATGAATTTATTGATTCTGTAATTTAAAATTTTTTGTTTTTCCAGCACTTAGCAGAGTGGGTACTCAGGACACTGTGCTGCCTCCATAAATATTATTTGAATTAATTAAATCACCAAAATACATCTTAATTCAAAATCTCAGTATTTGCGGGTACAAGCTGAACACTGAATAGACTTCTATTAAACAACTATGTAAAATGCTTTATACCTCACTAGATTTTCAACTGAAGTGAGAAGATCTACTTAAAGTTTTTGGGGTGAACTACGTAGCAGAGGTGGAAATATTAGGAAGATAAGTCACTGAAGTCAAAGAATGCTATTTCTAGCACTGCTTGCTATGTCAAGGAAGAATGATTTTGACCTTATATGAAGTGATAGTGTAACCACTGCTAAAGGGTGTTTTCTTTGAATGACCTACATTGTCAAGATATTCATATGTCATTAATGTTAGGAGTAGATGAGGTAAGACAAAATCTTAGACTCAGGATGAGATTTTAATTATAAATATAACTTATAAATATACTCTCTAAAGGTCCTTCTCTGTTGATAGAAGCAGATTGATGGAACTACTATAAAAAAACCTCACCACCCTACTACTTTGGGGAAACGCTGGAAGGGGCTGCAGACAAATTGCTTGATATAGCTCTATTGCTATGTGTAAAACTTTGTCCTTTAAACACATTTTGAATGGCTAGGTTTCTGTACCACATGGATCAGGCAAAATAAATACGACTGTGACATAACCATTAGTTACTGTTTTAACATTTTAAAATGCCATGTTACATTTATTATATGTGCATTTCTATAAAATATTGAAAATGTAACAGAAAGTCACCAAATTTTGCCCAAATAGTTGAATTAATTCATATTTACTTTTAGAATACGATGTGCATTTAATAATCTTTTTTTGAAAACTGAGTTTAAATTCTAAAAAAGCATTCTCTAAAAGTATCTGATGCCTTATAATATTAGTGGATAAATTAAATGGCTTTTCTAAAAAGTCAGTCATTTCATTAGAGACAATGAAAAACTAAGAATTAGTATTCTCCCTCACTCAGTCAAGCCTCATGGCTTTTATCATTTAACTGGGTTACAACCACCTGAATTATGAGCTATTGGGGGATAATATAGAAATATATCAGATAAATTGTGCAATGAATAGAATAAAAGTTTGGTTAGGTAGATAAATTAATACATCATAATTCTACCTTTTGGAACAAGTCATGATAGAAAACTTAGGGGCAGGCGGGTGCAGTGGCTCATGCCTGTAATCTTAACACTTTGGGAGGCCAGGGTGGGGGGATCACTTGAGGTCAGGAGTTCAAGACCAGCTTGGCCAACATGGTGAAACCCCATCTCTACTAAAAATACAAAAATTAGCCGGAAATCGCTTGAACCCGGGAGGTGGAGGTTGCAGTGAGCTGTGATCGTGCCACTGCGCTCCAGCCTAGGCAATAAAGTGAAACTCCATCTCAAAAAAAGAAAAACGAAAAAACAAACTTAGAGGCAGCCTATTTCTTTTTATATTAAAAAAAGATAGCAGTTTGTGCCCATTCTTTATCCATAGGAATTATGATTTTATAGGCAAAATTCTCATCATTTTAAACACTAAACTCAACTGCAAGTACAATAAATGGTTCTTGAGATTTTAGGCATTGTTCATATATATGATCAGTCCAGTTTATGATTGTTTTTATTATTCACCTTTGGGATGATAGCTACGCCCTGCTTAGCAGACTTTTGCTGATTGTCAAGTAAAACAAACTAAATTATGTCTTTTTCCTTTGTTTTCTTTCTTTCTTTAAAATTTAAGACAAAAAGTAAAATAGAATCTCTCTGCATTTTGTGAAAATCGTTTATCAACTGATTTAGGGCTCCTGATTAATATCAATCATCTTAATATACGAAAAAGGTAGTTCTAAATATCAGTAACGCATAGGATTTCCATACACACTTCAGAAACTGAAGCCTGATTTTATGCCACCAGTGGAAATTATTACTGATGTTTAAACAGTGAATCATTTGTGTAATTTGGCTGTCTCAAACTCTAAAAACATGAAAGTAATTTTTAAATTCACTGCTCCATATAATGGAGGACATACTAAATTTTGGCTGGAATTGTAAAAAAGTTATTTCATTCTTTTAAAAATTCTCCATATTATAATTAATTAGAAACCAATTTTTGGACACCTATGCCTTTCTTCTTCTGACAATATGCAGTATTTTGTAAGCTAAAATCCATGAATGAGTTTCATTTAATACTTACTTAGTTTGGGTTCCATGACAATGAAGTATCTCTTATATGTTTTGTTTAATACATATGAGCTCGGTGAATTATAAGCAAATAAATTTTGAAGGGCTAAATCAAGTTTGTTTATTTTTATAATCGGCTATGTTAATTATTCAGTTGGGAGAGGTATATCAGTGGCTATGTGTGAAAATATCAAGAAGCACTGACAATGTGGTGCAACGCTACTCTTCATTAAACCATACATCCTGAAATGTTACTATGTACTTTCTAAAAATATACTGAAAGAGATTACCTTTAGCAAACATCCTTTTCTTTTACAGACAGCCAGCAAGTATCTTGCACTAGATAGATTACAGCAAGATAATCTAATAAATACTCAAATATCACCCCAATTTCTATAAGCTTTTTAGAGCAGAAATTGGTAGTACAGTTTTATACTACCAAGTCATTATTACTTTAGGTAAAAGGGCTTAAAATGAAGAAGTCTGAATGCAACTTGTTTCTGTAATTTGAAGCTATTATTTATAAAGAATGTAAACTGGGGCATAGTATAGAAATGATAATTCTTAGGAGCCACTGAATAGTTGACTGAAGAATATGGCTGATCAGGGTTAGGACTTGGATCTAACAAAAACAAACTATTAGAAATCTTTGGTACTCTCATTTTCTTACTCTTACTAGATCTGTAAAAGTCCAACCAGGTCTGTAGGGTTCCAATACTCTATACAAACATATTCTGGTATTGATTGAGGCATGCAAGAACAAAGGCTTAAAAATATTGTAAATTGTCCTAATGAAGTCACATAATTTTTATAGTGTCATGTTTCCTATTATTTGTAGACTAAAAGTTGAATCGACTTCTATAAAATCTTCTGAAGATGAAAAAATATAAAATAATATAACCTGAACTTCAATATTTTCTGCTGAAGCCACCAATATATTAATTACAGGATTTAATGCATTGAAAATGAGATCAATACATGTAAGTAATTACTGCATGCATTTAAACCCTGATGATTTCATGTTTCAGAAATACAAAGAAATATGTGGAACCTATTTGGGATTTAATGCTGAACAACAGGGAAGAACTTTTACGGCACAAAGAGAACTAAAAGAAACACATTCTGTAATTTTGCTTTTTTGTTTTTGTTTTTTTCTTCTAGTGGTGAAGGGAAAGAACACATAGCTGGATATGGACCCTAGATTATTAAAGATATGATTTTAAAACTTTACAAAGACAAATGGAAAGTTTTAATGATCAGCAATTTTAAAAAATTAAATTCCAGTAATACAAGCGTAAACTGTCCCAATGAGGGAGGGAAAGGGGATGCAGATGAAGTTAAGGTAGTTACAAGGAGCTTCTTTAGAACAAGCTTTAGTTTAAGGAGGATTTCTATAAAATATGGAATAAGAAGCTATAAGAAATGAAGAAGTAGAAAATAATACCAATTGTTTGTAAGAAAAGCACCACAAAGACAAATGTTCAGCTGAAGCTTATGAAAAAAACTGAAGATACAAAGCTTTTGTAAAGAAAAATTAAGAAAACATTAATGACAAAAAGTAGAACCATAATGGCTTCAATGACATTTTAGGCTTTTCCTGCAAGAAAAAAAGTCTTCAAACTAGGGCATTAAAACATAAATGCTTCTGGAGACAAGGGACTACTAAGAACCACTCTGTGGTTCCTTTAAACTAGAAGGTTATAATCTTAGCAAGTGAATAAACTTTTTGGAAATTATCTTAGGGCTACTGTCAGCATTCCATGAGACTTAATGCTTAAATCTTAAGAGTCCTCTTATCCAAACAAAAAAAGCATGAGTTCTCCAATGAACATATTGATAAACCTGATATAAATATAAAATTTTAAAAATAGACGATGAGTGGGTGCAATTTTATTTTTTAATTTTGTTTGACAAACCAATATGAATTTAATAAAAAAATGAAGCATTTAAAATGACTTCTTTTGGGGACAGTACCTCTAAGTTGGAAGGGAAGAGGAAAACCCTGGGCAGTATGTCTTACATAAGATGAAATTTTGCCTGCTACCCTTATGAATAAAGACACTGTAATATGGGCTGAATGATGTTAGTATTAGGTGGATCCATATAAGGACTTTGAATGACTGAATAAAATTAACGCATAAAGTTTAAAATTTAATGCTGTAAATCTCTGTCCTTGGCCCTTTCTTCTTTAAAATGTCTTCTTAAAAAATGTGCTTTCCTTGATGAATCAGTTAAAAACATGGAAAGGGTGCTTAGAATTTTGGAGGATTATTAAATGATAAGACAAATGAGTAATATCATATATGATAAAACTGAGCTTCCAAACTTTGTAACAGAGTCAAATACTTTGGGTGAAACATGAGAAGTTAAAAATTTAACAGAAATAAATATAAATAGCTGCACTTAGATTAAAAAATCAAGTAAGTGGAATGCTTACCACTTGATAACATTAAAGCATTATATGAGCCAACAGTGAGCATGTTAAAACTAATGTAATCATGTTAACAAAAGTATAGTGTCTAGATCACTGTAATAGTTCCAATACACTTAGCATGGGGATTCTATAAAGAAACAAGGAGTCCAGATGAGGGTAGCCAGGATGATGCATTACCTAGAACTCATGTGTCACAGGCATAAAGATACCTCAAGAAGAGACAACACAAATTATGTTTGATAACACAATTCCATTTTAGAGTTTCAGAGATATATACAATGTGCAAGGCATATGGTAAGAGCAAAGGGCAAGACCATTATGCTGAAGAGAACTATAAAACTTTAGAGTTGGAAGAAACCATTAGGTTGAACTTTCCAGCTAACTTGGGAATTCCTGGCTGGTAGCTGGTTATTCACCCTCTTCCTAAACACTCTGAGTAATGAGGAGCCCACTAAACTTATATAAACCTGCAAAAATTGGATTTTTTTTCATATCAATCTAAAATCAGCCTCCTTGTGCCCTTTATCTATTATGTTCTCTGGAACTTCAAAGACTATCTTATCATCTTTCAACATGACAGGCTTTCAAATGCTTGCTCTGGATTTTTTGAATTTGCAATTTTAAGATCCACAATGAGTAGAAAGTTTAGCAGAAGTTTGTTTTTGTATCAATACAAGGAAGAACTCTGTAATGTAAGTAAGGCTCTTCAACATGAAATGCCTGCTTTTGGAGGCGGGAGTTCTGAGTCTCTAAAATATTCAAGCAGAGGCTCAATAACAATTTTTAAAATATGCAAAAGTTTCTGTTTTGGGTAGAAAGTGAAGATAAGTGCTTCAAAACTCTAAGTTCTATGGTGAGAGGGCTATATGCATATTTACATACAGCATGACTCATGTTTCATGCCAAGCCCAATTAAAAACAATTCATCTATTAAATGAACCCATTTCCTTAACATAAAACATTTTAAAATAGGTACTGTACTATTTGCCAGAGAGATACCACTGACAGTAACACATTAAAAAAAGATGCTTACAAATTTAAAGAAGCATTCAAAGTTAAGGCACGTTTGCAGTTACTTATTCAGCAAAACTATTCAGTATTTCTACAGAATTATTTTTGTAATGATAAACATCTTGCCTACCTCTAGTGCTGAGGCAAAATCCTTCTAATCAAGTTAATAAAAGTGCATCATGAATCTAAGAACCCAAGATGCTAAATAAAGAGAAGGCAGCCCAGCAACTACACAGAATTTTAAAAAGATAACAGAATTCAAAGTGAGGGGTGGGGCTTATTGTCAAAGTTTGCTTATATATTATATACTGATTCCAGCTGTCCCTCCTCCCCGTGTGTTTTCTTTTCTTTCTTTCTTTCTTTTTTTAAGAAAAGGCACGTGAACCCCTGTGTGTTGGCATTGTTAAGGAACAGGAGAAAACAGTAGAGATGATAGGAAAAAAAATGTGTACAGTTTAAGTTTAGTGACATCAAAGTTATGGGCTATTTTCTCTCACCAAGAATCTCAAGGTATATGCTTTACAATGTCCATTTCATAAGTTACAGAATAAACTCTAAATTCAGTCATGGAGCAGTGGAGGGGCCACAACAACAAAAATTAAAAAAAAAATAACGAAAATGACCAATAAAATTTGGAGGTCTTAAGTGAATAGATCTTAGGCATTAAGTAACTACATTCTACGGATGATTTATCAAAAGAGAAATAGCACAGTAAAAGTAACAGATTCAAAATCATGGAAGATTAGGGATTTCAAATGTGGAAGGAAATGAAAAACTATTTAAAATTTTAAGGTTCAGATTTCCCTAAAATAGACATTCAAAATACAATATAATGTTCTGTATTTAACGCTCTGCTAATATTCCCTATATTAATAGGTTTTTCTGATAATCAAATTCTACAATGATTATAGCATAACATTAAGAAGTGCTTTCTCAATTATAAAAAAAAATTAATCTATGGTCAGTATAATATGAAGTTCAGTTCATTGATTTTTAGACATCTGATTTGTGTTAATCAGTACAACTGGGTAACCAGAATGCATATTCCTCAACCATGATGTTTAAGGAATAAGCTGAATCAGAAATAGCTCTTTAAGTGATCTCATCTGATTTTAACTAGTCTTATAAATTTTGCATAAGTGATAAGTAACTTAACATAAAAATAAAATATCTTGCACCATCTCTCAACGAATAAGTTTTATAAAATTATAAACTGGTTACTAGGGAAAACTACTGATACAAGGTAACAAAGATGTTGCATATTTGGAATTACTTGCTGTGTTTCATGTTATCAGAAAGAAAAAAATCTCTTATTTCTTAAAAATAATTTACACATTTCTGTTGTAAGTAGACTTACGGAAGAGCTAGACAGGCTCTTAACATGGCACCTTGTGTATAGAAAAATAAACAATAAATGCATGTTGAATGCATGAATGCATGTTTGGAACTAACTGGATTATATATTGATACAACAAACCACATATACAATACAGAGATTTAGTTTGCACTTTAGCTGGCTAAATCTAGATATTGAAATGTTAGAAAATCTATGAGTAAGAACGTTAAAGAGTTTGTAGTTCTAAAAGCTCTGAAGTCAATCACTGAGTCACACAACTATAACTCTTATTTTCTTTTTTTTTTGAGACGGAGTCTCGCTCTGTCGCCTGAACTGGAGTGCAGTGGCTGGATGTCAGCTCACTGCAAGCTCCACTTTTCGGGTTCACGCCATTCTCCTGCCTCAGCCTCCCGAGTAGCTGGGAGTACAGGCGCCCGCCACCTCGCCCGGCTAGTTTTTTGTATTTTTTTTTTTTTTTTTTTTTAGTCGAGACGGGGTTTCACTGTGTTAGCCAGGATGGTCTCGATCTCCTGACCTTGTGATCCGCCCGTCTCGGCCTCCCAAAGTGCTGGGATTACAGGCTTGAGCCACCGCGCCCAGCCTATAACTCTTATTTTCAAGTATTCTAAAATGTCTGCAAAATAATCCAGACAGTTGATTTTATTGGGATATTTTGTGTTTGTAATAAAAACAAAAATATACGAAATTGTCATTCCTGAGACAAGAACCTGCTATAAGTTCTCAAGTATGAGGTTTAACTATTAATTTTTTAAGATCACATTTTCCACTTAAAAATATAATAATGGGCACTTTTTCCTTATTGAATGACATAGTAGTGGGAACATTTTCCCATTAAAAGAAAAAGTTTAGAGTGTAATAGATTGTGTTATTAAGACCAAATATTAGGCCAAGATGTACCTATGGCATGGCATAAGAAAATCTGAGTGGCTAGTAGTATGGAACTAGTGAGAACAATGGAAATAGGAGAGATTGTTTAGTAGAAGGTTCAGTGTTTTATAACTTGAAGCTAAAATCTGTAGGTAAACTGGTCACCAGACTCAGTGGCTATGAAGCCCATATCCAAGTTCTGCTTTCTGGCTTTTGGAGGCTAGACTGGCTAATTTTTTCTAACTGGCTCTGGCTTGGCTCTTTTCATCACAGAACTTTGGTATAAACTGAAAGTACTGGAAGATCTTCATAAAGAAAGCTGAGCAAAATTCATAAGGCATTAAGGCATTAGGCAAGTAGGCAAGAGAACTTCTGATATTTGAGTTGGGGTGTGTGTGAGGGGGTGTGTTGTGGGGGGCAGTGTATGAGTGTGCATGTACAGCCAATGCCATTTTTTTTCTTCTCACATTTCTATTGTTTTTGAAAAGGTCAACTGCTACATTTTCGAGAGTAATAAATTTTGGGACTGGGCTGGGTTCTAAGGTGCTATGTAAATTATTTCACAGGACGGTTGCTTACATTATAAACTAATGCCATATCTAAAAAGTTTTACAGGAACTCTAACTGATAATCAACTAAACCATCCTTCATATCCCTAACTCACATTGAGTTACAAGATAGAGATATATAAGGAAAATAAATTCATGCAAGAATTGATTTTTAAAACCTTAACTTTTGACAGTAACTTTGGAGAGTAAAGAAAAGAGAAGGTGGCTTTGCACTTTCATCACTGTACTATTTATTTTGCAATAAGCAAGTTATTACTTTGGAATTACACAACAAAAATAGGGTAGTTAAAAAATCTCCAAGATATGTTTTATGGTGCAATCTTATTAAATCTTAATCTATCATCTTCTGGTAGTTGGTAACCAACCATAGGAGGTAAATTGTGTATGCTGAGGGACAAAAATGAGGCATTTGTGACCTTCGGCCTACTCTGGCAAGGGTGAGCAAGGTAAAAAGAGGCTGTAGGTTCTCATACAATAAGCTAGAAGGTACTCTATGGAGAAATGAACAATATGCTATTATTGAGCTGAAGAGAAGTGATTTCTTTTTTTTTGATGTGTGAAAATAGTAGCAGATAACAGTGTGGCTGAATCTAATAATCTCTCTTGGTAAGAAAAAATAACATAAATCATAATGTCTTACCTATGCTAGTGAGGGGTTGACATTATTTTGTGTGAGCTTTAATTCTCTTCTGGCCAAATATTCTGCTGTTGTGACTTGACAGCATCTACAATTCCTTCTTTTGCCATTTACATCTGATGTCATTACTTATTAACACTTTTGAGATTATTTTCCTGGCTGATGCAGGGCTACTGGTTATTTGCCAAAGTACAACTTGCAGTTTCAACACTTTTTACAAACTAATTAAGATGAAGCTAGGTGATGGATAACTAGGAATGTTAGCCAAGCACTGGTAGTGATTTGAGTTTTCCTTTCTTCTACAGGCAGTGGATTTTGGTGGGAAGAACCAAAAGAAAGTTGGAAGATCTGGTTTCTAACTGATTTATGACAATGAACTAGTTATTTCAGATGTCATATTCTTGTGGCCTTCATCTTTGAAATGGCAGTGAAACAGGAGGAAATGGTTTCAATAGTAGATAATGTGACCATAAAAGAGCCATAACGCGAAGAGCAGTAATTCTAGTTATCAGCATCCCAGCTTTGTGGTCTCCAGCATAAAGAGGGTGTGCTGAACACATGCAGTCCTGGCTTTCCCTTCACAAAATACCAAAAATGAGGAATTCTGCAATGTTTTGATTTCTTTTATGTCATATTCTGGATACAATAACTTTAGTTCTATAAATAATAAAATTGAAAGGAAGTTAGTAACAAAAGGGGTTAGCTATTACTCATTCATTCACTCATTCATGCTTTCAATAGTGCCTGGGCTACTATGGGCCATATACTGTTTTAGGTGCTAGGTGTATAAGACAGGAATAAAATCCCCACTCTTCAGAAGCTTACATTCTGGTGGGTAGGGATGGAAAATAAATCTGTGAACAATATTTAATATTATACTCATAGTGATAAAGCTGGAAAAAATATAAAACAGGGTAACCATACAAGAGGATGAATGGTGGTGGCGGGTATCTGGGTCAGACTGGGTTGTCAGGAAAGGGTCTCTGAGGGGAAAATATTTGAAATGAGACCCAAATGACAAGATCTATAAATAAATATTTCAGTACATATATCTGATAAAATTATTGCTATTTGGAATACAAGGTTTCTTTTGAGTTCCCAAATGTCCAAAGTCAAAAAGGAAAGGAGTAGTGAGTGATAAGAATGAGAAATGAGAAACATTTCTATTTTAGCTCCCAGAACACAGCTAATATGTTAGGTTGAAACATACAAAATTGCTCATGTTTCATCATTTTGACCTACAAAAGCAACATTTCATATGGTTCGACTCGATGGCTAGAACTGAACAAAGATAGGACATGTAGTAAACATTACTTAATGAGGTTTGCCAGGCCTAATACACTATTTAAGTATTGTAATTGCCCACTTTGCCTTAATACAAATCTACATAAAATCTATATAATTATATAAATCTATAAATAAAACAAATATAAAATCTATATAACATTTACTGGACAGAATTATAATGTGTCATATATGGATCTAAGGTGCTTTCTGATATCACTTCATTGAATACTCATGCAACCTCAAAAGCTGGGTATTATTACCATATGATTTGAAAATGAAGACACTGAGGTCTCGAGGTGTTAAATAACTTGATCAATCATACCAGTTGTAAGTGGGACAGTGACAAAGCTGGGATTACAGGCATGAGTCACCAAACTCAGTCTAGATTTTTAAAAATAACCTTAAAATATATTTCTCAGCAGATCTCATTTTGAAAGTGTCAATAATATTTCAGCCTGATAATCTAATGTGTACAGTGGCTCCAAGGTAATAGATTTTATTCCCCCTTAAAAGGCCTAGGTTTTGCTTTAGATTTCTAAGACCAAGCTACATATATGTGTAAATTAAGTGAGAATACTGGTAGGTGATCTTGAAGACAATGATAAAGGACATTATGACTTCACTGAGTAAATGAAGGCACCAAGAATGTGTGTCCAGGAGAGTTCCCTTATAATTGCTTAGGGGAAAATCAGCAGGATTAAGGGATAATGTTTTTCAAAACCTCATCTGAATTGGCTAGTACATACAGCAAAGGAAAGCGAGATTTTCTAAGCTGACTTCAAGCTGTATTAACCAAAATAGCATTTTAATGTTATGGCAGATTATTTCTGAATGAAATATATCTTCATATTTTGTCCCATACTTTCATAATTTATATTCCTTTAAAGTTGCATAGAATGACATAATTTATAATTTAATTTAGCTGATGTCTTATAAGGTCCATACCTAGTAAGGTTTGAAACTGCTAATTGGGATAACAGGAAATTACTTGTCTTTTCTCAAATGTCAGTGAAATGGGTCAAGATAATTAATATGCAAGCTGACTTTTCAGTCAAAGGAAAACAAGACAGGTCTCATCTGTGTAGTTTTAGTACCATCCATTTCAGACTAAAATGAGTTCAGCCTAAGAAAATCACAGTATGACTCAGTTAAAAAATTGAATTTCAAAATAAGGCAAAAGGTAGTTCAGCCATGAGAACACAGATTGAAGTCTGTTCTAAGGAAGGCTAAATATACTTATAAGCAGGGCCAAATTCCATATCCATAAGGAAAATGAAAAACAGTTAAGGCATGGATTTAGGTATATCTTGCTTCTTAGATTGCTCTGTAAGCTCATAAGCACTATATAACATATATTGTGATACAAGGTAAGATAAAATATAAATGATAAGAAACAGGACATAATTCTTCACCCTTAAAGCATATGACAGACTATATTTTCATGTTTTCTTCCATTATTTCTCTTGGCCACTTGCCTGATACTTCCTATTTTTAATTTCTTGGCAAACTGAGAAAAATGTTTGGAACTACACATTAAACTGATAATTTTGTAGTCATCAAGTTCTGTACTTGATTACTACAAATTCACTTCAGGAGGTCAAACTGAATCCTGACCTGGAGCAGCACAGTTAGTAACACACTGCCATTGGATTTTGATTTTTACAAGCACAGGTTGCCTGCTGAACTGGGTGGCAGCACAGTGAGCACTCTGTGTTGGAGGACATGTACGGGAGGCTAAGGCTAATGTAATGGCCACAGCTTCGTTCCCATGTATAATTTTTGCTCGGCTGACATAACACCAAACAGCTTGATTTGAACAAGCAGCCTGAGAACTTACTCCTAATGGTCAATCCAGGGAAGCCATAAATATGACATCCCATAACTAGACCTTAAAGATTCTTTTGAAAACACTGGTTTTTAAAGCTGATGTTTCCTGAATAAGGTGTTCATCAAATTGCCTACTCCTAAATATTAGAAATAGCAATGCGGAAAACCATCATTAGAACAAACATACATTTCATTGAATAATAAGCATCTTCCAGGAAAGCATGAATGCACTACTCTGTTATGAACAGTCTGAAGTACATGGAGAAATCAAGTGGCAAGATTTATGGAAAAAATACCCAGAAAGAAATGGGGCTTGAAAGATAGTGCAAGGCCACTTTCAGTGAAGCAGATCTGACTGAAATAGCAAGAAACGTACCACAATATTGTACTGTAAAGACAAAAAGTACAATACCAAATTTACTGACACACTTACTAGGTCTGTTCTGTCTTATAACAATTATTCTACAGAGAGCCCACTGAAAAAGATGGAAAGCACTGAATAACTACCCACTTAACTCATCTGAAATGTAAAGAAAAAACCCAACCAACTTAGGAGTGCATCTATTTGGCTAAAAAATCCAATCTACTGAACAACAAAAAAGAGACTCTAGAAGAAAAAATTGAACGTTATCTAACTAGAGGTGCTCTGTGGACTACTGGAAACTTGAAGAATGAGCAAGCATGGTGCCATATTTTCCCTTCATGTCTTAGGACACGCTTGCTTCTTTCTAGTCTTCCCTTATTCAATGACCAGGATGAACTCTTAAGTGTCTAACTTCTTCAAAACAAGACAACATTAGTGACTTAACCTGTAGGAATGATGAAATGTTTTCTGAACAGAATTCTCTATTTCAGAGGGCTGTGCCTAATTTCAACACAGTTTATCTTAAAATAGCTGAGATAAAGTGTTTTCTCCAATATGTTTGTAAAAGAATAAATAAACCTCACATACTTAGTCACAGCAGTTGTGTAGTACCTGAATGACAGTTGAAATGAAGTTTCTAACTCATCTTTAAATTTCAGAAGATAATTTATTAATTTTAGTAATCTTTAAAATATTAAACATTACTATTATGCTTGCCAGAACTCCTACAGAGGACTAACATGGCTCCTAAATATTTCTTCCATAAGAGTCTTCCATAAACTCTGATAGATGTGAATGTTGAAAGGGCTTGACAAGTAATGAATGGTAATTACTTTTCCTGTACTAACAACATACCTTTTATAATGTTTCTCATGGAGATTGCAGCTAAAATATACTTCACATGGAAACTGCCCCAGCATATGAATTTTATTACAAGCAATTCTTATATTTTGTTGGTAGATAATATTAAATAGTGCAATGAAGATCCATACCATAAAGGGAGGTCCACTGTATTTTCTTGTCAATCATTTCCAAAGAGACTATCATTTTAAATGAGCCACGCTTGACACTGACATGGGGCTCTTGACCTGTTGGTAATCTGTGAACTTTGAGATACTTTTCCAGTTGTGATGAAGAACTTACACTAATATATCCTGTAATCAAAGTCCCATATATTTGTAAAATGGTCTGAGGGCTACATTCTGCTTTCATCTTTTAAAAAGAGAAGTCTATTGCCCTAGGGGTACCAAACAAGTAACTGTGATTTCATCACCATTTGCTCAAGTTATCTGCATTAATTGACCGAGACTACATTTTGAATAAAGAGATGTGAACAGTTTTATACTATTTCTTCTATATATTTTGTTTTGGGCATTTTATGTTCAAGACTTATAGCCAAACCTAGATTTTCTTTCTTACTAAAATAACTGAGTTGTAGCCTTTCCCTTAAACCAGCCTGGGTTTCTGGACTGATGTGTCACGTTAGTATTAAACAGAGGCTTGGCATGGCATGTTGAATGAAGAACTTAATAACTAGTAAAGATATTCTTAATGTCAACAAGACAGAGGGTTACTTCATTGACTTGTCTTTTAAGAGTTGATTCACATAAATTGAGCTTTATAATCAACATACATACCAAGAAAGTAGATGGATGCTTTTGGAAAATTGGTTTCTAGAATCAAGTTCAGCTCTTTGGAGTTGAAAGAAATGCTATGTGAAATCTCTCCTTGGAAAAACTATCTTTTGGATTTTTCCTTTAAATCTTCTGACAATAAAAAGGAAAGATAAATATGTATATGTATAGATGTGAGTGGGTGTGTGTGTATATTCATTTGTTCAACCAAGGCTCTGCTAACAACCTGTTTGAAACATTTATAGTTTCTTAACCCAACTCAGGGGGCAACCACTGTGGGCCAATGAGATGGTGCATGCTAGTGAGAATAAAGTGGATAACAGAAGGAAGGAAAAAAAACCACCATTAACCTTAAAAGGCAAATGGCTTAGTTGGAGAAAAAAATTATTTGCTCCAGCTGTGGGTATCTTGGGATATAAGCTTCATTACTCATCATGTTTTCCCCAGTTACTGAAGTTCTGAAAGTAGGTCACCAAGGGAGACCTAACTTACTATATAGCAATACTATTATTTTAAGAAAAAAGGGAAGCAAGATTCTATTTTCTTCAAATAAGAAGTTTGAAAAGGTTAGGACTTTGTGTACACAGGCTAAGAATCTCCAGAAACATACTTACTTTTTTCTCCTATGTTTTCCCCTGCTGCCTCCCCTTCCTCCTCCTCCTCCTCCTCCTCTTCCTCCACCTCTGGGGGTTGCACGTCATCCTGTGGGTCACAGGCACTAACTGGAGCATTCAGACAGCAATGGTTGAACCCGCTATCTCGAGGCAGAGTAAAACTTCGAGGCTTGCCCCCATTTCCATTTAGCACTTGCATCCTCTCACTCTCAGCTAAGGGGTACGGCCCATAGTGATCCTGCAGGTGGCATTTCTGAGTTGGCAGGGTAGACTGCCGTCTGTGCTCTGGGGAGATGGCTGCAGAGTCAGAGAAGACAGAATCCTCCAGGGGCAGAGTCTGAAGATAGTGTAAGCCTGAACTTGTCAGTGGCGTCTCAATTAAATCCTGCCAGGAGCGGCGCTGACTGGCTGTCTTGCGAATGGGAGACACTGCACTGCTTCCAGTTACTTCCTGGCGAAACTCCTCATGAGAAGACTGAGACTGAGAAGTCTCCGTGGAGGAAAGTCGGCTATGTTTTGCTTCCACATAAGGACTGGCGCAACTCATCTGTAGAAAGGAGCCCCTAATTAGTCTCTACCAAAATAACAGACCACTTCTATTCCAAGGAACACATTCGGTTTCCACCAGGTAATATTTAAGTAGATGAACTCTTACGTAGTCAAGTTAATGACTAGGCAAGTTTGTAGACATCTCAAAGTTAGGCCCCAGCTTACATTTTAAGAGACAGAGACATGGATGTATTGAAATGCTGCTATACCAAGCTCTCATGAAAAATCTGACATATTAATGCAAAATTTTACAACAATGAAAGTATAAGAGTTAGTGCTTACATAAGAAAATTCAGCAACTACAAAAATTCCAAAGTTTAAAAACTCTACACATTTTGAGATCTTGAAGAAGTATTGTCCCTGGATTCATATTCCTGATTTCATGTAGCTTGGGGTTGGGGACAAGGAGAGAGTCTTTTGGATATGAGAATAGGTTGCCTATAAACCGACAGAACCCTTCCTTTTCTTCATAGGAGAATGTCTGCTCCTATGGGTGCCAGAGAAAAGCTGTCTGATGGTCTTACTTTCTATGGGGTTAAAAATGTTAGGCAGGATGAGATTATACCTTGCTGGGGATTACTATTAGCCTTGAGCATAGATGCTGCAGGGCACATAAATATAAAAGAAAAATGGAATATTTTTATCCCTGGAATTTAAAGTTTGGGACTATATGTTATAGCACAAAACATAACCAGAAAAAGGACTAGCATCAAGTGAACACTAAAATAGTTGCAGGCACCTCTACTGCCACAAGCCTTACTCTAGCTCTGGGGACTAATAACACACCAGCCCAGGCCGAGCCTGATTTGTTAAATGTGATCATCACAAACAGGGCTGAGGTGGCAGCCAGGACATGCCTGACTGAGGTGAAGCTGCATACCACCCCTCCTGGTAAAGGAGGAGAAGTTACTTGGCATCCTCTGCGGGCAGTCAGTTACCTTCCCACATGTTAATAATAATATGAATAGTTTTCTTCTTGAAATTCACAAATTGCCATGTTTAAGCAGCTGTTCAGTGAAGATGCTGTTTCCTATTCTTCTTCTTTTATAGATATTTAAAAGAAATTATCCAGATCCTGATGTTTTAGAAAAAGAGAGAAAATATGAATTATCCCCCTGGAGTAGTACTGAGATGGAATTAGGTTGGCTGTTGTCACCTAAATCCAGCTTCTATTTCCTATGTGGAAGACTTAGTCCCAAGATAGGCAGAATTGATTCTTATGGTAATGTGACCATGGAATATTATTATTTTGAGACACAGTCTCACTCTGTCACCCAGGCTGGAGTGCAGTGGTGTGATCTCAGATCACTGCAACTTCCACCTCCCAAGTTCAAGCGATTCTTGTGCCTTAGCTTCCTGAGTAGCTGGGATTACAGGCGCCCGCCACCACACCTGGCTAATTTTTATATTTTTAGTAGAGACAGGGTTTCACCATGTTGGCCAGGCTGCTCTCGAACTCCTGAGCTCAGGTGATCTGCCCGCCTTGGCCTCCCAAAGCGCTGGGATTAGAGGCATGAGCTACCATGCCCGGCCTGACCATGGAATATTATTGTCTAAACCGGAACACTACTGAGATACTCTTGGTAATTCTGATGGGAAAGGGACATAAAGTGGGATAGTCCCAAGTAAACCAGCTGTTTATCCTATTAAAAGATCAAAGTACAGTCTATACACAGAGTAATTTACAGAGAATTGTCTGACACGCCATACGAACATATACATTAAACCAGGTCCCATTGCTGCTGAGAAAGCTACATGCAAAAATATCTTCAATATAGTTATAATATTAATTTTTATGAGTTCATTCTAAAGGACATAGGAATAAACTTTATTAGTGTGGAATAAATAAGGTCATTTTATATATCTTTTTTCTAAGAAAACTTTTTTGTTGTTGATTATCTCCACAAAGGCTACCTTAACACAAACAGTATATTTTGTTAATAAAAGTGGTGACATACTTATTCTGCCTGGAATCTGTAGTGACTGTTTTTCCTGGTTAAATATTCTTTGTATACTTAAAAAAATTTGCTTATTGATTTTAGACTCCCAGTTTTCTTTTCCCCTGAGAAACCTGAAGTTTGATATGCAATCTACTGCATATGTTTTTAACATACAAAAGGATGTTTCAGGTCAAAGAATCTGGTGATAAGTAATGTTCTTGTTGCTAACTTACCGAGGGAGGTCGTGGGTATGTATCATATGGGGGTGGGGGGCTATCCTGTTTTGGTGTTGATGGAGTATCTGCTTCTTCCTTGTCACTCTCACTCCAGTAATCTGAAAATTCACAGACATGGATACGTCAACATTCTACTAAATGCTTCTAGTCATATTTTCACAAACATAAACTACCCTTTAAAAAAAGGAAATTTAAATTCGGTTCCGACATTATGTTCCCCAGCACTACCTTACCCTTGGCCTACCAACTTTTATTTTCAGTTGAGTTTTGAGGAGAAAGTAAGTGTACAATCACCTAATTCTAACTTCCTTTTAAAGCAAGCAGTTACATGCAGCCATAATTTTAGAAAGTTAAGAAAAACGTATTGCATGAGCCCAATCAGGTTTAGGGTACCTTAGATTTCAGATCCAATTATTCTGAAGCTTCAATTAATGAATGATACCACATGATGCCTCTTAAAGGTATATAATTTTATCTTAAAGGTACCCAAATAAAAGCAATATATACATTGCTGTAGATCTCTACAGATATAAACAGCTCTAAAAATAATGCTCTCAATTCTCTTCTCTGGCTTCAGTTCACTGATTATCTAACAATCACTGTTTCCAGACTCATGCTGATATGAATCTCTATAACACCATACTCCCACCTCTCCTTGGAAACACATGGCACATTCTGATTCTTGCCAAATGCAAAAGGGCAAATCTGCTGATGTGGGCTGCAAGTTCCAAACTTCCAGAACTACTTAAAAGGGTAGCAAATGTAAGCAGCTAGACAAAGTGACTTGGCAGACCTCAGGCAAGAGGGAGGGGAAAGAACTCTGAGAGATAAGTTCAAATTACTAGAGTAAGTCAAATGCAGCAAAAGGGGGCCAATAATTGGAATCTGTTCCAGTAATATCCCATCCACCTTGTAACTGCTGGTTTTATTCTTTATATGATTTACAAGAAAAAAACCTGAAGTATTATCCATCAGTTTCAGATGATAAGAAAAAACATATTATAACAAAAGTCTCCTTATTCTTATGAAAATTTAAATCACAAAAGAATCATCACAAGGCTTAACTAATATTCACACTTAGGTGAACAATCATGGCACGTGTATTTACAGGAACTCCTCTCCACCCATGAATTCCCATACTGTAATATTTTTATACGGTTTCCCTGCAGTGCTGATTAATATTAATGATAATCATAGTAAATATACATTAAGAAATTACTATATATCAAATAGAAAGTAATAGATCTGGGATTTGAACTAAGAAACTGCCTTACCCTAAAGCTCTGGAGACTAAGTTGCTGGGACTCTTTTGTAAAGTATAGCAGAAGAGTTTGATGTGTATATTGATGAACATTTTATCCCCCATCTCCTCCTGCTATATACCTCTGGCTACTGTGAACATAAATTCTTCAGCAAAGGAAGTTGGAAATAAAATACATTCTCAATTATATTCAGGCCTCAAAATACAAAGACTCTGAAAATTCTATTGCTGCTTTAGTTATTCCCTTTGAGTAAAAGATAAGCAAAGGCTAGTTAATCTTAATTTGATATCTATTTTTTTCCATTGGTTCATGCCAGTGATAGCCAGTATACCAAGTGTTCCCTCAAATATGAATTGGCACAGTTGCCCAGAAATGGACCCAGCAAATGATGGTGGAAAAACACATGAACTATATAGTCAGACAGATGTAGCTTCGACTCTTAGTAGCTAGACCACTTACCATCTTGGTGTTCTTGTGGTGGTTATTTAACCTCTCTGAGTCTGTTTTGTTATCTGTAAAAGGGGTCTAATAATAACTGCCTTTCAGAGTTGTGTGTGTGTGGGCACTAAATAAGGTAACATATATTCAAGTGCCTTGCATCTTGATAACACTCAATAAATATTAGAACTGCTTATCTTCTTGGGTGTATTTGTAGTAGCATGACAGGACAGTGTGACTCAGATCCCATAAGCGATAAATGCCTGGTGTTCTTCTTCTTAGACATACAGTTTTTCTTGTAGCAAGGCCCAGCAATGAAAAGTAAAATCTGGAGTCCTGGGGCCTGGGTTGGGTAGTTTTGTGAGAGCTTGAAATACTACTGGGAAATCACTCTGTAGGTAAATGGAATAAACAAACCCACCCCTGCCAAGGAAAGATCACCCTGCCGGTATTCTTCCCACTATTTTTAGGAACTGTGGCACCTGTGCAGAGTACCTCCTTGATGTTTGCACTGATACCTTCAAGGCGTTAATACCTCAAGTGGTCCTTATTAGCACACTAAGGAGATGATCACGATTTTATCAAGGGTTCCATAGCTGTCACTACAAGTGACAGATTTTGGAAGGCTCCTTCTCTACTTTTTCCTTCTAGTTAAATTAGGAAGAATTTTAGTCCCACTATTTGATGGAATTCTTGGTTTACTGAAAAGCATCATCAATCCAAAGTTTTCTTGGGTTGCCTAAGAAAAGGCTGAAATACTACTTTGCAAATTATTTTTTTTCTTACACTAAGCTGTGTGTCTTTGAGAAAGCAATGTCAGAGAAGAGGCTACATAGAAATTTTAGTTAGGCTCTTTTGGGTTTGAGTGGAAAATTAGAGACACACTGTTGCTTAGAGGACGAAAACTAGTCTGATTTTTATTCTAATGGCAAATTAATTTATTTTTCTTAGGTGTCTATATAGCACAAATTAAATGGATACTTTTAATGTCTCTTTCAATAATACACGATTTTATAAGCACTCATGAAAAAGCAGTGTAATCACTAGAAGAGGAAAACTTCTACTTTATTTTCTCATGTTGACACAAAAGGATGATTTGAAAAAAAAAGACTTTTTCATTTAGAACTGTCAAAGAAATACAATGTATTTCATTCATTTTTGTGTGTGATTAAGGCTTTAAAAAGACCTTATGTGTGACTGAAAATAATGTCATGAATGTCTTTCTTGAAGCTGGAAAAAATACAAAAATGATCAGTAGACAATTAGCCAAATTATTATCTTGGCGGCTGAATTTAGTGTAATTCTGTTTTCTCTAAGTACAACAATGGATGTTGAAAGAGAACCCCACATCTTTTATACTTCTATAATCAAAGACAGCAGTTCACTAAATTTTTATTTAAGTCAATGAAAGAGTCACTTCTAAGCTGTACTGGCTATTTAGATGGAAACAGTACCTGGCAGCTATGTCCTTGCATCTTGGAGAAATATTCCCAGTCCTCAAACCGCTGTATTTTGTATTAAGCTTATCTTCACTACTTAGAATGGTACTCAGAAGATATAACTCTACTCAAATAACTCTACAGAAGTGTGAAGTAGATAAGTGCATCTAGTAGTTTTCTACATGGAATACCATGCAACCTAATCATTCAGGAGGTAAGAAGTCTAATATGTTTCTGACCTATGCTAAAGTGACTGAGGAACACGCACTCTATGTGGAAATCAAAATTATTTCAGAGATACTGGTTGTATTGCATTAGCAAGATTCTTGTTGCATTAAATTGTAACTACTAGCTTCTGCCTATGATTTTCTACTCACATGATAGACCAATACATCATGAATCCACAGACTAAATACTTTTTGGAACCTGCATGTCCAATATAACTATATAACTTACCAGTTATTTCATCCATCATAAAATTTGGCTATATAATACCAAGTACAAAGGAAATTCACTAAAATCAAGATGAAGCTCAGGTTCATAGTAATGCCAAGTAATAAAATACAGAAGTTAAGCCTAAGAACCAAGCTCCCTTATATTTATGCAAATTGAGTCAAAGATTCATTTTCCTATCAGTACATTGCCCACACAATGTCTTTAACAAATCAGAAAAAAATCTATAAACACTTTTAGAGAACTGTTTTATTCCTTTTAAAGAAATTTGAAAAGGAAGACTAATTTCTTTTCAGTACTCTTACCATAAATTTAGGCCTATGCAATATATAGTCTCTACTACATGGCCTGCAAAGCCCAAAATATTATTAGGTTATTTACAGAAAAAGTTTACTAATCTGTGCTTAAACATTTGCTGACATACTGGTTTTGGGATCTGGCTGTCTTCTTTACATCTTTAAAAACTTTAGTTTTTAGGTGTTTTTTTAAAAAAGAGTTGGCTGAAGGCCGGGCACGATGGCTTATGCCTGTAATCCCAGCACTTTGGGAGATGGGCGAATCGCTTGAGTCCAGGGGTTCGGGACCAGCATGGGCAACACGGCAAAATTCCCTCTCTACAAAAATCAAGAAGCAAAAACAAAAACAAAAATTAGCCAGTTGTGGTGGTGCATGCCTGTGGTCCCGGCTACTTAGGAGGCTGAGGTGGAAGGATCGTTGAGCCTGGGAGGTCGAGGCTGCAGTGAGCCAAGATCAAGATCACACTACTGCACTTCAGCCTGGGCATTGGAGTGAGACCCCATTTCAAACAAAAAACAAAAAAACAAAAAAAACACCTGGTTGAGATTTTACTCTAAGTATAAAAGGAAACAGAAGGCTTTTAGAATCTCCACATCAATAAACTGGCTATGCCCACTGAAGACACAACTACGAATAGGTTTGTGTTTATAAGTGTGTCAGTCTACGGATTCTTTTAACAGATAATTTCAAAAACCTATTTATGTTTCCAAAGGATGTACAATAAACACCCTTTGGGAAATGTGAAGCCACCTAAGAACAATGACCACAGCTTTTGTTCTTAAGATTTCAATTCTGCACCATAACACTGTGTTTCATAAATGTGAGGTCAGTACCAAGGCAAATTCCATAGGATCACAGAGTTAGTAACAGAGCTGAAGAACATAACCAAATGAGAAAATTTATGAAAGAAAAGATCATTCATCTCATTTATTTGCATAAAAGGCCACTTAAATGTCTATAAAACCGCTAAATAGTAAAAATTGCTCACTGCTAAGGATCTGGACTTGGTTCAATCATAAGACCTATTATAGACTTTTTCCATTTTTAAGATTTTGTTTCTTCATAGGAACGAGATGGGAGGAGGGGGTAACAAATAGGAGAGAACTCCACATTAGCTGCTCCAAAAATTTGAGCATTCAGTTCCTATCTATACAAGTTGTTAAACCTCACTTAAGTACCTAGAAGAGAAATAAACAAAAATTGACATATGTATTTTCTCTCAAGTGATAGCAATGAATTTCTGTATAGGATAACTGCAGGAAAAAAAGTATAACATAATTATTTTTAAAAAGTATTCCTTTACCTTGTTCCTGCTTAATCCTCTCTCTTTCTGCATATCCTGCTGTCAGCATATTAATTCTGTTAAGCCACCTGAAAAAACAAATATTAAAATAAATAACATTGTAACCTAATTTCTTATATTTTAATTCCTAGAAACATTTATTTAAAAATGTCTAAGAATATATGGAATAATCCTACATATAAGATGTGTTCTTTGCTACTATTGATACATAGAATCTTTAATGAGATACAATTTGCTATAGTACAAATTGCTCCCACACCAAAGATTCTACTTCAATAGAAAAGTCTTGGGCAAAGCTGTTAATATCTGTAACATAAAGGGTTTGGAGATGACCAAAGCCATATTAATTCTATTGTTCCAAATGTAGAAGTACTCCAAATATTCCTGCTGTTCTGTTTCTTCAGAACAAATGCTCCTTTAGAGATATTTAAACATTATCAGGTTCAATTTATCCTGATGAGAAGGAAAGAAGTTATGAACCTTGCTTGTCAAAATAATAGTTTTATTGTGAAATCATAGTTTTGATTAAGCTTATTTAACAATCTAACAGGAAACACATCTTGGGAGTACTTCAGACACTTGTCTCTAAATACAAGAGAATGGGGTTTTCCAAAGACACAATGAACTTACACAATTTTAATATCTGTTTAGATCTTGAAAATGTATTTTCATGAGCAAGAGTAATTTAAAAATAAATCTCAGCTCTTTGCTCTTTCTGTAGTGTTGCTGTTGCCAATGTAGGGACTGCCTAAAGCAAAGCAGTTTTAACATCTTTCTTTTGTCCCACCAGGGCTCTCCTTATGCTCATTATTTCAACTATTTACACTATCAGATTATCTAATCACAAGTCTTTAAACAACATGAAAATTTCCCTTTGGTCAATCCTGAGCCATAACCCATACACCTTCCCAAATCAGAAATTGAGGAAAAACCTGCATTTCAAGCTATCTTGAATATGTCCAGAATCACTAGTATGGTTAATGTCATTAAGTTGTGGAATAATCTGATCTAGATATATTTTTAAGAAAAATTTGTGTTTGAGAACTTTTTCTCCTAAGACCTTTATCTTCCCTGTCAAGTGGAAGATCACATTCTTTGAAGTGACTCATATTTCATCATTTATGCCAAATGGTGTTAACTGTGCATCAGATACTTAGAATATCTTGAAAAGTGGGGAAAGTCGTGTCTCTAATAGACAAAATCACATCTATGGAAACTTAAGCTTTAATTGTAAGAATAGGTCAATTAAAACCTAATTTTATTTTAGCAAAACCTACAATGTAATTATCACCTCAGGTACATTTGGGAAGTGAAGAAAGGACCAGAGTAGAACTGGAATAAAATAAAGATTATCAAATGAATTCAGTAGCATGACATTCAGACACACACATGCATCCAGAAAATTATAAACTATAAATCAAGAAGTAAACTTCATGACAATGTTTTAAAAATGACTCTAATCATTAGTAAAAGTTCAGAGTTAAAATTTAGTCTGAGTTGATTTGCAGTGAAAAAGGGGTTAAATTTGTACTACAAGGCATATCTTACCACTCTTGGGAAAGACTGGCCTGGTGCTTTTGGGTGAAAATGATAATACCACTAAAGAAAAATTTATCATTGAATTGTAATCCAGTGCCTTGTATTTAGTACTTTAACAAATATCACTGAAGGCCAGGCGCAGTGGCTCACGCCTATAATCCCAGCACTTTGAGAGGCCGAGGTAGGTGGATCACCTGAGGTCAGGAGTTTGAGACCAGCCTCATCAACATGGTGAAACCCTGTCTCTACTAAATACAAAAAATTAGCCAGGCATTGTGGCGTGCACCTGTAATCCCAGCTATTTGGGAGGCTGAAGCAGGAGAATTGCTTAAACCTGGGAGGTGGAGGTTGCAGTGAGCCGAGATCGTGCCATTGCACTCCAGCCTGGGTGACAGAGCAAGACTCCATCACACATACACACATACAAAACAAACAAACAAACAAAAAAACACTGAAATTTCATTTTATCAGAAATGTAAAGAACAATGAGGTCCTTACGAAATAAATCAGGAAACAAAAAAGGGGCTTGCTCAATTTTCCCTTCAACAGCATTTATTAAGTGTCTGCTATGTGCCGAACAATAAGCTATGTTTTAGGGATACATAAATAAATAAGACAAAATTTCTGCCTTCAATTAACTCTAGATTTACTAAGTTTCATAACACAATTGAAAGAAGAAAAATTTTGCTCACTGAAGAAAAATTGTTTAGAAAGTGTGTGGATATACTCAGGCCACTGTGTAGGGCCACAAGAGGCTGAATACAACACAATTGTTGGTGCTATCTTGGATAAACTTATCCTTTAGGCTTCAACTAGAAGATACTTACTGATTTGCTTGTTACAGTTATGATTTGGTATTTTAGGTTATTATGAAAGCAGACACATATGCATCAACTGATTCAAGCAATATTTATTAAGAGGCTATATGTGCCAGGTACCTGGGATACAGAGATAAAACAAAGTGCCTGCCTTCATGATTTCTATATCTTAGTGAGGGCAAAAAACAATAAACAGGGATACAAATAAACATATGTGAAATAGTAGCAAATGCTATTTAAAAACAGACAAGCAAGCAAGTTAGCAAATTAGAATGTCAAAGATGCTGCGGATGAGGGAAGGCTATTATAGGTAAGAAGGTCAGAGACACAATATTGAATTTAGAATCTATTCAATATATTTATGAGGAAGTTATTTAATAGCAGGTCTAAATTCAGTCAGTACCTTACCATATCACAAATGCTTTAAAATAGGAAAATATAGGTAAGGGGATATTGAACCTATAGCAAACATGCAAAGGAGATATTCACAACTGACAAAGAATAATGTGTTTAGAGGGAAATAAGAGAAAGAACCATGGGAGAAATGTATAAATAATAATTATCAAATAGGAATTGGTGGGTCATCACAATTACAAGAACATATGTACTGACATGGTAAGGAATATATAGGCCAAACAAATTCAGTAAATAAGTCTTCAGAATCCTTGAGTAATATGATGTTTTGTTTTATCCCCATAGATTTTACACAGACCAGAAAAAAATCGGTTTTTAATGTTTCAGTGCTTATTTCTGATGAAACGGATGAATAGTACTGGGGTGTCTAAAAGTGTTTTTGCAAATTACCTCACAATCAAACTTCCTGCTTCTCAAAATAGAAGGTGATATTTTAATATTCTATGTGTATGTATACACATATATATACATATTTATTGTGTATATATATGTGCATGATTTTACAGAAGAAAATTAAATGTAAGGATAACTTTTTAACACCAATTACTAGGTCCTGTCACCACCAGCATTACATTTGTTTTTTTTTAAATGAGGAACAGAAAAGTATATTTCTCTGAAACATGGTGTATTTTCATAAGTAGGTATGATATTAAAAAATGAAATAATCATATAAATTATATATTTATAATAATTATTTTTATAAATATATCATCTCTTGAAGACTTAGATACATGCTTCTAAAAGATTACATAAAGAACAAACCAACACTCAGATCATCTTGCTGTTACGTAACAATCAGGTGACTTGACAAAGCTGTAGGTGGGTGTTCCTCCCCATCATTAATTCTCTGTGAATATTTTTAGCACCGACTCTTTTCCCCTTCTATTAACAAGTAATTAAAAATCTTCCCATTGAAAGTAGACATTAGGAATAGGGTTACTTTTTAGAAAGCAAAATTCAAAGAAAACAATAAAAATCAATTTTAATTAAATTAAAATAACATTTAGTATTTTGGGACAATTAAATTCTTTTTTTTTTTTTTGAGACAGAGTCTCGCTCTGTCCCCCTGGCTGGAGTGCAGTGGCGCAATCTCGGCTCACTGCAAGCTCCGCTTCCCGGGTTCCTGCCATTCTCCTGCCTCAGCCTCCCAAGTAGCTGGGACTACAGGTGCCCGCCACCGCGCCCGGCTAATTTTTTGTATTTTTAGTAGAGACGGGGTTTCACCCTGGTCTCGATCTCCTGACCTTGTGATCCGCCCACCTTGGCCTCCCAAAGTGCTGGGATTACAGGCGTGAGCCACCGCGCCCGGCGGGACAATTAAATTCTTAAAGTTGTAGTGCGCCATGGCAGCCTTTACATAAAACAGCACTTTAAATGTATAATGTGGAGATGGCCTTTTTTATGTTTCACTTTTTATCTTTGACCTATTGCTTAGAAAACCAACAAAATGAACTGCATAAATTTGGTTTAGTTTCTGCAATATCCTGAACCAGATACAGCCACAAAATATTAGGAAAGAGCAGTGACATCAGCATCCTTTTGAAGCTATTGCTAACTTGGGGTGGGTAATGAAGGCCAAGAAGGATTTTATAGTTCATAAAATGCACTTTTAAACAGGCAACTTCTAAGCTTAAAAAGATCCCAATTAGCATGTATCATGAATGATTACATTGTATTAATTCTTAGAGTTGGCTGGGTTCTAGTGCATAAGATAGGATATGCTCATGTATGCCACTTAATTTCAGTGTGGTCATGATGAAAATTCTTCACATTTATCTCAAGGGTATTGAGCTTAACATATGGTAAAATGGATAGTAACTACTAGAACAGTGGAATTATAAAATAATCACAACAGAAAATGGAGTATCACACCTCTCCCTCTCCATGTGAATGTGAATAAATATTTTCATTTTGAGAATAAGGAGAAAAAACTTAAAATTTTATAGCTTAGTGTGAAATTTCAAGGATAAGTTATCTGAATTAAGAGAAGATTATGGAAACTATATGAAAGGCTCAATTCCTTTATTAGTAATAAAAGTTTTAATCAAGTGTTCTTAACACCACCTTTATTTGCCATTTCCTTGTATTCATATCCTTGCTTTGAAAAAAAGACATGCTTGTATTCCCAAATGTCAAAGAATAAGATTATTTATAAAAGGACATTAAGTGGTCATTTAGTACGTTCAAGCAAATTTATGCAGCTACACAGTTTTGTGCTTAAAAATGCCTGGGTACAATTGTTTTAGAGAAAGGTAAATGGAGTAAGAACCCAAAGTATATAAAAGGAATATATATTAATAGTAAACATTTATATAGCACTTATAATTTAGCAGGCACTGTTCTAAGTCCTTCATGTATGCTTATTTACTCCTTATAAAACTCTTACTGATAGGTGTCATTATTATTTTCACTTCATTAAAGGGCCAATACCTCAGCATAGAGAGGTTTAGTTTCTTGCCCAAAGTCTCACAGCTAATCAGTATAGAGCTGAGATTGGGCTGATTATTATCCCCACCTACCTCTTGTATAGATTGGACAATACTATATTGGAATGAAGAGGTCGTGTTCTTTGTCCAAGGTTGTACAGCTAGTAAGTGGTAGAGCTGGGATTTAGAGAGTCTGGTTGCAAAGTCCATGTTCCTGACCATGATGTTATGCTGCCTCTCCCTAACTGAAGGCAGGTTATATTTGTAATATGTACTGGCTAGTAAGTTATAGAAAGGGGAAAAATTTTTAATCTTAAACTCAATTTCTGTAATTCTAGAAAAGGAAGAGGGGAAAGGAAAGAGAAAGGAAGAAAGCACAAAATTCATAAAAGCCAAAGTATTAACATGAAGCAGAATGTGGTAGGTGATGAGAAAAGAAAAAAATATATACATATAGGTTTTCCCTGAGCCACCAAATAACCATTGAGCCATCTGATTTGTTGGTTGTATGGCCCTGTCAGGTGAAAGATGAAAAGTGACAGCAAGAAATACTAATTTTTCTTAGGCCTGAATTATTGAGATGAATATTCTGTCGAAAATACTCAGTACTTGAAAAAGTCAGCTTTTTTTGTAGACATCTCTTTTTCCTCCATCTGGGAGTAAATTTTAAGACATATTTTTGAGATGAACTTTAAAAAAATCCCCTTTTTTTGGTGGTAGATTTTTGGGGTCTGTATATGGTCTCTATTACCTTTTTGGTAAACTTGACAAAAATATTTAACAAGTTTATTTTGACTTTTTAAATGATGTTCTTTAAAATTAGATATGGCTGCATGGAGCTAGTCTGGGTCCATTTTATTTTAAAATGATCGATCTAAAAACTTCAGTGATATTATTCTGTAAGCATTACTGTAGAAAATTTAGAATTCTAGGCCTCACTGACCTTCTACATATTCTGAAATAATTTACCTGTTCATATCATCAAGATGTTCAGCAGCAAAATAAAAGCTTTTGATTTTAGGATGACAGGCTTTGAATGCACTGCAAAAGGAAACAAAGCACATTTATTACAATGGGGAAATAAGTTTGAACCAAATATTTCTGATGAGCACAATTACCTCAACATCTAACCCGAGTTCACATATATAATGCTTCTATCATGGTGACAGAAATCAGTAAAAAGTTCAATTTTCTGCCCACAAAACTGCTTTCTTATTACCTCAATGTGAAAGCATTAAATGAGCAACCTATAATTTAAAAGCTGGAAATTAAAAAAAAAAAAGAAAAAAAGCTATCGTTCCCTCTTCCCAAATAAAATCAACTTACTATTTTTTGCGGCATTCACTGGCTCTATCAATTTTAAATTCAGGCAAACTGATGAATCCTTCTGCTTTTTCATCCTAAAGTGGCAAGACTCTTGGTTAGGTTATTATATACAAAGGTGTGAAGGTAATGATACTCTATAACTATGGCTTAAATATCTGTACTAATAAGTCTGTTCCTTTAATTCTTTAAATTTGACATTTTAGAGATAAGAATTACCTCTTACCTGTTGTATTCCATAAATTGAAGATATATTTTGAACACTTGGAATACTACTAATAAAAATATGCATAGAACTTCTAAAAAATGTTTTTCATATTAAAATGAGAATGGAAAATTCTTTAATTCTCAAAGTGGAATGTGTTTTATAACTTATTTTCTGGTACATATAAAATAAATGTAGTCCACTTTTGTAATTCACAATTTTCTATTATTCGTAATGTTCAGATGTAAAATATAGGGATGTTTACTGATTCAATTTTCCTCCAACAAATCTCTTATCAAACTTGATTTTCTCTAATTATATAACAATGATCTTTTATTTAATTATTTTTAACTTTTAGGTTCAGGGGTATACATGAAGTTTTGTTATACAAGTAAATGTGTGTCACAGGGGTTTGTTGTACAGATTATTTCATCACCCAGGCACTAATCCTGGTACCCAATAGTTATTTTTTCTGCTCCTCTCCCTCATCTCATCCACCCCCCTCAAGTAGACCCCAGTGTCTGCTGTTCCTTTCTTTGTGTGCATTGAGTTCTCATCATTCAGTTCTCACATATAAGTGAGAACATGTGGTATTTGGTTTTCTGTTCCTACATTTATTTGCAAAAGATAATAGCCTCTAGCTTCATCCACGTTCCTGCAAAAGACATAATCTCATTCTTTTTATGGCTGCATAGTATTCCATGGTGTATATGTACCACATTTTCTTTATCCAATCTGTCATTGATATGCATTTAGGTTGATTCATGTCTTTACTATCATGAATAGTGCTGCAATGAACATTCACGTGCATGTGTCTTTATGGTAGAAAGATGTATATTCCTCTAAGTATATACCCAGTAATGGGATTGCTGGGTGGAATGGTAGTTCTGCTTTTAGGTCTTTGAGGAATTGTCACAATGCTTTCCACAATGGCTGAACTAATTTATACTCCCACCAACAGTGTACAAGTATTCCTGTCTTCTCTGCAAGCTCGTCAGCATCTTATAACAATTATTTTGTGCATTCAAGAGTTTACAAATGAAATAGGTCAATTTGACTTTCAAATATCTGGCTTGGGGTACGTGCTATATATATAAAGGTCATTTTTCACCTGGAAAATGGAATAAAATCCATAAAATCCTCCTCTCTCTAACGCTGGATGGAAAAACAAGATAGAAGAATTATCTAAACTATTAAGTTAGATACGAGTTATCCCAACTAAGCTAAAACTATCTTTTGCTAAATGCTTTAATCATTGTATCCCTTCTCCTGCTCATGATCAAGCTCCTCTGAGTTTTACTCTTTTATTTGATCTGTGCTATATCCATAGCTCCTTATATATCAAGTTCAAATGAGATTATACTCCCATCCACTATTACAGAGAAAAAAAAAGAGATTCTCGATTCTTTTAGAGTGTATATTTGTATGAATGCTTTCACTGCTAAGCATCCATGCAAAACAAAAATCCGATGCTACTGACGGTGACTGAATGTGTGTGTTATGAAAAAGAGTAGTATTAAACTTTTTCAATATTTGAATATTTTTTATTCCAATCTTGGAGTAAGGACAATTTATTTTTTTATTTTATATATTTTTTGAGACGGAGTCTTGCTCTGTCGCCCAGGCTGGAGTGCGGTGGCGCTATCTTGGCTCACAGCAAGCTCTGCCTCCTGGGTTCACGCCATTCTCCTGTCTCAGCCTCCCAAGTAGCTGCGACTACAGGCACCCACGACAATGCCCAGCTAATTTTTTGTATTTTTAGCAGAGACGGGGTTTCACCGTGTTAGCCAGGATGGTCTCGATCTCCTGACCTCGTGATCTGCCTGCCTTGGCCTCCCAAAGTGCTAGGATTACAGGCGTGAGCCACTGCGCCCAGCCAAGACAATATTTTTAAATCCTTTTCCCAACTTTAATTTCTATGTTGTGTTACCCTTGACAGTCATAATGTAAACATTTAAAATTTTGAACAATTTAAAATATTTTGAGGTAGTTATTATCTCCTCATAATGATGTGATGAGGGATTTTTACATTTCTCCTAAAATATTATCATACTAAAGGTATTTCTTGCAATGTATACTGTAGAATTCTTCACTCATCTCTCACAAGGCAAACAGTAACAATAACTTGCTGAATGAAACTTAGTTCAACAAAAAGGGGCCACAGTTTTTCACCACTTAAACTTTGAAAGATAGCATATAATCTAGTATATGGCAGATAAACCTGCAAGGGACCTTACAATAAAGAGAAACATAGAGATACTATATCTTGATAACACTTGATTGGCATATAAAAAGTATTTAATATATATCTATTAAACGAAACTGTAGGTAAAATTATGGTTTGTTTCCTATATTTAAGATACGACACACTTAGCGAAGCAGAGGATATTGTAGGTAATTGTGTGATTTGCCACAAAAATGTCAAAAGTACAGAAAACAACCAAATAGTTTTATATAGGTGATATAGACATTTACATTAAATAGAAAAATATTAATTCAAGATTTTATAAATAAAATGAGAGGTCCCTTTGAAAAATGTTACTAATAGCACACATATTTTTTGGAGATAGGGTCTTGCTCTGAGTGCAGTGGTGCAATCATGGCTCACTGCAGCCTCAACCTCCCTGGCTCAAGCAATCCTCCTGCCTCAGCCTCTCAAGTAGCTGGGACTACAGACGTGCACCACCACGCTTGGCTAATTTTTAAATTTTTTGTAGAGACAGGGTCTCACTATGTTACCCAGGCTGGTTTCAAGCTCCTGAGCTCAAGTGATCCTCCCGCCTCAACCTCCCAAAGTGCTGTCATTACAGGTGTAAGCCACTGGGCCCGGCCTACCATATGTTTATTGAACACTTAGTATGTGCCAGGCATTGATTCATTTCATCCATATGGTAGTCCAGTGATAAGCATTATTATTACTCCCATTTTGCAGATGAAGAAACTATGGCACAGTAACTCAGGTGGTGTGATTTCTGAGTCTACTCTTAAACACAACATAACATTATATTATAACCTGTCTAAGGAACATAAAATTATCTAGATATTATGTGTTATAATCATAGGCATAATAATGTTGTTAAATTATATTTCAACAATATTCAAATGCAAATTGATGAATGTCTTAACATAATAGTATTGGACTATTCACCCAGCAAACTACATTAAACCATGTACATTTTTTATAAAATAAGGTAATAGCAGAAATCATTGTTTTAAAAAACTAATAAAGTGAACTAATAGATGGCTATAGCAAAGGAATAAAAGCAAGTGCAGAATAAAGGGAATATCAACAAATGCTTTTGGCATATCTGTCAAGATATGTAATAAGTTTTGATATGACTACTCTGGATTAAATCTGTTGTACTAAAACCCCCCAGAAAATCATAAGGATAATTTAAATGTATTATATATATACCCCTCATTGGGCCAAATGAAATGAATACTTGCAGATTTTCAAAACTAGTCTACTAGATCATTTTTAAAGAAAATGGAAATAAATTCAGGTGACATTAGTTTGCTTAAATTAGTAAAGGGCTTCCCCTTCCCCACTTCTAAAAAAGAGAAAAAAACAGAAAAAAGTGTACAATTTTGAACAAAAGCAAGACATTTAAAAATTAATGTCAGATTTCCATATGTAATCCTTTTAGTTAAGCTACTGCTTGGATTAGCTTAGCATTTTTATTTAGATATACAGAATTTTACTACACTTTATCTGTGTTTCAGATATGTTGCTATATTAGCATAATTGAGACATCTATCTTTCTAGAACCCCAACATGCAATCGTTTTAAGAGGGTGGATTGAAAAATACCGAGCAGAAGTCTACTGAATTGGCCTTAAGGTGATTATATGATTTTAAAATATAAGCCTCAAAATGATTAAAGATAGAGAATGGACGAGAAAACAAAATGTGCTTTATCTTACCTCCTCATTAATGTACCAATAAAGGGATGCATCCTTTAGGACAAACCAATATTTCTTCCATTTCTGTGAAAAATAACTCTTTGCATCTTTCTTTTTCCAAAGCCAGCCTTCACAGTCACCACGGCCAAGATCTTTGCAAGAAATTCGTCTTTTGCTCTTGCCTGCTATAGGACCTAAAGGGTGGAAATGCTCTTTCAATTTTGTAAAAGATATGAAACTAGAGGATTAATCTATAGATACCAAAAAGAAGTATGAGTACTTCACAACCTTAAAAATTCTTTTTATATTGTATTAGACTAGAAAAATATAAAAATCTTTAATATTTTTCCCTCACATAAGTGACACACATCTTAATCAGAAATATGTAACACCAGTCTCAAAACTTATTGAGATCATTTGTTGTAAAAGGTACCTTGTATTATAATTGAATTGAAGAAGAAGCTGGCAGCTTTCACACTAGGGGGTTGTGCTCTTCTAAACCACACTGGGCTCAGGCAAGAAAGAGGGCATGGATGAAGTGTGCTGGGGATTATCAAAGAGCAAAATAAGCAGGTAAAGGTTTCATTTCCTTTTCTTACCTTTGTTTTTCTTCTTTGATTTGTGCTGCAGTGAGGACTGCTGAAATGTCTGAAATCAAAGATAAAAAGAATGTTAGCTGATACTCAGGGTGTGATCCAGAGGACCAGCATGCTACACAGAACTCTCAAGAGCCAAATGATGACTCTAAACCCTGTTAGAGGAAGTACTTTTTCCCTGCAAAGCCTCAAAACAAATTCGTATACATCATGTCACTTAACTGCCTAATCTCCTGTGAAGCAGGAAAGGATATTATATTTACCTGTGTTTTGTAGGCAGAGAAATCAGGGCATAAAGCATTTGGTAAAACTAAAGGCTTTTATACACACACACTACTTTGTACCTTTTCAGGGATATACTGTGTTTTGTCAGACAGTATCTCATTTGAGCCTCACAAAATCTAACAAAGTAAGCAAGAAAACATGATTATGCCTTGTTCACATGAAGTTCATTCTATTACATAAGCCACCACCACCTACTGATCTCCTACTTCCTTAGTCCCTAAATATTTCAGCACTTGGAACAATATTTTCTTCTAATGCCTACTTCTGTCACTACTATTGGTGACTAATCTTCACGTAGATGATGTCAGCACCCTGGTTCCTCAGTTCTAATAACCTTTACTTCCCCACTCCTCAGCAACCCACCCCCATGATCATATGTTTGATATCTTAAGCACACTTCAGCCACTGTATGTAATACATATGGTTTACATAGTCTAATACCCTCATGTCATCATTTAAAAAAACACTTCATTGAGGCATCCAGTTCATTGACCTTACTACCCTCTTGTGCCTGTATTTCTTTCCTCTTTGTTTCCATGGGATACCATTATAATCGTTCCCTTGACCATGCTCTCTGCATCATACTTGCCGAGCTAAACATCCATCCCAGTTAAACCTACCTGTCTGTTCACTCCATGCTAAGTACCTGAACAGCTTGATATGTCTAGAGAAAAACCCACAACTATATTGATTGGTCTAACTTTCAATTAATGACTACACATCACTGGCTCCAGTTAGTCTACTAAGCCATATTATTCACCGGTATAATAAGATTAATTGGTTGTTTAAGAGTTCGCTGTAGGGGGCGGAGCAAGATGGCCGAATAGGAACAGCTCCAGTATCCAACTCCCAGCGCAAGCAACACAGAAGACCGGTGATTTCTGCATTTTCAACTGAGGTACTGGGGTCATCTCACTAGGGAGTGCCGGACAATCGGTGCTGGTCAGCTGCTGCAGCCTGACCAGCGAGAGCTGAAGCAGGGCGAGGCATCGCCTCACCTGGAAGCGCAAGGGGGAAGGGGATCCGTTTTCCTAGCCAGGGGAACTGAGACACACAACACCTGGAAAATCGGGTAACTCCCACCCCAATACTGCGCTGTAAGCATACAGGCACACCAGAATATATCCCACACCTGGCCGGGAGGGTCCCACGCCCACGAAGCCTCCCTCACTGCTAACACAGCAGTCTGCCGCGATCTATCCGCAAGGCAGCAGCGAGGCTGGGGGAGGGGCGCCCGCCATTGCTGAGGCTTAAGTAGGTAAACAAAGCCGCTGGGAAGCTCGAACTGGGTGGAGCTCACAGCAGCTCAAGGAAGCCTGCCTGTCTCTGTAGTCTCCACCTCTGGGGACAGCGCACAGCTGAAGACCAACAGGGGAAGTAGCAGGAGCCGGTGCAGACGCGAACGACTCTGTCTGACAGCTTTGGGGAGAGCCGTGGATCTCCCAACGCGGAGGTTGAGATCTGAGAACGGACAGACTGCCTGCTCAGGTGTGTCCCTGACCCCTGAGTAGCCTAGCTGGGAGAAATCCCCCACTAGGGGCAGTCTGACACCCCACACCTCACAGGGTGGAGTACACCCCTGAGAGGAAACTTCCAAAGGAAGAATCAGACAGGTACACTCGCTGTTCAGCAATATTCTATCTTCGGCAACCTCTGCTGCTGATACCCAGGCAAACAGGGTCTGGAGTGGACCTCAAGCAATCTCCAACAGACCAACAGACAGTCCTTTTGACTGTCAGAAGGAAAACTATCAAACAGGAAGGACACCTATACCAAAACCGCATCAGTACGTCACCACCATCAAAGACCAGAGACAGATAAAACCACAAAGATGGGGAAGAAGCAGGGCAGAAAAGCTGGAAATTCAAAAAATAAGAGCGCATCTCCCCCTGCAAAGGAGCGCAGCCCATCGCCAGCAACGGATCAAAGCTGGTCAGAGAATGACTTGGACGAGAGGAGAGAAGAAGGCTTCAGTCTATCAAACTTATCAGAGCTAAAGGAGGAATTACGTACCCAGCGCAAAGAAACTAAAAATCTTGAAAAAAGAGTGGAAGAATTGACAGCTAGACTAATTAATGCAGAGAAGATCATAAACGAAATGACAGAGATGAAAACCATGAACGAGAAATACGTGACAAATGCACAAGCTTCAGTAACCGACTCGATCAACTGGAAGAAAGAGTATCAGCGATTGAAGATCAAATTAATGAAATGAAGCGAGAAGAGAAACCAAAAGAAAAAAGAAGAAAAAGAAATGAGCAAAGCCTGCAAGAAGTATGGGATTACGTAAAAAGACCAAATCTACGCCTGATTGGGGTGCCTGAAAGTGAGGGGGAAAATGGAACCAAGTTGGAAAACACTCTTCAGGAAATCATCCAGGAGAACTTCCCCAACCTAGTAGGGCAGGCCAACATTCAAATTCAGGAAATACAGAGAACGCCACAAAGATACTCCTCCAGAAGAGCAACTCCAAGACACATAATTGCCAGATTCACCAAAGTTGAAATGAAGGAAAAAATCTTAAGGGCAGCCAGAGAGAAAGGTCGGGTTACCCACAAAGGGAAGCCCATCAGACTAACAGCAGATCTCTCGGCAGAAACTCTACAAGCCAGAAGAGAGTGGGGGCCAATATTCAACATTCTTAAAGAAAAGAATTTTAAACCCAGAATTTCATATCCAGCCAAACTAAGTTTCATAAGTGAAGGAGAAATAAAATCCTTTACAGATAAGCAAATGCTTAGAGATTTTGTCACCACCAGGCCTGCCTTACAAGAGACCCTGAAGGAAGCCCTAAACATGGAAAGGAACAACCGGTACCAGCCATCGCAAAAACATGCCAAAATGTAAAGACCATCGAGGCTAGGAAGAAACTGCATCAACTAACGAGCAAAATAACCAGTTAATATCTAATGGCAGGATCAAGTTCACACATAACAATATTAACCTTAAATGTTAATGGACTAAATGCTCCAATTAAAAGACACAGACTGGCAAACTGGATAAAGAGTCAAGACCCATCAGTCTGCTGTATTCAGGAGACCCATCTCACATGCAGAGACATACATAGGCTCAAAATAAAGGGATGGAGGAAGATCTACCAAGCAAATGGAGAACAAAAAAAAGCAGGGGTTGCAATCCTTGTCTCTGATAAAACAGACTTTAAACCATCAAAGATCAAAAGAGACAAAGAAGGCCATTACATAATGGTAAAGGGATCAATTCAACAGGAAGAGCTAACTCTCCTAAATATATATGCACCCAATACAGGAGCACCCAGATTCATAAAGCAAGTCCTTAGGGACTTACAAAGAGACTTAGACTCCCATACAATAATAATGGGAGACTTCAACACGCCGCTGTCAACATTAGACAGATCAACGAGACAGAAAGTTAACAAGGATATCCAGGAATTGAACTCATCTCTGCACCAAGCGGACCTAATAGACATCTATAGAACTCTCCACCCCAAATCAACAGAATATACATTCTTCTCAGCACCACATCGCACTTATTCCAAAATTGACCACATAATTGGAAGTAAAGCACTCCTCAGCAAATGTAAAAGAACAGAAATTATAACAAACTGTCTCTCAGACCACAGTGCAATCAAACTAGAACTCAGGACTAAGAAACTCAATCAAAACCGCTCAACTACATGGAAACTGAACAACCTGCTCCTGAATGACTACTGGGTACATAACGAAATGAAAGCGGAAATAAAGATGTTCTTTGAAACCAATGAGAACAAAGATACAACATACCAGAATCTCTGGGACACATTTCAAGCAGTGTGTAGAGGGAAATTTATAGCACTAAATGCCCACAAGAGAAAGCAGGAAAGATCTAAAATTGACACTCTAACATCACAATTAAAAGAACTAGAGAGGCAAGAGCAAACACATTCAAAAGCTAGCAGGAGGCAAGAAATAACTAAGATCAGAGCAGAACTGAAGGAGATAGAGACACAAAAAACCCTCCAAAAAATCAATGAATCCAGGAGTTGGTTTTTTGAAAAGATCAACAAAATTGACAGACCGCTAGCAAGGCTAATAAAGAAGAAAAGAGAGAGGAATCAAATAGATGCAATAAAAAATGATAAAGGGGATATCACCACTGACCCCACAGAAATACAAACTACCATCAGAGAATACTATAAACGCCTCTACGCAAATCAACTAGAAAATCTAGAAGAAATGGATAATTTCCTGGACACTTACACTCTCCCAAGGCTAAACCAGGAAGAAGTTGAATCCCTGAATAGACCAATAGCAGGCTCTGAAATTGAGGCAACAATTAATAGCCTACCCACCAAAAAAAGTCCAGGACCAGATGGATTCACAGCTGAATTCTACCAGAGGTACAAGGAGGAGCTGGTACCATTCCTTCTGAAACTATTCCAATCAATAGAAAAAGAGGGAATCCTCCCTAACTCATTTTATGAGGCCAACATCATCCTGATACCAAAGCCTGGCAGAGACACAACAAAAAAAGAGAATTTTAGACCAATATCCCTGATGAACATTGATGCAAAAATTCTCAATAAAATACTGGCAAACCGGATTCAGCAGCACATCAAAAAGCTTATCCACCATGATCAAGTGGGCTTCATCCCTGGGATGCAAGGCTGGTTCAACATTCGCAAATCAATAAACGTAATCCAGCATATAAACAGAACCAAAGACAAGAACCACATGATTGTCTCAATAGATGCAGAAAAGGCTTTTGACAAAATTCAACAGCCCTTCATGCTAAAAACGCTCAATAAATTCGGTATTGATGGAACGTATCTCAAAATAATAAGAGCCATTTATGACAAACCCACAGCTAATATCATACTGAATGGGCAAAAACTGGAAAAATTCCCTTTGAAAACTGGCACGACAGGGATGCCCTCTCTCACCACTCCTATTCAACATAGTGCTGGAAGTTCTGGCTAGGGCAATCAGGCAAGAGAAAGAAATCAAGGGTATCCAGTTAGGAAAAGAAGAAGTCAAATTGTCCCTGTTTGCAGATGACATGATTGTATATTTAGAAAACCCCATCGTCTCAGCCCAAAATCTCCTTAAGCTGATAAGCAACTTCAGCAAAGTCTCAGGATACAAAATTAATGTGCAAAAATCACAAGCATTCTTATACACCAGTAACAGACAAGCAGAGAGCCAAATCAGGAATGAACTTCCATTCACAATTGCTTCAAAGAGAATCAAATACCTAGGAATCCAGCTTACAAGGGATGTAAAGGACCTCTTCAAGGAGAACTACAAACCACTGCTCAGTGAAATCAAAGAGGACACAAACAAATGGAAGAACATACCATGCTCATGGATAGGAAGAATCAATATCGTGAAAATGGCCATACTGCCCAAGGTTATTTATAGATTCAATGCCATCCCCATCAAGCTACCAATGAGTTTCTTCACAGAATTGGAAAAAACTGCTTTAAAGTTCATATGGAACCAAAAAAGAGCCCGCATTGCCAAGACAATCCTAAGTCAAAAGGACAAAGCTGGAGGCGTCACGCTACCTGACTTCAAACTATACTACAAGGCTACAGTAACCAAAACAGCATGGTACTGGTACCAAAACAGAGATATAGACCAATGGAACAGAACAGAGTCCTCAGAAATAATACCGCACATCTACAGCCATCTGATCTTTGACAAACCTGAGAGAAACAAGAAATGGGGAAAGGATTCCCTATTTCATAAATGGTGCTGGGAAAATTGGCTAGCCATAAGTAGAAAGCTGAAACTGGATCCTTTCCTTACCCCTTATACGAAGATTAATTCAAGATGGATTAGAGACTTAAATGTTAGACCTAATACCATAAAAACCCTAGAAGAAAATCTAGGTAGTACCATTCAGGACATAGGCATGGGCAAGGACTTCATGTCTAAAACGCCAAAAGCAACGGCAGCAAAAGCAAAAATTGACAAATGGGATCTAATTAAACTAAAGAGCTTTTGCACAGCAAAAGAAACTACCATCAGAGTGAACAGGCAACCTACAGAATGGGAGAAAATTTTTGCAACCTACTCATCTGACAAAGGGCTAATATCCAGAATCTACAAAGAACTCAAACAAATATACGAGAAAAAAACAAACAACCCCATCAAAAAGTGGGGAAAGGATATGAACAGACATTTCTCAAAAGAAGATATTCATACAGCCAACAGACACATGAAAAAATGCTCATCGTCACTCGCCATCAGAGAAATGCAAATCAAAACCACAATGAGATACCATCTCACACCAGTTAGAATGGCAATCATTAAGAAGTCAGGAAACAACAGGTGTTGGAGAGGATGTGGAGAAATAGGAACACTTTTACACTGTCGGTGGGATTGTAAACTAGTTCAACCATTATGGAAAACAGTATGGCAATTCCTCAAGGATCTAGAACTAGATGTACCATATGACCCAGCCATCCCACTACTGGGTATATACCCAAAGGATTATAAATTATTCTACTACAAAGACACATGCACACGTATGTTTATTGCGGCACTATTCACAATAGCAAAGACTTGGAATCAACCCAAATGTCCATCTGTGACAGACTGGATTAAGAAAATGTGGCACATATACACCATGGAATACTATGCAGCCATAAAAAAGGATGAGTTTGCGTCCTTTGTAGGGACATGGATGCAGCTGGAAACAATCATTCTTAGCAAACTATCACAAGAACAGAAAACCAAACACCGCATGTTCTCACTCATAGGTGGGAACTGAACAATGAGATCACTTGGACTCCGGAAGGGGAACGTCACGCACTGGGGCCTATCATGGGGAGGGGGGAGGGGGGAGGAGGGAGGGATTGCATTGGGGAGTTATACATGATATAAATGATGAATTGATAAAAATAAAATAAAATAAAATAAAAATTAAAAAAAAAAAAAAGTTCGCTGTAAACCAAAAAAAAAAAAAAAAAAAAAAAATAAGATTAATTACATTCATATGATTAGCTAGCTAAAAGGGAACAGAGATAGCACGTGAGCTTTTAATTCACAGATATTCCTTCAAAATGAAAATCAGGTTATAGATTCTTCTTTTTCTTTACACAGATATATCTATAAGGGGCAACTGGATTTTGTTTATATAAAATTTGCTGGTCTTTTTTCACAATAAATTCATGTTTTGTGATACTTTATTATTTAGTATCATTGCTCATTAAACAACATTCTACTTATATAATAATTTTTGTTCTATATATGATTTATACAAGTCTAATGAACATAGTATTACCGATGAGTATCAGTCCTAAAGATAAGGGTCAGATAATTTGCTGACATACAAAGTTTTCCAGAAATAATCACCCAAGTGTTAAAGCAATATAAATATATATGTATGTGGTATATGTGTGTGTGTGTGTGTGTACACATATATCAAACTTTGTAGCACTCATGGTTATAGAAATTTACAAATTTTGAGAGAAAGCATAAAAGATAAAACCCATTGTTATGTTGATTTTCTTGAATGCACTTTGCTTCAAAATAATAACTCAAATAATAACTCAGGCTAGTGTGCTTAAGTATAGCTAATTTACAGATAGTTATTTTCCCTAAATGGTTACATGATAAAATTACTGATTGAGTTTTTTTTCCTTTTGTATTTCCGCAAGTAATCATTATAGTTTCACAGCTCATTATTTTGAAAAATGACAAAGATGGAGGTGGTTTGTTTTTAGAAAGCTACATAGATAACAGATAGCTTGAAAGAATTGGGTTATATAATGTACCTTCTATGCTTTTTGCATGCTATTCCTTAGAACCTGAATGTCTACTCTAAAAATCTACATGAAACATATTTTATACTCTCCAGGTTTTCTTTTTAACAAGATTATCTTTTCTTTTCCTATAAATATATTTCCATAAAGATCATGACTGCAGAGTATAATCAGTGCACTGGAAACCTGAAAACTCCTAGACATTAAATACAGATTTATTCATCATTCAAAGAAGTAAAGCCTTAGATGTCTTTTATAGATATTATAAATATTAAAATAAAGTTCTCTTAAGAGAGATTTTATTATTTTTCCAATTGGCTTGACATTTTCTAAAATGAAAAAGTTAATTGTATTATATGCTTTTGGAAGTAATGGGAAAATCTATTAAAACTATACAGTTAGGTCTTTCTGCAGAAAAGAGTTAATATAGCAGGCCTGAGGTCGCCGTCTTAGAAAGGCCTACTTGCAGTATTTGCCCTTGGTTGGCATCTAGGAACTTGGCTGGTAAACAGTTCCCTATACTGATAAGAAGCTTCTCTAAATGATAAGATTTTTTTGCCCACATGGGGCACAAAATACTTACCTGCCTTCTGGGAGTCTGGAATTTTGGTAGTTGCTAGGCAGAGGATGTCTACATGTCCAATTCAATATCTTTGGGTACTGAGTCTCTAACGGGCTTCCCTGGACAGAAACACTGCACACACGTGATTACATTTTAGCTGCTGGGAGGAAAGTATGCTCTGTGTGACCTATCATGGGAGGGAGAGAGCACAGGAAGCCTACACACAGATTTCTCTAGATTCCACAGGTGTCTTTTTTCCTTACTGATCTGTCTGTATGTTCCTGATGTTTCACTGTAATAAATCCTAGCTGTAAGTTCAACTATATGTTGAGTCCTATGAGTTCTTCTAGCAAATCACTGAACATGTAGGCAGTCTTGGGGACATCCAAAACAGCCTCACATTCAAAAAGATCCCTTACAAACATATTAGAAGCTGTTCATTATTCATAAATAATGGACGTAAATAATCTCCAGAAAGGGTTTTCCTTATGTCATCAGCCACAGTGTTATTAAGCACCCCTGAGGTGCAAATTTATCATCCTGTATTGCCTTTTCTAGTAGAACTGATAGAATTATTCATTGTCAGTGACAGAAATTTAATTGGCACATTTTTTTCCAGTTTTAAGATTATGCAAATTTAATAAGAGCAAGACATTAAAAACAGATATATGACCATAATTCATAACACAGCTGATCATATAAGGTGCTACAACAACTAACTGAGAAATGAAAGAGGCCTAGAATCTCTGCATTCATGATAAGTGTATTTCTCATGAGGTAAAAATTCATAATATATCTCATTCATGTATATTTCATATTAGCTTCAGATTATCCTTCTTCCGAGTTTATGCTCAAGTAAGTATATTCTTTAGAAGTTCTTTCACAGCAGTCTGTGAGTGGCAAACTCTCCTAGTTTTAATGTTTGAAAATCCTTCCTCTTGAATAATAGCTTGGCTGGGTATAGAAATCTGAGTTGAAAATAATTTCTCTCAGCAATTTGAATATATTACTTTATTTTCTTTTGGCATCTATGTTTTTTTCTCTTAAGCCATCTGTAGTTACACCGTTATTTGTTTGTTTTAATTTGTCTTTAGTTTCTCTGTAGCTTTTAAAATATTTTTCTCTTTATCCCTAATATTCTGCAGTTTCACTATTATGTGTCTAGGTTACAATTTATCTAATTCAACTCTATTTGGCATTTTTTGTGTTGTATTGAAAGTGTTATTTAATTCTGAAAATCTCTTCAAATGTTCTTCTTTACTAGTCCCTTTTTTAAACTCTAGACATATGTTGGTACCTCTCAATTTATCTTCCGTGTGTCCTTCTTATTTTGTATCCTTTCATATTTCTGCGATGCCTTTTAGGGGAATTCATTTTACTGTCTTCCAATTTCCTAATTCTTTCTCTGATTGTACCTAATCTAAAGTTTATCTTATCTATAGAGTGTTTATTTCATATATTTTACATTTCCAGGATATCTAGTTGGTAGTGGCTCTTTTGAATATGCACTGTTTTAACCTTCCTGTTTGTACTTAAAAATTTATTTTAAGGGCTTTTGTGACTTTCCTGTAATTTGCATTTAGTGAAGAAAATCACCTCATTGTTTAGTTCATTGCCTTTTTAAAAAAAGTATTAATTTTCTCTAGATGCTTTGGAATTTTAGCTTGGGTGGAAGGTTCCTCCTCGGGGGGTGTTTCTTTTTGCACTCATCCCTCTTGTCTAAGCGTTTTGCTGTCTCTGCCTCTATTCCTTGGGACACTAACCAGTCGTTTCAGTGGTGGCAATGGGTTGCAGTTCCATCCATGAAATCCAAGTGGGAGAGGCATGGCCTACGGTTCTGAGTATCTGTTTTTGTTACTTGTAGACACCTAGGAATTCAGTTTTATACAAGTAGCTGTATCTTTATTTATTTCTCAGTAACCATATCTTTATTTAACCTCCTTACTCATGAATGAGGAAGCTCTGCTTGCCTTCCCAGTTGGTTACACCTCGTGAATCAATTTTTAGATTCCTGACATAGCTGAGGTCCATTGGTTCTCTGATACTCATTAGAGAAGACTCTCAGGCATCTCTACCTTTTTCTGGACTCGGTGCCTAAGATATGTGGCTTTAGGTCCCAATTATCACTGAGCATTTTTGTTACTTCTGGTACCTGGAGATTAGATTTCATTTTTGACCATGACAATATCTTTTATTTCACTTTATTGCTATGCGTTTAGGGTAGGGTGAGTGTGAGGGTGTGTATGTATGTGACTTTAAAGCACAAGCTTGTAATGCTTATTGATCACCAAAAATGGATTTCTCTTGTTAGCATTTTTGAAGTCCAATTCTGTAAAAAAAATCCTATTTTCATTATTTCTAAACCATCATTTATTAAAATCTTTCTAATGCCTTCACTAGCACTTTCTGTTTATTATAGTGAGCATCTGGGTGAAAGTTCTTTGAACTTTCTAAGAATGTTCTATAAATTCTGATCTTTAGCAACTTAAGAATTCATATTACTAGCCAGGACTTCTTGATTGAGCTAAAGCCTGCCTACTGAGTGGATTTAATATGTACAAAACTGAGCTCATGATGTCTATCACTTGTCAGCCAAATCTGCTTCTCTCCTACTCTTCTATATCTTATTAAATAGTAATTACATTTTTTTCCTCCCTAGTGGCTCAGGTACAAAACCTTGGAGTCAACTTTAACTCTTTTCCTTCTCTTATACCCCATAGCCAATCCATCAGCAAGTTTTACCAGCTTTGTTTTCACAATGAATGTATTTATAATATGACTTTTTCTCACTAGCTCTATTATTACCACCCTGGTCTTAGCCACCACAATCTCTCACCTGAATAACTGAAATACCCCCTCACAGTTCTCCCTGCTTCTGTTCTTACCCCCTCTAATATATATATATATATACACACACACACATATATATGTGTATATATATTATATGTATTTATATATTACATATATATGTATATTATATATACATATATAATATATATTATAATAAATATATATATATATTTGTCTTGAGACAAGGTCTTGTGTCACCTAGGCTGGAGTGCAGCGGCGTGATCTTGGCTCACTGCAACCTCTGCCTCCCAGGCTCAAGTGATCCTCCCACCTTGGCCTTCTGAGTAGCTGGGACTATAGGTGCACACCACCATGCCCAGCTAATTTTTGTATTTTTAGTAGAGATGGGGTTTTGCCATGTTGCCCAGGCTGGTCTCAAACTCCTGGGCTCAAGTAATCTGCTTGCCTCAGCCTCCCATAGTGCTGGGATTACAGGTGTGAGCCACTGAGCCCGGCCGCCTCTAATTTTTAGCACAAGAGCCAGAGTGATCTGGTTAAAACATGATTTAAATCATGCCATTCCTATATGCAAAACTCTTCAATGGTTTCTCATGTCACTCTGAATAAATCCCTATATCCTTTCAATGATTTGAAGGCCCTACATGATCTGGTCCCCTGTTATCTTTGCCTACTGCTCTCCCCTTGCTAATTTTGTTCCAGCTACCTTTGCTGTTCCTAGATTATGCTAAGTATAGTCCCATCTAAAGACTTTCACCCTTGTAGTTTCTTCTGTCTGAAATGTTTTTTGCCCAGATATTGTCGTGGCTCACTCCCTTAACTCCTTCAGGTCATTACACAAAGGCTTTCTTTGTAGTAAATTCTTCCCAAGGTTCCCTATCCAAAATTGTTATCCCAGTTGCCCTCAATACTTTCTGTTCTTTTTCCCAACTTTGTTTCCCCTCTGAGCATGTAGCATTATCTTAAATACTTACACTTCTTGTTTAACACCTGGACATCCTCCAAATATAAACTCCATTAAAAAAGGGCAATTCTGCCCGTTTTATGTATTGCTTTGTCCTCTGCCTAGAATAAGACTTAGCACAGTAGGCACTCAATAAATACTGGTTATGTGAATGGATGTTGAACAAACCATCAGCAAAGAATACAGGTTGTAATCTTAATTAGCTGATTGTAACTTGAAGAAGTCTATGAATCCATGTATAATACATTATTGAAAATTCTGTTCTTTAATAGGCCATTCCTTTTGGTAGATAAGAAAAATTTCCTTTTATCCAATCTCGTTTCGTACTACTTGCACTGAGATTGTCTTAGTGCACTTAACAGTTTAAATTTAAATTCACAATATGCCTGGCAAAAGTACATTAAATCGGTGTCAAAAGATATTTATGCTAATAATTATATGAATTATGAATGAATGTGTTGAAATAATAATTCTTTCCATAAAAATAGAGTGTGCTAAAATAAAAGGCCATTATGAAAGTATTTTTGATCTTCTTAACCATGGCGATGCACGCAACAGTATTCTGTTTGGCTATGAAAGATCCCTTTTTCAGATATTTGCCTGAAAAGACCATTTGTCTTTCATTCTGTCCACAGATGTTCTGTTCAAACTTCATTCCCCACTCTTTTGGATGGAGAAGTGTTGGGGGAGGGTAATTTGGGTCATTCTTATTCTTAAATTATCAGAAGGACTTATTTTAATTGTGAAAAAAATCAGTTTCTGTGTTACATTTTGAAAGCTCAGCTACTATTAAATTCTTCTCAAGTTGCAAATTGACACACTTATGGAAAAATTTGCAATCAAAGTATTCTCTTGTTGCAATAATAGCAATTTCCTCTTACTGTAATTTTCTGCAAAGTTCCAAGATTTCTTCAGTGACTAGTCAAACCAATAGCTTCTTTCTTATACATAAGAAAAGAAGGTGCTTAACAATTTGAAACACTTGGGATAGATGATAGCTGCTTCCACATATTTTTTTTAATAAACAAGTAACACTCTTCGATATTTTAAATATTTTACAAAAAATGTTTTCTCTTAACTTTCTAATTATTGTATGTAGGAAGAAAAAAGTAAATATATGGAAGTGGGGTAAGATGGCAGTAGAACTAAATATTAAGTCAAAAAATTTCCACTTATAAGAAATAACAGCATAGAACTTAAGTCTGCTGTTGTTGGTGGCCTTCCTCATTCTGGTGCATGAAAGAAAAACTTGGAGTCAATCAGGGTGAAGGATGTGGCACTGCACACACCGTAGGTCTTTCATTAGAGTGGGATGAGGTAGCTCTGGATTCTGTCAGTCAGGTCGACCTGATTTTTTTTTAAGTTTTATTTTAGGATTGGGGTACATGTATAACAGAAAATGGCTCCACACTTACTCAAAAATAAGCATGCTTTATAAATATAAACCAGTAAATTAGCAGTCAAATAAGAACAACAAAACAGTAATTGGGAAGAATCTAGAGAAGGTCAATCAAACTACTTAGGCTGGGCAGAGTCAATGTTCCATCAAAAAGAATGTCATATGTATCAGATTCTAAAGGAAAGATGTGATTGACTCTTATGCAGGATCCCATAAGGTGAGTCTTCCTGTTCCTATACAGTGGTAAGGTAGGAAGAATGGAAGTGATTACTTGGAAAATATTCAGGAAGGCTATCACGAATCAACACCCTTGGGAAATAAGAACTGCCATCCTTAGCTCAAAATAATCATCATTTACTGAGGGCTTATTATGTGTCAGGCACAATATTAAGCATTTATAAGTGTTTATAAGTGATATAATTGATCCATTTAAATCCTTATAATACATCAGTAAAGTGGTTATCATTAACCCCATTTTAAGGAGAGGAAACTGAGACCCAGAATGCATAAATAAGTTGCTCAGGATCACACAGGTAGGGGTAGAGTCAAAATTAAAAGCCAGGTCTGTCAACCCCAAAACCTATACTCCTACTACATGCATTACTGCCTCCCAAGTAAATATTATGTAGTCATAGTAACAATTAGAGAGAAAAAGTGCTTCTGGCACTAAGACATCCATTTATGAAAACCTCTCATGACAGGTGATGCAAGTACATTGCTATGTGAAAAGAAAGGATTCTCCAAAACAGAAAGATACCAGTGAGAAAAACACTTTTATATCAACAGAGATAATTCAAACCAATAACATCTCATCAATCTCTAATTTTCATGCTTTGTCAATTTTATTTTAATTAGCAAGTTATATTGCTCTGTGGGTACACAAGTTTCTCGGCAACTTATAATAATATCTGCATGAAAGGAAGGCTCATGTTAACATCTTAATTTTGCAAGTGAGACAGAAATTAAGGTACAATAATATTATAAGGCCCAGCCTAAGTAGACAGAGATGGGACTGGAATCACATTTCAATACAAGCCTATTAAGAGAACTCAGTTCAATTAGAAAACCCTGTGCCAATACTGATAAGAAAATCATGGATCCAGCCTGCCTTTTGACTAATTCTTTACTCTCTTGAGCTGATTCATTGTGTTATGCCATTTTCCACCCAATACACTCCTCAATACTACGCAATGCTTTGAAATTACTTGGCTCACTTTCTGAAGGAATGGTTTTTACCTACTACATTAGTTCTATGAAGGCAAAAACCATTTGTTTAGGTCACCACTCTATACTCAGCTCCTAGCACAGGATGTGACATACAATTACCTGTCGAAGGCATGAATTGAATAGTTACTCACCACCTATGTGTGGGACACTGAGGTACGGGCTATGAGTCATGGCTTCTCATATGCAACCTGTCAGCACATCCTGTCCAGTTACCTTCAAAACATATCCAGAGTCCAACCCCTTTTCACCACTTCCACTTTAACACCCAGGGTTAAGTCACTCTCATCTCTCACTTGAATTGACCAGATCCTATCTTGTCTCCCTGCTTTCACACTTACCCTTGACCCTTTCAGTCTATTTTCAATAAATCAGTTGGAGTGATACACTTAGAATGCTTATTTTTCAGCAAGAAAGGAACACACATTACCAATGCAGCAACACTGTGGTAGGAATCAGGAGACCTGACTTCTAGTTCATATTTCAGTCTATATTCCAGCTCTATGACTTTGATCAAGCTACTGAACTACTCTTGACCTCTATTTCCTCAACTGCAAAATCAGGGATTTGGACCACATGTTGTTAGTATGCCTCATAGAACAATAACTTTCCATGATCATAATTTAAAAATGAATGGAAAACCAGTTAATGATCACCAATGGAGACCTAATTATTGATGTTTTAGGAAATATTATATGTATACCTGTAATCAGTGTCAGTCTTAACACTGAATGCTAGATTATTCATTGAAAATCACTTAGTTTATGTTTGAATTCCACCATGTATGGAAATAACTTATCACCAGCCATATTAGATACAGCTATTTTGGGGTGCCTGATTGATGTGTACAATTAACATAGATTTGCCCTTGAGACAGAGGTAGAAACTTCTAACAGGTGAAAAGCAGAACTAGGGAAGCTCCTACTGCTGACACTTGTGTTTGACAGAAACTGTTGAAATCTAGGTGTCAGAGAAATAAGAGTAGGCTTGCCTGTCTTTTGTGAAAAAGAAATGTTTATAACCAGAAAAAATGGAGAGGACCAGATTTGCTACCTGCAGGCTAATGAATGACAAGGAAATAAACTATATGTAAAATAAATAGACAAATAAATAATATGGAAAGAATCACCTCTAATAGAGATGCATGAAACCCAAGAATCTCAAATGAAGTCACAATTACGGTATGATTGATGATTCTGTCAGCAATGATGTGACTGAATCATATTTACTGAAAAACTTTTCTGGTTGTGGACTTAATGGTTTTATTTGTAAAAGAATCTGAAATCAAACAGTTTTTTCTGATTACTTTAACTTTATTTTTAGGTTGATTTCTCTGATACAACGTACATATTTTCTCATTATGAAAGTCTGTGTCAGTATAATTTGTTCCAAGAATGCTAGCTTTTATCTAAATATCTTTATCATATTAATACTACATTTGTCAAAGTCTTATTCTGAGATTTTTGTGCTTATATAATAGACAAGCTCTCCAACACAACTACTTCAAATGTTTCCACATCTTGTAGTTTTAATAGTTTTCTTGATTTAGAGACTTTTTTCATAACAAATATTTTCCAAAGAGTACTGTATAAAAATAGAAGTTTAAAAAGTTTTCAAAAGTCACTATATGCAATTTATTTGATAATAAAATAATTGAGATATATAATTCAGACTGTTCCTTTTAATACTGAACTATATAGTAAAACATGATTTTAAGACTAAAAAAAGGAAAATTGGTTTTATCTAACAGAAAGGGAAAAAGAACTTGATGGGGAGATATTTTAACTTCTGTGCTTGCAGCAGGAATCAAATCATCATTATGCTGTCAATTTAGATGGCATTTTTCATAGTCCTCTCTGCAGTGCTACACTTGTCTTATAAATGAGAAAACCGAGTAGGAGAAAGAAAGCAACTTATGCAATCTCAGATATAAAAAAAATAAATTTCTGTAGGGCTTGATGTTTGCTGCCACTTCCTCAGAACTGGTTACCTCAAATGCACCTAGATTACATTTTGCTTGTTCTCAGCCCACTGGTGAGGACATTTTGGTAGTACTGTTGTTGGAGGAAAGGTATACTATTTGTGCACTATCATAGTGCCAGACACTGAATCAGATCTTTACATATACTGTCACCACACAGAGCCAAAGCTTTTACCCAATTATAAAAATATATATGATGGAAGGTACAAAGAAATAGAAAATAGAATATCAAAAAACATTCTATAGCAAATGAAGAAGTGTATTTCATATGGCTGTTTCTTGTAATAACCATACGATAAAAATTGAGGACATTATTTTAAAATGCGACTAAGTGAAGAAGATTCAATATTTGGCTAAGATGTATTTCTCAATATATGCTTTGGTAAATTAAACAAGTAGGCTGTGGAGATGATACTCTCATAGAGGTAGGCTGCACTCTTGAATCCACTCTAGATTTATGATAATTTATGATTTTAATTTTACCACTGAACCTCATACATACAATCAATAGAGAAATTTTCAAAGCAGGTTTTACACAGTAAACACTGATAATGGCCACAGAGAAGGAAACCTCAGTTTGGTAGTTTCCTATTGCATCAATTTAGCTAAGCTGGAAGGAACTATGTGTTTTAGAATTCTTTTGTCTATATGGTTCTAGTTTAGGGCTGGCCACTACATAAATTTGTGTCAGTTTTGGAGAATACAAGTAAAGCAGCAGCCCTTATGCTCCGAAGGTCAGGGCAAGGTGTCAGTCACTGCTGCAGCTGATACACATTGTTTTACTTTTCTGTTGGCTTGCCTTACTGGTGTGAGTCAATAGCCAGGTCTACAATTCCTTCAGCTCCAATTGGATCTCCTCCTTAAGCACCTGAGTATTGGACCATGAACCCGTGAATCTCCATGGAGAAGGGTACCAGCTTCTTGTTGAAGTTGGAGGAAATGCTCTGGTTTGTGCTCATGGGTTCTAGTTTGTCTTGTTCTTCCTCACTTCATGTCTAGATTTTCTTCCCAACCACTGGCTCTGCTGAGGCATCTTTGCCAGCTCCTTAACTGAATAAGATCTAGTCCTTTATTCCATGCCACTTAGAGATTCTAGTTCCCTGACTGAACTTCAACGGATATACTCATTAATGCCCAAAAGAAATGCATTCTATTTTAGTCCTAGAAGGCTTCCTGATTTGCTCATCAGGAGATAAATTCCCCTACATGCAGATTAACTAATTTTCTTTCTATATGAAGTTAAGAATAGTTACTATGTGCTCAGCACAGTGGAAAGAATTTTATATACAATGTATGATTTAATTCTGAAAAAAAAAAAACAGGTAAGTAGTCTTATTCCCTTTTTGCCTATGAGAAACTGAGGTTCAGAAATGTGCCTAGGTTCTTATAGCTGATTTAAATAAATAGCTGACTTAAATATACAGCTCACGTTTTATAACTACAATAATATCCTTGGGCATCTGAATTTTAAAAAAGGCAATTCTCTTCTTAATGCTGAACTGTTATCTGAAGACTATCAGACACAAGAACCATTATGTCTTAGGACCACTCCAGATTTATGAAAATAAAAGAAACCATGGGAAGACAACTTATTCTCCTGTTTACTATGGCAGGAAAGTTTACACTAATTTACCTAAAATCAGTCACACATAAAGAACATGGGTTTGAAACACTGATCTATTTCTCAGCATTTCAGGTTGTTCTGGATTGAAGTCTATTAGGATCCTGTTCCTAAATTACCCTGATATTTGTAGAGATATTAAGAGACAGATTTAGCAATATCATTTAGAACTGAGACTCTAGGTTAAGCTTATGCACTTTGGCCCATTGCCAAATGCTGTCAGAGTCAAAACCAGCGAAAAATCCATAATGGCTGCAAACAATTTAACATAGTTCTTAGAAAATTTATCTTTAAAAAACTAGAATCTAACAGTAACAAATTATTGTACCTTAATGTCATTTATTAAGAGGAAACTTCGGATAATTTTAGTATATAAAGAAAATCATTATATCCATAGTTTTGTGGAAGCTGAGAGTGCTGAAACCATCAAGGGGTTAATATTAATATGTTGTGGGAGTTAAGTGAAGAAGATAATTTGGTACAGGTTACGACCTTCAATCAGAATAGGCTTTAAAGAACTGTAGGGGTAAGATAATTCTACCTGTAGTTTTATTAAATTTGAGATGTTTGATTAAATGAGTTATGGTGGCAAGGTAATATGAGTAGGGTGATTATGGGAGCAAAAAAAAGCCAATTGCCTACAAAATTTGAGGACGTTTTCTGAGGCTATAAAGCTAGGAGACAAACATCTACAACATAAAAGGGAATGGGGCTTCTTTATGCTCTCTGATCAAAGCAACTAAAGGCAGGTATGTCCCCAAATAGTTTTTAATTACTGAACTTAACAACCAAGCCAAAAGTCTGTTATTGGAATTTATGTATCTTTTCCCTAAAGGCAAAAAAGGAATTAAAAATAATACTTAAATTTAATAAATTTATAATTCAATTCTTCTGCATCATGTTTTACATGGTGCCTCATTAATTAAGCCAAATTTAGTGTTTTGCTTCCTGGCAGTCATTTTCTATCCAGGAACTAGCAGACTGAGACCCACATTTGTTCAAATGTGAAGCTGAAAGGGCTGGCTTCAGTTTATCAGTAATCTGTTTTATACAGGGAGCAAAAATCTTTCTCAAGAGTGAGGGCATATTTGTGAATCTTTTGTTTGTTTAATGTTCAAATTTTAAAACTTAAAAATTGAGGAAATAAAAATTTCTAAACATTTAAACAATATTTTCAAAATTAATAAAATTGATGAATTCAATCAGCATCTTGTACATCAAATCTCTTATAGGATTCCAACACTTTAAAAGCAGCACAGAACATAACAATGAAAGCAAAATTGGTTATTCCCACACTCAATCAATACAAAAATATTAGCACTGTGGTTTTGCTTCTTTTGTTTTAAAGTATTTATGTACTGATAGTTTGGAAATTTTAATAGTTAATTAAATTTCTTTAATAGTTATGTAACTATTCAGATATATTTCATTTTGGGCGAGTTTTGGCAGTTTGTATGTTTTGAGGAATTGGTCCATTTCATCTGAACTGACAAACTTACACGCACAGAGTTGTATTTCTTTAGTATTCTTTTAATGTCTATGAGGGTTGTAGTGATATTGCCTCTTTTATTCTTGATATTGGTCATTTGAGCCTTCTCTCCTTTTTCCCTTTATCAGTCTTGCTAGATGTTCATCAATTTTTTAAATTAAAAAACTCCATAGCTTTAGGTTTGATTTTACCTATTGTTTCTCTGTTTTCAACTTCATTGAATTCCGTTATCTTTATTAAATCTTCCTTCTACTTTTTTTTTGTTCTTCTTCTAATTTCTTGAGGTAGGGGCTGAGATTATTGACATCTTTCTTCTTTTCTCATATAAGCATTTAGTGCTATAAATTTCCTCTAAGCATATGCTTTTTATTTTCACTCAGTTTCATTTTCCTTTATACTTCCTTTTAATCTATGAATTATTTAGAAGTATGTTCTTTAATTTCCAAGTAGCTGGAGATTTGCTTGTTATCTTTTTGTTATTATGTCTAGTTTGATTTCATTATAATCAGAGAACATATTTTGTATTATTTCAAGTTCTTTTAAAGTTAAGGTTTGTTTTATGACTCAAGATATTTTCTATTCTGATGAGTATCTCATGCACGTCTGAAAATAATGTGTATTCCACTGTTGTTGGTGTCAGAAACTGCTGGTGGATAGTCATTCAGTACTTCTGTACCCTTGCTGGTGTTTTGTTTAGTGGCTCTATGAATTACTGAGAGATGGATGTTGAAGACCCCAACCTTAATTGTAAATCTTTCAATCTGTCCTTTCAGTTCTGGGAGATTTTGCTTCTACTGTTTGAATCTCTGTTATATGGTGCATCTATGTTTAAGATTGTCATGTCTTTTTAGTGAATTGAACCTCTTTATGCCTGTTGTGGTGGAGGAAGAGAAGCATGACTTTTTTCATGGTTTCTGCCTTGAGAAGAGGCAGGTATTGTTAAAATATTTCTGTCATGTTGGGCTAAAGACAGTCCATTGGCTAAAGAGAGAAGGCTTTTTGAGGGGCTGTATTTTGTCTGTGCCTACTGATGTTTTCAGGTTGCAGGCTTTTATAGCACCCAGGCCAGGTATACAGGAGGCAAGTAAAAAAGCCTGGGAATTCACAGCACTTCCTTGGGTCTAGAGGTCCCTAGCCTGTCTGCCTTCTTTTTTTTTGTACCTTTCAGAGTCTTCTGGTAGATGAGTTAATGTATTTTCTCCAGGTAATTTTTGGTTGTGAGTAGCAGGAAAAATAAAATAAAATGTGTGTACTCCATCTTATCTGGGACTGAAAGTTTGTATTCGTGAATCTTTAAACCTTCAAAGAGTAATTCTACTATTAAATCCTCTAGTCTGGCCAGTTCTGTTATAAGTATATCAGTTTGTGGTGAATGAGAATATGGGGGTATGGGAGGAGTACTGATAGTTGATTTAAAAAATAAATAAATAAACCTTCCTAAATATGAAAGCAAAAAGAACCAATTATATAAATAAGTCAGAAGTACAAGTGAACTAATTTTTTTGTGGACTAGCTTTCACCAAAACTGTTTCATATTTATAACCAAGTAAAGCCAATATTTTTTTCTTCTTCTTTTAACTATGTATCTGTATCTAGGCAGTGGGTTTCCACATTTTTTGACTGTGGTTCCCTGAGACAGGCCAACAGATCCCTTGGGTCTATCTCTTTATCTCTACTTTTCAATGCAAAAAATAACTAGGTATACCAGTAGACTATTACTCTATAAGTACTGTTGGATATGCATGATTCACAGTATCATTCTTAAAAAATTAAAGGTAAATATGAATCACTACATACTAGAGGGTAAAGCAAGCAACCTAAAACAAACTTAAATTGATAGTGATGAAGTCTAATGATAACTTATAATGAAAATAAACAGCAGCTAAAAACTATAGGTTACTTTTTAAAAAATCTCAATGATGTATCAATATAGCATTCCTCCTGAAAACCATAGAAAACTGGATCATCTATACTTGTGCTTGTGCAATATGAATATGACTGCATTGTCAGGGCTACCTGGGAACCAGGCTGATATGGTTTGGCTGTGTCCCCACCCAAATCTCATCTTGAATTGTACCCCACATGTGATGGGAGGGACCCAGTGGGAAGTAATTGAAGCATGGAGGCAGTTATCTCCATGATGTTCTCATGATAGTGAGTTCTCATGAGATTTGATGGTTTTATAAGGGGCTTTCCCCTCCCCTTCACTCTTGGCTGTCACCATGTGAAGAAAGACATATTTGCTTCTCCTTCTGCCATGATTGTAAGTTTCCTGGGGCCTCCCCAGGCCTGTGGAACTGTGAGTCAATTAAATCTCTTTCCTTTATAATTACCAAGTCTTGGGTATGTCTTTATTAGCAGTGTGAGAATGAACTAATACAATAAATTGGTACCAGTAGAGTGGGGTGCTGATATAAGGATACCCAAAAATGTGGAAGTGACTTTGGAACTGGGTAACAGGCAGAGGTTGGAACAGTTTAGAAGACTCAGAAGAAGACAAGAAAATGTGGGAAAGTTGGGAACTTCCTAGACACTTGTTGAATGGCTTTGACCAAAATGCTGACAGTGATATGTACAATGAAGTCCAGGCTGAGGTGGTCTCAGATGAAGATGAGAAACTTGTGGGGAACTGGAGCAAAGGTGACTCTTGCTGTGCTTTAGTAAAGAGACTGGTGGCATTTTCCCCCTGTCCTAGAGATCTGTGGAGTTTTGAACTTGAGAGAGATGATTTAGGGTATCTGGTGGAAAAAATTTCTAAGAGCAAGGTGTTCAAGAGGAAGCAGACGATAAAAGTTTGGAAAAGTTACAGCCTGACAGTGCAGTAGAAAAGAAAAACCCATTTTCTGGGGAGAAATTCAAGCCTGCTGCAGAAATTTGCATGAGTCACAAGGAGCTGAATGTTAATCACCAAAACAATGGGGAAAATGTCTCCAGGCGATGTCAGAGACCTTCAGTGGCAGCCCCTCATGTCACAGGCTGGGAGGCTTAGGAGGAAAAAATGGTTTTGTGGGCCAGGTTCAGGATCCCTCTGCTGTGTGCAGCCTAGGGACTTGGTGCCCTGCATCTCAGCCACTCTAGCCATGGCTAAAAGGGGCCAAGGTATAGCTTGGGCTGTGGCTTCAGAGGGTGCAAGCCTCAAGCCTTGGTAGTTTCCATGTGGTGTTGAGCCTGCATGTGCACAGAAGTCAAGAATTGAGGTTTGAGAACCTCTGCCTGTATTTCAGAGGATGTATGGAAATGCCTGGGTGTCTAGGCAGAAGTTTGCTGCAGGGGTGGAGCCCTCACTGAGAACCTCTGCTAGGACAGTGCAGAAGGGAAATGTGAGTTCAGAGCCCCCACACAGTCTCCACTGGGGCACTGCCTAGTAGAGCTATGAGAAGAGGGCCACCATTCTCCAGAACCCAGAATGGCAGATCTACCAACAGCTTGCACTGTGCTCCTGGAAAAGCTGCAAGCACTCAATGCCAGTCCATGAAAGCAGTCAGGAGGGGGGCTGTACCCTGCAAAGCCACAGGGGCAGAGTTGCCCAATGCTGTGGGACCCCACCTCTTGCATCAGTGTGACCTGGATGTGAGACATGGAGTCAAAGGAGATCATTTTGGAGCTTTAAGATTTGACTGCCCTGCTGGATTTCAGACTTGCATGTGGCCTGTAGCCCCTTCGTTCTGGCCAATTTCTCCCATTTGGAATGGGTGTACTTACCTAATGCCTTTGCCCCCATTTTATCTGGGCAATAACTAACTTGCTTTTGATTCTACAGGGTCTTAGGCAGAAGGGACTTGCCTTGTCTCAGATCAGACTTTGGACTTGAACTTTTGAGTTAATGCTGGAATGAGTTAAGACTTTGGGGGACTGCTGGGAAGTTATTCTGTTTTGAAATGTGAGGACATGAAATCTGGGAGGGGCTGAGGGCGTAATGATATGGTTTGGCTGTGTTCCCACCCAAATCTCATCTTGAATTATAGTTCCCACAATCCCCATGTATTATGGGAGGGTCCCAGTAGGAGGTAATTGAATCATGGGAGTGGTTACCTCCATGCTGTTCTCATGATAGTGATTTATCACGAGAGCTGATGGCTTTATAAGGGGCTTCCCCTCTCCCACTTTGCTCTGCACTTTTCCTTGCTGTCGCCATGTGAAGAAGGATGTGTTTGCTTCCTCTTCTGCCATGATTGTAAGTTTCCTGAGGCCTCGCCAGCCCTATGGAACTGTGAGTCAATTAAACCTCTTTCCTTTATAAATTACCCAGTCTTGGGTATGTCCTCATAGCAGTGTAAGAATGAATTAAAACACAGGCATACTGAAAAAATACTAAATTAGAAGATTCAATAAATTCTATGAATGTATTATTTTATGATTATTCCATTTGTAACCTTTTAAACTCATTTAGTAGGTTACTAGTAAGCAGTATCTAGTCACAAGTGAAAATGGAAGTCTGTGATGTGTTATTTGCCCATAAGAATCAAAGAAAGGACTGTCACCTCTGGGTCAGACCTCAGTCATCAGAGCCCTTTGCCAAGGATGGCCTGTATTTTGGGAATCACTGCTGTAGGGAAGCAGACCACTGGGAAACACTTTTCATAGTGCAGACTGTTCCCATGTAGGGCTTTGCAAATGCTGTTATGAAACATTTTAGAAATAATAAAGTCATCCATAGGAATCAGAGAATATGCAAATGAATATGATAATATTTAGTGTACTGTTATACTCCACCATGTCTAAATGTACCTTGATTGGGAGAAACATCATGCCATTCTGTACTACAGCTGTCTTCTGGGTGAATAAAGTCAAAATGGAGAGAATTGGTTGTTATAAACAAGTGTTGGCTTAGAGGTGGCTTCTTTGCCACTAAAATAACTGATCTCTTCTTTAAATTACTTTTATCCTGAAAGAATGCAGCTAAGTCAGGCAGCCATTAGACAAACCAACCTTTATAACTTCAGGTAAATTTAATTATGAATGTTTATATGTTAATAATATCACAGATTTTCCATTATTGTGATAATAATAGCTCTGTCTTCCCTAATAGATGATAAAATTCTTATGAGCAGAAATGGCTTTAGTCACAGAAAGGTGTGAATTTTGGAGTCAGGCTGCTTGGACTCATTTCTAAACTCTGCTATTTTCTAGCTCTTTAAGGTAAGCTCTGTGTTCCAGTTCCTTTCAGTTCTGCAGAATAGAAATAATGGTATCAACCTCATAGGATCATTTTGAAGATTCCAAGAGATACTGTATTTAAGTTCTTAGCATAGGAGCTTAGTAAGTAATCAGTAAATGTTAGCTATTAGTAATATTAGCAGTGGAAATATTATAGGGATACCTCCTTTTACTGTGCTTCAATTTATTCTTTGAAGATTGCAATTGTTACAAATGGAAGGTTCTGGCAATCTTGTGCTGAATGAGTCTATTGGTACAATTTTTCCAATAGCCTGTGCTCATTTCATGTCTCTGTATCATATTTTGGTAATTCTCACAATATTTAAAACTTTTTCATTATTATTATATCTGTTATGGTGATCTGTGATCAGTAATCATTGATGTTACTACTGTAATTATTTTGGGGTGCCATGAACAACAGTACACTAAATAACACATTTTCAATATAGATGAAACAGCCTTATAGTGGAAGATGATGCTATCTAGGACTTTCACAGCTAGAGAGGAGAAGTCAATGCCTTGCTTCAAAGCTTCAAAAGACAGGCTGACACAGAAGAAAACAGAAGAAAGTTTAAGTGGTCTGGATAGAAGATAAAAACCAGCCACAACATTCCCTTATACCACAGCCTAATCCAGGGCAAGGCCCTAACTCTCTTCAATTCTATGAAGGCTGAGAGAGGTAAGGAAGCTGCAGAAGCAAAGTTGGAAGCTAGCAGAGGTTGGTTCATGAGGATTAAAGAAAGAAGCCATGTAAGACAATAGACTTAAAAAATGTTGTGTCTGTTTTTACTGTTCTACCAATGGGCTGTTCTCCCATCCCTTTTCCTCTCCTCAGGCTTCTCTATTCCCTGAGAAACAACAGCATTAAAATTAGGCCAATTAATTAACCCTGCAATGGCCTCTAAGTGTTCAAGTGAAAGGAAGAGTCACATATCTCTCACTTTAAATCAAAGCTAGAAATGATTAAGCTTAGTGAGGAAGGCATGTCAAAAGCCAAGATACACCAAAAGCAAGGCCTCTAATACAAAAATGATAGGAAAATGAAACAGCCTTATTGCTGATAGGGAGAAAGTTTGAGTGGTCTGGATAAAGATCAAACCAGCCATAACATTCCCTTAAACCAAAGCCTAATCCAGAGCAAGGCCCTAACTCTCTTCAATTCTATGAAGGATCAGAGAGGTAAGGAAGCTACAGAAGAAAAGTTGGAAGCTAGCAGAGGCTGGTTTATGAGGTTTAAGAAAAGAAGCCATCTCCATAACAAAAAAGTGCAAGGTGAAGTAAAAAGTGGTGATGGAGAAGCTGCAGCAAGTTATCCAGAAGATCTAGCTAAGATCATTGATGAAGATGGCTACACTAAACAACAGAATTTTCAATACAGAAGAAACGCCTTACAGTGGAAGAAGATGCCATCTAGGGCTTTCATAGCTTGAGAGAAGTCAATGCTTAGATTCAAACCATAAAACAGGCCGACTCTCTTGTTAGGGGCTAACAGAGCTGATGACTTTAACTTGAAGCCAATGCTCATTTACCATTCTGAAAATCCTAGGGCCCTTGAGAATGATGCTAAATTAACTCTGCCTGTACTTCATCAATAAAGCCTGGAAAACAGCACATCTATTTATAGCATGGTTTTCTGAATATTTTAAGCCTATAATTGGAACCTACTGCTCAGAAAAAAAGATTCCTTTCAAAATATTACTGCTCATTGACAATGTGCCTGGTCAACCAAGAGCTCTGTTGGAGATGTACAAGGTTAATGTTGTTTTCATGTTTGCTAATACACCAGCCATTCAGCTGCCCATGGATCATGGGGTAATTTCAAATTTCAAGTCTTATTATTTAAGAAATACATTTTGTGAGGCTATAGCTGCCATAGATAGTGATTCCTCTGATGGATCTGGGCAAGTGAAAACCTTGTCAAAAGAATTCACTATTCTAGATTCCATTAAGAACATTCGTGATTCACAGGACGAGGTCAAAATATCAAGATTAACAAGAATTTACAAGAAATTGGATCCAACCCTCCTGGATGACTTTGAGGGGTTCAAAACTTTAGTGGAGGAAGTCACTGCAGATGTTGTGGAAATAACAAGAGAACTAGAATTGGAAGTACAGCCTGACCCCAATTTTGAATGACATTCTACTGTGGGTATAATGCTGTTAAGTAGTATCTCATGCTGCTAATAAATCTTTTGTGAAAGGAAGCGTAAATTGATAGAGCAAACTTTGTCATTTTGTTTTAAGAAATTGTCATAACCACCCCAACTTTCAGCTACCACCACCCTGATTAGTCAGCAGACATCAATATTGAGGCAAAACCCTCCACCAGCAAAAAAAAAAAAAACAAAAAAAAAAAAAAAAAAAAAAAAAAACACATGCACAATAATAACTTGCCGAAGGCTCACATAATCATTAGCATATTTTAGCAATATTTTCTAATTAAGTTATATACATTGTTTTTTAGACATAATGCTCTTGTGCACTTAGCAGACTACAGTACAGCATAAACGTAACTATTATATGCACTGGGAACCTAAAAAATCTTGTGTGACTTGGTTTATTGTAATATTCACTTTATTGTGGTTATCTGGAACTGAACATGCATTATCTCTGAGATATGCCTGTATTAGTTTTTGTATATACCACTGCACTTAGACTGGGATTTACACATGGCTGTCACTACTACAACTATTGTTAGGTTTCTGTTAAATTATGCTATTTTTTGAGGGGCAATATAGTATGCTAAGAGCCAGACTGCAAATGTTCAAATCCTAGCTCTACCACATAACTACCTAATTAATCCATGTGCCTCAGCTTTCTAGTCTGTAAAATGAGGATAACACCAGCAACTGAGCTTCCTCACAGCATTGAGATTTAAATAAGATAGTATTTGTAATCAGAATAGTATTTTCATAATATTTACTTGCTAAATTTTAAAAAATAAAAATGTTTTTTAACAGTTCTACCCCCCTTCCCTCCATCAAAAAGAGCCACAAAACCTCACAAATTGGCCAGAGTGGCTGAAAGTACTTATCAGGCATAAAACAATTGAATGTTTGCAGTTATATCCTAAAAAAACAAAGACAGGCCACCCAAATGTTTGAATGTCATGAAAGGAATTATCCAGATTTTTGAACACATACTAAAAGTCTGTTTTTAATCATCCGAAATTACATCAGTATTCAGTTTATGAAAGTATACCTACATACTGCTTGAATCTATAATCCAATTTTACTTGTTCTGGCATCTCAGGCATGTAGACTTAAAATAAATGACTATTATTATTATCACTACTATTTTTAGAGACAGTGTCTCACTCTGTAACCCAGGCTGGAGTGCAGTGGTGCAAACATGGCTCACTGTAGCCTAGACCTTCCAGGCTCCAGTGATTCTCTTGCCTTAGTTCCCCAAGTCGCTGGGACTATAGGTGCATGCTACCACATCCAGCTAATTTTTGTATATTTTGTAGAGATGGGGTTTTGCCATGTTGTCCAGGTTGGTCTCAAACTCCTGAGTTCAGGCAATCCACCTGCCTTGGCCTCCCAAAGTGCTGGGATTACAGGCATGAAGTAATTATTTTGTATATGAATTTAGTTTAGCAGCTTTAACGTGAGAGCAAGTTGTCATATGCACAGCATATTGGGGAAAAATAAGTCACACAAGATTTAAAGATGAGATTCAGAATAATTCAGCTATTCTTTAAAGACTTTTCTTACCAAATCTGAATTTCACACACACACACACACACACACACACACACACACACACACACACAAACTTCTGTCTGCCTTTTCTTCATGTACTCTCAGGTTAGATGAGGGTTTTGGCAGCTAACAGCTTCCACATTTTCAGACAGAATCAGTAAGTAGGTAAAATAAAGTTATGCTCTTTTGAAAAATGTCATAACATGCTTGGCTGATGGGCATATTGGGACCTTTGTAATGAGATGGCAGGGAAAGGAAGCAAGCAAGAATTAGCTGGAACTGAAGTTTTCAGCTGGAGTGAATGAGGTAGGGTAGGGAATGTGAGGCAGCTAACCCTGTTGCACTGTTGGCCCCTGTGGGGTTGGCTTGGGAGATGGAGGGGGCTTTTTTTGCAGGTTGAAGACACTGAGAAAGTCACTGAAGTTCCTGTCAAATTTACTCACTCACTCATTAATTCACTTACTCATAACATTTTTATTGAGAGCTTATAAGGTACTACATTTGTACTAGGTGCTGAAATATAGTACTGAACAAAATGGAGAAATTGTTCCTGCTTATCATCATGAACATGGGAATACCTGTCCTACCATGTACAGGAGAGAAAGACACTAAGCAGATGTTCACATAAATGTATCATTAAAAATCCCAACAAAGGTTTTGAAGAAAAACTACTAGATGATAAGAGAAAATAGGAGAACTGATTTATTTCAGATGGTAGTCTGAAGGTCAGGGAAGATCTCCTTGTGATTTCAGGTTTAGATAGGCAGGAATTCTTGGGAGAAAAAAGAGATAAAAGCATTCTCCGTAGCAGGAATAGCATGTTGAAAAGGAAAGTGGTGGCAAAGAGCTGGTCAATGACTAGGGTAGCTACAGCACTGTGAATACTTTCCTTTTAAATAAGTTCAAGAAAAATATATATAAACTAGAATATCAGATATGTGGAATTAATAAAACACATATTTTATAATCCCATACACTTCTAAATCTTCATGATAAGATAATGAGTTGAACCCTGAAGCCAAACAATATTTGTCTTGCTTTGTGTATTCTCACTGGGCTGTTTTCCACAACAGAACAGTGAAGATTATACTCTAGGTGTGCTTATAAGGCATACTATATGCATGCATGCACACACGCCTTTACTTTGCTGTTTAAGGGGATTTGATGATGATATTATCTTGCTATTAAATTTATACTAAATTTTCTCTAACTTTTAACTCAAAATCTTTAGATTACATAGAGCTAGTATTACAGCAGAGATAGAAGCCTATGAAATGCAATACTCAATCTTCATAGTCCTCTTCCACTTAAGTCCTATTCCGTTAAACATGGCCATGTTATCCAAAAGAGCAACTGGCAAAAATGAAGATTAGTGGTTCATCATGAAAGCGATTAGATTACAGATTGATACTGACATTGTGTTTTCAGGAAAATTTACCATAAGAAAAAAGCCTTTCATTTTTAAATAAACGTGTATAAACAGGTAAAAATAAAACAGAAATTCCTGTGAAATATAAAAAGTTATTATTTAAGCATATGTTGTTTTGTCTCCAAGGTCCAAGCATTGTTAACTATAATATTCTGTTGCCCCAGCTAAATAACTAAGCTAAATAACTATTTGTGTTTTATAACAGTGTTTTATAATTGTGTTTTATAACAGTGGCAGCTTAGTATGTTTCCCCTAACTTAATAAATAGTAACATAAAGCAAAATACAATTTTGGATAGAAATCAATCCAGGTACTGAAAACATTATTAACATCAACATATGAGGACACATGTCTTTTCAAGTCAAGCTTTTCAAAATGCACTCATTTATTCATTAAAGCACAAATTCCTCTGTATACGGAATGTGTACCATGCACGAAGCAATAGGATAGAGTGCAGAAAGACCCCTGGAGTAGGTGATTTGGGTTCTAGTCCTGACTATAGTACTTACATTTTTTTTGCAACACAGCTTTTGTAAATCATTTCTGAGTCTGGGTTTTGTTATTTGCACATAGGGTTGTTGTGAAGTTCAAAAGACATATTAAATGTGGAAACTCCCTTGCTAACTGTGAAAGCACTAAATAAGTGCAAGGTGAGATCCTCAAGGAAACTCAAGAGCCTAGTAAAAACCCCACCGATTAGAGTTCTCTCTTTTAGAACATTGGTTATAGATATCCAACATGCACTTGGGGGTTAGCGATATTTTCCTCTTCTAAACCTGATAAATGAGTTAGGAAGCACCCAGCCTTCTACTCTGGAATTGGTGTATCAGCATTACAGGGGAAGATCTCCCCCAAAGTTAACAATATTCCTTACTCTATCCTGGTCCTCTGTCAAAAATTAGTTGAGATAGATGTCATCTATCCGGGAAATACCATGTTACAGATTCAAGACATACAATAAAAACAGGAGGCAAAAGTGGACTCTGATTTCTCTCTTAGAACAAATTTCTAGAGGTGAAGTTAGTAGACCAGATTCTTGATATACATAACTAAATAATGTCCTTCAGAGAGGTGGTAACAATTTATACTCCTCAAAAATATTCGCAATATTCCTACCAGTTTGGCTCACTTTTTACTGTCTTTCCTAATTTAATACCTCATAATTCACAAGACTTAACTACTTTCCTTCCCCACACAGTGTAACATCTGTCAGGATATGCATGACAGAATGGAACAGGCTGAGTATTTAAATGTGCCTTCAATGGCTCACTACTCTCAGGATAAATCCAAACTTTTAATAATTTGTATACTCTGAGTCAAAGTGATGGTCTCTTCTTCCTTCTCTAGGTTCATCTCTCACTACCAGCTACCCTCTCGAATAGGCCATCTGTCCCTCATCTTCAAACTTTTGTTCAGGGTATTACTTATGACTGGAACACCAGATTCTAGAAGAAGCTCAGTGCTCATACAGCTCTTCTGAATAGTGGTAATAACAAAAGTGGTCCCCTTTCAAACAACTAAGAGTGCTGATTTCAGGCTGACTCTGAATGTCTAGGGAAAAAAATAATAATTCAATAGATCAGTCATTCAATGGAGCAGATTCTGACACAGGCACTAGTGTCTTAGAAAGAGACTTGAGAGTATGTAACTGGGGAGAAGGGAGGATAAAGAATGAGGCACCTAGGAGTGCTAATGACACTACAGTCCAAATAAAAACATTTTTCTACACTCTAGTTTTATGAAAGAGCTATAGAATAAGTAGATGATTTAAGAGATTTGCTCAGAGAAACAACTCAATTGTAAGTTATTAAATCTTTCACATTTTGAATGCCTAGATGGTATACCTTCTACAGCAGGAGCAGATTAAATGTTTTTTGATATTTTAAGCATTAAGCACAGTAATTCAAATTACTTAAAAACTTGCAGTCCATGTTTTTCAAGGGCTCCTAGTAAGAAGCTATAGTTCCAGTGACACAACAAACTCCTTTTAACCAAAATGGTTTAAAATGTATAATTTTGTGGATTGAATGTTCTGCTGACATGATTCTCAGCTTCCACACGGCCATTATCCTAGTTTCTCATCATCCATATGGCCTGGACTTAATGGCCCTGCTTTTGATCTCTCAAATGATGCTCTGCACTAGAGAGATCCAACAGGCCGATTTGATCATGCAAGTTCCCAGTTCAAAATTATTCAATAGCTCTTTATTACTGCAGGAAAGAACCTAAGCACTTTATCATACAATTCCTGATCTAACCTTTACCTATGTCTCCAGGCCCATCTTCTACCCCTTCCTCATGCCACTTCCTCCAATTGTTAATAAACCAGCAATTATAAGCCACACGAAATCCTTGGAACATGCCACATTCTCACACATTTGTAGTGCACCTGCATATGCCTTCGCACTAAAATACTGCTACTCATATTTTATTCTTCATTCAAATGCTCCCCACTCTGAAGCCTTTTCTCACTTCCCCTAAAGACTAAGGCTCTATTTCTCCTATGTTCCTCTTCTACTTTCTGCACCCACCCATTACAACAGTTAAGTTATACTGGGACTCTCAGCATGTCTTTCTCCCCGTATAATGGTGTGTCATGTCTTTCCATTTTACCTCTAGCCCTCCTCTCCATGTCTAGCAAATAATAGATGCTCATTTTTCAAATGGAATCATGACTATATTAAAATTGTATCTTTAATGTTGAATTTTGCAGCTATCTGTGCATTGCATAGTATCACACTGATGATTAATCAGCTATTTATTATTGTTCTCCATCAATTTTGTGCATATTAAGTTATCCCATTAAAAATCCAACTTGCTATAACTATGGACTCATTGAACACATAAACTTAGGAAAATAATCAATTACCCATTGTTTTTTAAGGGTATAAACTTTAAAGTTAGGCTCTTTTGTGAAAATCTAATAAAAGGATAAAAATAACCTAGACTTTACCCAAAAGAGTCACTTGCCAGTCTCTCAACAAAAACTGTATCAAAGAGTCTTTGAAATTTTACTTACATGGTATAGTGTGGTCTCTGGCACAGGAGTGCCCATGATGTCTTGTCTCAGTGCATCCATTTGTAAACTAGGTAGCAATGAATAGTGAGTTGGGCTATTACTCTTATCACCCTTCTTTTTTGACTTCTTCCCTGTGTCCTTTTTGCTGTTTCTCTGAAACATGTATTCTTCTTGAGCAATCTTTTCATTGCTCATATACCGAAGTAGAGAGTTTTCTATATAAAAAGAGATAAATACACCAATGTAAATACACAAATACACCAAATTTACCATTCTTTCTCAATTGTGCTATTATTAGGTTGGCGCAAAAATAACTGTGGTTTTCCCATCCCTTTTAATTGCAAGAACCGCAATTACTTTTGCCCCAACCTAATATATTTCATTTCAGAACTTTAACTTGATTTAATTTATAAAATATGTAGTGAAATATGGTATATCTTAATTATTTGGTATGATAAGACAATTAAAAGTAGACAGTCGATAGATTATTTCTCCAAGTTTTTTTTTTTTTTTTGAGACAGAGTCTCGCTCTGTCGCCCAGGCTGGAGTGCAGTGGCTGGATCTCAGCTCACTGCAAGCTCCACCTCCCGAGTTTATGCCATTCTCCTGCCTCAGCCTCCCGAGTAGCTGGGACTACAGGCGCCCGCCACCTCGCTGGCTAGTTTTTTGTATTTTTTTTAGTAGAGACGGGGTTTCACTGTGTTAGCCAGGATGGTCTCGATCTGCTGACCTCGTGATCCGCCCGTCTCGGCCTCCCAAAGTGCTGGGATTACAGGCTTGAGCCACCGCGCCTGGCCTATTTCTCCAAGTTTTAGCTTTGGACCAACTACATTAGAACCATCTCTGGAACTTGAATCAGAAGTTCTAGGTGTGTGGCTTATAAAATTTGTAACAAGCTCCCTCACGGGGATTTTGCCAAAGCTTGATAACAAACACCGGCCTGTGGTATGCAAGGTAGCATGCTTGGAGAAGTTGAGGCCCACATTAAGAACCAATAGTCAGGAAATTTCATCCAGGAATTCTATGCTTAAATTGGTAGTCAGCACTTAGTACTTCACATGGTCCCCCTCCCCACCAACAAAAGTCACTGAAATATGAAGTCCCAAAACAGTGACTCTGAGATAGCATGTGATAAGCATTTCTCTTTTGTATTTTTCTTGATTTATTCTATAGAACAAATGAGATTAGAAATTGAAGACTGGAAAATGGAGTGAATACACAGATATAAAGGAATCTGTCAATGCTTCTGTATTTATCAACATTTTCAGAAATGCTCACTCCACAAAACAAGTATTAAGAAGACTAATGAACCAGATATTCATGCTTGCTTTTCCATATGGTCTGCGGATCTGTGCAGTAATAAAATAAATTCTGTAAACTGGCTAGAAGTAACAAGAAAACGGGTCAAACATATCATGAAGGAAGCTTAGTGAACTTACATTCTATGAATAGTTTTTTGTTTTGATTTGTTTTATTTTCCACCTATGACCTTACGGCTCTGTACTTCAGAAAGTGGAAGTAGCAGCATGACCCATTGGGCTCACCATACCCACATTTGATCAAATCCTATTTAGTAGGGAAACTTTCAGTTGCTTTCTATTGCTTATGTCTATAGCAGGATAAGTGAACATAAAAACTTACTTTTGGTAGATCCTTCAAGAGTAGCCCACCCCCATGTAAGAAGATAACTCTGAACAGCTAACAGAACAGGAAAAAAAAAGCAAAGTTTTTTTTTTTTTCTATTTCTACATGGTTTTTGTTAGAAGTCACTGGCCCGGTTTCCATTAGCTTTTAACCCATGTGCTTCAATGCTCATTTTTAGGTTGATTCCATACAAAATTGGTGAGGTTGCATTGCAGACCGATGAGGACTGATGATAAACTCTTCCTATTCACTGAACTTATTTTATGCAGTTTCACACTTCCGACCTTGTGTTTCAAATATTAACTTTCAAGTAACAATCAGATATTTACTTTTAACACCGTACTTATGTACCTGGAATCCCTTAGAAGGCATTCAGAGACAATAGCTGTTTAATAATGGGTCAAGATAGTCAAATGTTGGTCTTACTTGGTTTTGTTGCATAATAAAGTCAATGATAGAATAAGTTTTCCACAGAAGCCATAACAATCTATTTATAGAACATTTAAATTTGCTTATTGTTCAAACAACCCAGCCTACACTGAAATTCTAGAACACTTACCTCTTCTACTATCTCTCTTCATCTTATTTGGATCTTCATAGTCCCCCACCCAATTATATTCCACTGGCATAGATATAGGTCGTAGCTTGCCTAAACACAGAGAACAAAGTTCACATCACATTGTTTTTCTTCCCCATGTCTGCTCAAACTTACACTGATTTTTAGCTAAGGTCTACCAAACACACTCACTCTTATGCAACATTATGGTTGGCATTTGTGTAGATGGAGAAAATGTGTTTTGAGCCAGAAGGTGAAACTGCCTATTGGCCAGGTGATAAAGCAAACTTAAGGTACTTTTTATAAATAATAATTAATAGCCTAGGTTAGCTCTCTTAGGAACCCCAGACTTTAAGGGTATAGTTGTTTTCTTTTTTTTTTTTTTTTTTTTTTTTTTTTACAAAGAAGATAATCATATAAGTGATTTTACTCAGTAACTGGATCTCTATCTTACTTCCTAGTGCCCAAGTGTCTATATCTTGATAGCCAACCTCCAAGATGGTAGCTTTCTGTGTTTAACCTGACTACCAGTCATTAACCCACTGTTTCATGTTGGAACACCACAAGAATAACTTTTTATCTTTGCTGCTTCCTATCTCCTATCACCATACATTTTGGACACCACCATGTCTCAAAAATATGATTAGATTCTCTCTCATGTCCTATAGCTGAGTCTGCTGCTAAGCATCTCTTTTGCTACAGTAAGCCTATCCAGTATATAGATCCAAGTAATCACAGCTTTGGTTTGTCCCATTTCCCCCTGGGTCTGTATCCTTACTAAACAGCATTTCACTTCAGCAAGGATAACTCATGGCAAAGACTTCAATAATAACTTTTATTTTGGTGAGGCTACAGTATATTATTTCTGTTCCACTTGAAATTCCTGAAGCCTAAAACAGCCAAAGAAAATAATTCAAAAGTTTTAACAGGATACCTAGCACAATGCCTGGCATGAAATAGTTGCTTACTGAATTTCTAGTGAATGAAAAGCAGAGACTCACACAGGACTGGATCGTACAAATAATAATGGTTATTATGATTATGATAATAGTACAAACATTTATATGTCATTTGCCATATACCACATAGTAACAGTTTTATAAGGATTAAATTGTTTACTCTTGATAATTCAGAGAAATATACTATCATTATCCTCATTTTAACTGATGAGGAAACTAAGGTTATATAACTTGCCCAAGGATATATATACCTGTTAAGTACATAGTATCAGGATTCAAACCCAGGCACTCACACTTACTTCTGTCATAATTCTTGGTGACTTCAATATCCACCCTCTGAGAGTCTGGTCTTTCAGTTTCCTGAGGTTCTCTCTCACACTCATTCCTATGGTCATATGCTTAGTCTCATCAGCAAAGGCTGCAATCCCTTTAAATATCCAACTTACCAACTACCACCTTTTGTATTTCTAGCACACTACCTACAGTACTCCAAGTCCAACAATTCTTCCTCCTTTAATGTATTAATACCTATCATACCACTTTTCAGTATCTATCAGTCACCTTCTGTCCCTGAAACTTCCCTCCTTGTCCAGCTAAATTTTATGATTATTATAATCATTCAGTATGTTTTAAAAAATTCTGTTAGGAGAATTCTAATTCTGTTCTTAAGGAAAATGTATCAATTTTATGGCTTCTTATTGTTAACACTGATACAGTTTAGTCTGTTTTGCTAAGCTCTTTTAAAAGATTAACGAGATATGATAAAATTATTAATGAGCCAAAAATGTAGTATTTATTTAATGGTTTCCTTTTAAGGTATGCAAACAACTTTGTAAATGATCACCTAATATTCCAAATTCTCCATCAGTATATCTCTGCTCTTTTACACAGAGGGAATTTGAGTGAGATGATCTGAGGCAGGATAGGTAGTCAAGGAAGTAAACATGTCCTCACACGACGACCATACAGTTAACACAATAAGCCCCAGCATTCACACTGTAGTCCAGCTCATTCAAACACAGCTATCTACAGTAGGGCATTTCCCCTGCAGGGAGCACATGCATTTTGATTACACCTGTCCTCAGACTGACCCTTTGCTCATTATAATAGTAAACAACACACCCCTGGACAGAGAGTTAAGATGCTAATGAGACATGCAATGTATGAACAAGCATGTACAGCTACTGTGCATGTGCACCCAGAGGACCACCAAGAATATGCTTACTAGCAACACTTCTTCCCATTCCTTTATGAATAATTATGTAAGACTCTCATAAAAGGAGTCTCCCTAATGCCAGTATTGGTGGTCTCATCCTTAGGAGCAGCTTGCCCTGAATCCTCTCTCAGGGTGTACTGTCTATTCTACACCTAACTTTCATAACATTCTTTGTCCTTTGCAATAAATTGCTCTATACTACATCTCCTTTGCTGTGGGTCTCTCATTTAAATTCTTTTAAGCTAAGAAGAACCGAGGTCTCACAACAGCCATCTACAGATCCAGGTCAATATTCTGCCCATCGAAAGTAGGGTAAGGGTTTGAGGGAAGGTCTCCTTTTGTCATGTCTATTCCCACCACTTTGCATAATCAGTCCGCCAGATTTTCAATGTTATGAAGGCTGTATTTTCAAAATATCTACAATTTATTTCTTTAGGATCTGGTTTTAAAAACAAACTCTACTTCAGCATAGGCACTGAAACTGAAGCAATTAACAGCTCTAGCACTGTTTTTACATGTCACCAAAAAATCTTTTGAAAAGTGAAAATCCAATAAATAAGCAGTTGTTTTACTTGCTCTATATGTTATATATATTAAAAAGCTAGTTAGATATTTTTTGAAAATTGGTTGTTTGGAATCAAACATATATACACAAAAACAACAAAAAGAAACATACTTCACACACAGAATATGAAATACATAATCGTATTCATTGTATTTTGTGTCATCTCTGAAATTCTAATGGAGCTAAGTCATTGAAGCATGTAATTAAGCCCTTGATATGTCTGATTATATAATTAGCCATAGAAACAATTATGCAGAAGATTTTTAACACTGACTTTTCCGGGGATGACTTTTTTTTTTTTTTAACAGAATTATACTGTATATTACTAATGCACAATTGAAGGAAAACATACTAAATTAGAAAAAAATTGAGAGAAAAAGCTTTACTGACATTTACTTTTGGAGAACATCAAGGTTTTGCTTTTATTAGTTATAAAACTATAGATTCAGCAATGCAAATAAAAATAAGTATTTTTAAAAATAAAGTATATTATTGATTTAGGTAGAATAAATAATGTTGCTTATAAGTACTGATTTTTAATTGTCCTAAAATATTGAAGTAGACTTAATAAAGCAGTTAAACCAGTAACATAAGGTAACATTCTTGTATAAATAGCAGTCCATGGCAGATTGAAAAATAGACCATGGCTTAAATTATTTCTAATTCCAAATATACAGATCATTGATTACAGCTTGAAAACATGTTTGTTGCTGCATGTATATACAGCAGCATTTTAATTTCACAGGACAGCAAAGTTCAAATGGAAAGATAACTTTATGATTCAATGTTTTAGTGCTGTTGGTAAAAAACAAGTGAAACAAAACACCAAAGGTAAGAGTACTATAAGCATTATAGACTTAAATCAAATATACACTATTATTAATACATGCAAAATATTTTTATACTCATATGACTTTTTAAGGCTTTAATACAAATGGATTGGTTTAATAAAATTAAATACATCTGACCCATTCCTGTGTAAATGTACATAAATAAAACATAAATCTCTGAAAAGCAATCTGGAAAAGTTTAAGACATGTCTTTACATAGTAATACTTATATTGGTTTTTGAAGTTGTATAGTTAAGATGACTAATTCATGATAAGAATAATAACAGCAAAGAATATAATCAAGAAAATGAGGATTAGAGCCCATTTAACAATTCTTGCTGACCACTTCTTAATGTTTTATTCCTTTAAGTATAAAGCATGTATTAATTGCAGAGTTCATTTGGCACCCTCTCATAA